>NW_020799142.1:12508334-12601518 GCF_003259725.1 Athene cunicularia | reverse complement strand
CCCCCCCCCCCCCCCAAATCCTCTACTGCTGAAGAGCCCTGCAAAAGCACTGGGACAACCTCTGAATTTAAAATCTAGCCACTATTTCTTTGCCTCTTAGAGATGCTTTTCACTTTATTTTTTACCCACTAGATGATGTACATGAAACAGAAAATGAAAACTGGAAGTGTGCCCACCTAATTGGTTTCATGTACTTTTTCAGCATTTGAAACAGCTAGCACTGTGTAGCCTGCTTCTCCACATTCTTATCAATTCTTAGAGGCAAGGAGAGAACACTTCACATACAATAGCCAAAGTGTACACAGAGAACGGTCCCTTTTCAATGTTGGATAAATGAGATTCTGTTAATGCAGAGATATGTCAACTGGAGATCAGAAACAGTTTTTACACATCACAGTAGAGCACAGGTTTGATCTTTACAAGCAAGTGAAAGTCAAAGCCAGGGCAGAAAGATTTTTGGTAATCACAATTATGCTTAGATGAGTGTAGCTCATCATTGCTTGTTAGCCTGTTTGGATTTTTTTAAATAATTAAAGTGTAGAGATTGATGGAGTTACCAATTTACTGGAAGCTCTTGGGTTTAGAAATGGTGCAAGTACCACATATTCCAGTTCTCACAACAAAGCTGAAATGAAGTGAAAACATCTCCTGCTAAGATTATTAACTGAAAATAAATTCTTGGTGTGTTATATTTTAGCCAAGTTGGGTCAGATCTTGCCAGTTATGAGGTGCAGTTGAAATGATTGTGTGTCTTCTAGGAGAGCAAGCCTATAAAAATCTTAAAGTGAAAGAATACTCAGTTGCTTTTTTTTTTTTTTAGTAGATTATATTCCTAGAAATTTATTTGGCTGGGGAAATAGAATAAGGAGATGAGGAAGAGACTTTAGGGTTACATTAGCTGGTACTGGCTGCAAATGTGCTTTTGTGTTGAAGGAACAGGAAAGCGTTGCTGTGATGCAGTGTGGTTGTGCATATTAAAAATATGTTCTCTTACATGCTTTTTCCAAGCAGCTATTCTAGAGTCCCAAGAGAGCTAATTTTTAAGAGATTTTCTATGATAATTTAATTCGTTCAGAGATCATAATTTAGACCTCCAAGAAAACTTACTGTGCCTGCAATGGTCCTGGTACAAGTTAGAGTTGTTAGTGAAAGAAAGATTCTCACTTTAATCCTGTTCAATCTGCACTCTGTGACACCTTATATGAGAAAATGTGTGATACTGATTGTTGTCTTCCTGGTCTTTCCAGAATCCCCTGAAGCTGGAGAGGTAGATTGATTCTATAGAAATAGCAATGTGACTGTCAGTATTAGGAAATCTCCCTGTGATAGAGTATCTTTCATCTTATGGAGCATGGCTGTAGGTTAACTACAACTAGCAGCCATAGTGTGAGATAAGAAAGAGCTATGCTGCATGCTGAATTATGCATAGCAATGTGCTAAGGATGAATTTCATAAATGAGTTACTGTGACTCGACAAGTTACTACCTGACATGTGAACTGTGGTAAATTCTTGGTGTGCATGCTTCTTAGCCTGCAGCAAAGCAAGGTAATGCAATCTTGCTAAATTTAATTTGTTCTGATGTGATATAGCCTTCTCATGTAGACCAGTTCTGCCTGATTTAGCCTTTTCCAGTAGTGGGTTTTCTTTTTTGCTTTTAAGATATGACTTCATGAGATCTAGTGTGATAAATAACCTTTTCTTGAGTTCATAGGAATTAGGATATATTCAGCCTTTACCACACAAATTGCCAGAAAATTACAAAGACTGTCTAGTTTGTGTGCTTACCAGCCTGGATATTACATGCTGACCATAGCAATTTAGGGCAGTGTCTATACAGTATCAAAGTTTATTGAATTCCCTCACTAAGGATGATATAGCAAAGGAGCTCTTAGTGTGTTGTCTTCCTGTAACAGAGCACCCAGGCAGGGGCCTTAGTGTCCTCTGTGAAAAGACAGATGAGAACAATAGTGTGCACATGAAGATTGACTTCTGTAAGGAACTTTTTGTCTTGAAAAAGCCAGCTGGAGGCTGAAAAGAGCTCCAGAAAGATTTACAAGTTTTTTGACTTCTTCCTCTCTGCAGGTAAAATGAGTGTCTGTCTGGGTGGTACCAAACAGCTTTGTACAGTCATACAAGGATATTTGTGAACAAGCTATCTTGGAAACTAGCTTTGGTACCAGAAAGAGTAGAACATTCCTCTGTCTACACTCATCAGTCCAGATTAGTAAGGCTGGTTGTTACTGCATTGAACTGTGTATCTGTTCTTTACAAGGACACCAAGTCAGGTTTAGGGAAGTTGTTTTCCAAGTTCTACCTCCAAACATTTAGCATAGCTCAGTGCAGCTAGCTGCGCTGCATAGAAGACAGTACAATATGATAGTATGATCATCTGAACTGCTTTATATAGTGCAGCTTTATACTTGCAGTTGTGCAGGCGTAGTTAATTGTGTAAGCACTTCTGATTTCATACCTGCCTGTATCTTCCTGTTTTATACTGTGAATGGTTTGAGTGTAATACCGTTGACTTTTGTCAGCCATAGAACCTGTCTGTATAAACGTATGAAGTTCTTTCACTTAATTTTGAATGTACAGGATTTAAAAAAAAAAAAATTAGCAAGAATTTAGATTATTTCATTTTATTTTAAGAAGCATCAATAATGTCTTAAATATGGATAATGAAGTACCTTCATTATGTACATTTACAATTTGTATTGTGGCAATAAGTTAATATTCTATGACTATCATATTTATGCTGCCCTACTCAAATTTTCAGCAGACCCCATTTTAACTATTCATACATATTGGTGTATGTTAACTGACATTAGATGTCATCTTTGCCTTAGAAGAAATTTGAAATTTTGAAATGCAGTGGCTCTTCTGGGACTGAAGTAGGGTTTTTTATTTACTCTATATTTAGCTCATTAAGTTGAGTAATTATTCTTCTTTAAATTAGTAGTCAGGTGTGGAAAACAGTAACTATAATTTTTAAATTAAATAGCCTTATTTGTGAGCACTGAAATTGTCTTGAAACTGTTTTTTCACTCTGATAGTAGCTTGTGTTCTGTTCTGTTCTTGTAGTCATCCTGCTCATCCCAAGAGAAGCTACACCAGTTACCATACCAACCAACACCTGATGAACTACATTTTTTGTCTAAGCATTTCTGTACCACTGAAAGCATTGCTAGTGATAACAGGTGCATGACCACTGCAATGCGCCCTCGGTCTCGAAGCCTCAGGTGAGTTTGTCTGGAAATAGGGGTTGGATCTAAATTCATATATTTTGGAGCATCATACTTTTGTATTTTGGGGGCATTCACTCCTCTTAAAATGGATTAAGTATAGTACAAGAAGTACACATCTGAGGCCAAACTACAAGTAGTCCTTCTAAATTCTAGCTAGCTCTTAATGAAAGCAACTAACCCGCATGAACTATCTTGATGAGCTAGTCATTATTGATCTGACTGTGGCACTGGTTCTCTTCCAGACTTCAAATTGTCACAGAATAAAGCCTTTCTTTGCTAAAGTAATTCAAAATATATTTCTATCCTAGGACTTTCTGGAAAGAAACATGATAAAAAACAAATGGGCAGGTGGGGTGTATGCACTCATTTATTTTCTTTAGTCAAGATGAACTTCAGTTTCTCATTTCCCAAAGACCAGGCCTCTACATTTCATTTGCAGTGGCTGTTTGTGTAAGATGTTTTATCCATGATCAGTTCTAAACTGTCTGAATAGTTTAGGTTTGGAAAACGCAGATAGATTTTATGGGTAAGTTTTCAAGAACTGGAAGGAAGAAAATGGAAGTAGTGTATTTCTAATGGTTGTATTGATTTTTTTCAGAAGTTTAAAAATAGTTTTGCAGGTGTACAGATCTTAAGGAATGAGTCTTTAAGTGCAGTATATTTCAACTCTGGATTTGATTTTTGTTGTAAAAAAATCTGTATAGAGTGTTGTGAGAAACATAGTTGTTACCTACATGAAACTGCACACTGGTTACTAAGAAAAAAATGTTTTTTCATTAGAAGATTACAGGTTGAAATTGTACTGTACTTATTGCCACGTATCCAGGGTTTTTTTGATTTCTGTTATGCTTTTACACTTTGTCATGGTTTAATGCCAGGTGGCAACTAAGCACCACACAGCCACTCATTTGCTCCTCCCCCATCATGGGATGGGGAGGAGAATTGAAAAAAAACCCAACAACTCATGGATTGAGATAAGAACAATTTAATGACTAAAATGAAGTAAAATATTATTATAATAGTAATGAAAATGAATATAGTAAAAAGAGAGGAATACAACCCAAGAAAAAGACAAGTGTTGCACAGTGCAGTTGTTCACCACTCACTGACTGATGTCCAAGCAGTGATCTGTCCTCTCTGGGCAACTCCCCCCAATTTATGTACTGAGCATGACATTCTATGGTACGGAATATCCCTTTGGTTAGTTCAGATCACCTGTCCTGGCCAAGCTTCCTCCAGGCTTCTTGTGCACCTGCTTGCTGGCTGAGCATGAGAAACTGAATCATCCTTAACTTCAGGTCAGCACTACTTAGCAACAGCTAAAACATCAGTGTGTTACCAACATTATTCTCACACTATTCCAAAACACAGCACTGTTATCAGCTACTAGGAAGTAAATTAACTCTATCCCAGCTGAAACCAGGACACACTTTAAAAATCTTCCACTTGAACTCACAGAATGTATACAAATACTCAGGGAAAAAACAAGAGCCAAGCATTTTCAGAAAGGAAATTATGCTGCAGAAGTGTTACAGTGAAATTATGTACCTACTCTGGTACATAAATGGATTTGTTCATATCAGTTAAAGGACCCACCATTGTGGTATCTTGGGACAAATTTTAGTGTTCAGTTTTGCCCTTTTAGAAAACTAAATGTCAGTTCTGCTCATGCAAGGAACCCCTATGTACATGTTATGATAGTCACTCCTAGAGAATAGCATCCACTTTGTGGGGTCTTTCCTACTCCACATCTTGTAGACCAGACTGAATGGGCCAGTGTCACCAGCTCAGGAAAATCAGATGGAGATTTTTCAGAGTAACAATGGGGCTCATGATAGCAAAAAGCAGTTTTGTAAGTTAGCCGAGGCCCTGGGTACATTTTATGGATTGTTTTCCTGCAAGTCTCATGCTTTCCTTACAAGCACAGTACCCTAGCATTCATGGGACTCAAGCATATATATGGTATTATTTGTAGGAAGTTGCTGCCTTTATCTGTTGGTCAGTTTGGAAATAGATTGTTTTGATTTCTTTTGTAATGATCTGCATTTTGTTGTTTGGTTGTTTGGGTTTTTTTAAAAAAGACTTAATTCTTAACTTTTTTCACTTGCAACTAACAGAGTTTGTGGTCAAGTGTTTCTACTTGGATTGTATGTAACTGTTAAAGGGGCAGGTATAGCCATAATTAACAGTTAAATATATCTCTGTTGCCCTTCTGAGAAAAAGGTGATGTTCACAAGTGTGGCAAAACTGCCTGTATCTTGAAGTGTAGTTACAAACTTAAGAAAACAACAGCATTTAGATGTCAAGCACACATGTAGTAGTTTTCAGGGCCCGGTCAGAAATAGCAGAAGGGAACCAAGTGTACCACTGATGAGAGAATGTACCTTTCCAGTGAAGCCTATGTTGATTTTTTTGTTACAAATAAACTGCAAAAATATAATAACTAATTGTAGTTCATGCTGAGACAAGTCTAAAGGGATAATTTGTTTTGCTTTGCTTGCAGCCCTGGACGTTCTCCTGCCTGCTGTGATAATGAAATAATTATGATGAACCATGTCTATAAAGAAAGGTTCCCAAAGGTAATGAATTATATTTAAGATACCGAGTATCTAAATTGATAGGCTACACAGGTTTTAAGTAAGCAGTGTTTTTGTTACGAGAACTAATGATCCAACCCTGTAATGGCTTTCATAAAGCATCACCAAGCTCTTATTACAAAGATAAAATCACAATAAGGAAAATCCCTGCTGAGAACTGGACATTCATTTGGCAAAGCTGCTGAACTGATTTTGAAGTGACTCATGCTGGTAATATATCCTGCTGATTGGAAACTGGCGGCACATTTGATTTTAATAAGTGGTGTGTACTTGGGGCAAATGTATACTGAATTAATAAGCCAAAAATCGTTTCTGTTGCTTTGTGCATCATCTGCTGGTATACCTGCAAATTCCTTATTTAGTGGCATTTATTCCTTTTCCCAAACACTCATTATATACTTACTTTAATTTTGAAGATCACTACACATTTGTGGGGGTTTGAGACCAAGTGAGGACACATCGCTGTCATGTCCAGAGGTCTGAGATACAAACAGGTTCCTAGGTGCAAGTGTATAGTTTGGAGCACTGTGCTTTTAATTGCTCGTAGGGTTTTGATGACCCCTGGAAAATAAAATAAGATAGAGCTGATACTATTCCAAAAAGTGCCTAAAAAAAAAATTATGAAATTTCTTCATGTGTCTTCATAAAAATATGAAATTTGTCAGGATTTGCAGAGCAATTGAGCAGCTATCAGAAGTGTGGAGCAACATACTCACCTCAGTGTTAGAGATATGAACTAAGAGGTATGGGATTACTTCTTAATAATAAAAATACATTTAAGGGTGTTTTTAAGTGTCTGCTATTTTGTGAGAACCAGACAGTTGGTTCTGTAAAACAGACAAATCTAGTAACCTGCAGACACATCTGGCAGGACCTGTGGTGCTTTTAATCAGTTGTTCATTTCACGTTCTGCCTAGCAAAGTATTTTCATGGTATAACCTACATGAAAGGAAGATACAGATTAGTGCACAGTTAATGACCAGTGGCAGACAGAGAGGAGGATCTGGGTGGTAGAACAGTAAGGCTGTTGCTTTGCTGGACTAGTAATACAGGGAAATGTCACCTGTCACTTTTCTGTTCACTTTTTTCTCCAATCATTTCACTCATTCCAGCTAGGTAACTTCTTATGCAGTACAGAAATGTTGCAGAGTCAGAAATAAACTTTGAGGCCCTTAGTTTCATGGAAAGCTGATTCAATGTATCATGTATCTATTTGTCTATAGGCCACAGCTCAGATGGAAGAGAGGCTTCAGGACATTATAACAAATCATTCTCCAGAGAACACCCTTCCCCTGGCAGATGGAGTGCTCAGTTTTACCCACCATCAGGTCACAGAACTGGCTCGAGATTGTTTGGATAAATCCCAGCAGGGCCTCATCACATCACGATACTTCCTTGAATTACAGCACAAATTAGACAAATTGCTACAGGAGGTATGAGCCATGAGATTACTGTTACATTTGCTTGGAAAATTGTTTACATCTGTTTGCCTAAGAGTTGTTGTCTTGAAATAATCATGACTGTTCACTCAGGTAATTGTCAAAGTCATATTCATAGCAGTTGTAGACTACATAATGACCACTGCAAAGACTATAAGGCATCCTAGTGTACTAGTCTGGAATAGATGGGTTGTAAAGATTTCAGGAACAGCAGCATTTTGTCATGCAGTGCAAGTTATAAATTGCTTACAGAAATGTGCGAATAAACCCTAAATGAGGAGGCTTGCTATTCCATTTACTGTGGATAGATAAGGAAACATACCCACTTTCCACTTTGTCAACCCTACTAATTGATTGTTGTGATGAGAAAGCAGACAACAACCCTTAGCTTTCCATCAGCTAGAGGTTATTTAATTATTTAAATATTTATAATATTATTTTCATAGTTAAACTGTTTATTAACAGAAATAATGTCATTTCTAAGTGTGATGAAAATTCCATAGAGTAATCAGCTAAATTAATTAAGAACAACTTGGAACTTGACAAAATAAATGTGCTATGACATAAGTCACTGCAGCTTGTGAATGTATCATTTTTAAAACAATGAGTACAGCATGTAATGTACACTTACTTGTGTGGGATTTGGTAGCACATTATGAGCCAAAGTTAATTGTGATAGACTAGCAGATTTGATATTGACTTGGAATTTTCCAAATTACATGTTAAGATACCGTGCCTGTCTTAATTTATGTCTTTTCTGCTTTCTTTTGAAGGCAGGAGCAGTTGCTAAACGTTTTGGCTGATTTTTTTTTTTTTTTTTTTTTTTTTTTTTTTTTTTTTTTTTTTTTTTCCTATGCCACTTTTCTGGTAACTTCTATTCAGTAAATAGATTATCTGCAACTGCTGTATTTTGATTTTTTTCCTCTTCATAAAGGAATGCAAAACTTAAGACACTGCTGATTTATTTCCAGATTATTGAAACCCTGTTTTTTAAACAGAAAATACATAGAGCTTCCTTACTAGTCAAAAGAAAGCTTAAACTAGTGACCTTGTGAAATAACCATGTTTTTATGATTCCAGAGTGCAGGCAGAGTGGGCCAGTTGACTGGAGATCTGTCCATGAATTGTGTTATGCTAGTGATAATGTCAAAATACAAGGAAAGGTGTCTAAGCTAAGTTTGACTGAACCTCTGTTAACACTGTTAATCACTGTTTAACAATATATCCCTTAAAACACAGTAAGTAGAGTTCAGAGTACATGTTCACTCATTTACTTAACACACCCCCCAAAAAAACCACAAAAACCCCTACTCTAGCAAGTTATTCTCCAATCTGCATATAAAACAGTGCATTATTTAAAAAGCACCAAACCATTAATTTTGTCATGTTCTATTATGCTAATTCTTTATTATGTAACAATTTCCTGTTTAGCAAAAACGTAATACCTTAAAATATTCAGACAACTTCTAAGTCAACTGGATAACAACTGTTAATAGCAAAATATGACAGTAAGAAAACTTTCTCTCAGTTGTGCTTTAGATTCATGTGATTCATTCGTTCTCAATTCCCAGCTGTGATGTTCAGTAATCTCCTACTGCTACCTGGCACATTGTGATTACTTTGCATACAGGGGAAGACTCCCTTGAGCTTTGAGCAGCTTGGTTTAACCAACATTTTTATAATTCAGAGGTCAAGGTCAAGTGGACCTGAATACTTTCCTGCTTCATCCTTCTTAAATGTAACTTGTATTCAGTCTTTTATTCACATACACACCTGAGAGTTCATGAAACTGTACAAAGGGGCTTTAAATTTTGCTGGTGATTAAAACAGGCAGTTTTTTTATTTACAAAAGTTTTCTTTCGACTTCATTGATAGTGCACAGAACACAAATGCTTGTGTCCATTTAAGGTTTTTGCAAATACCATCCAAACAGATGGTATTTGTGTCTTTTTATTTTTTCCTCTTTTAAACTTCAGAGTAATTCTTCTCGGGTATTTGTTGTTTTTTAAAATTGTAGTGCTTATGCTGAGAGCAGTATGTAGCTTCATATTTTCATAGGCTTTTTTCTTAGAAAAATATAAGGTATATATTATATAAAAAGTACTTATTTGTCTATACAACCACTTTTAAATGTTAGTTTCTTAATTGTCTTTGTGGTTTTGAATAAGCAAGAGATGATGAAGAACTTAAGTCTACAGTTTCTAGTAATCAGAACAAAGAAATACTTTGATATGTCAGTGAAGAGCTATTAGTACATTTTAATCAGGAGAATGATATGGTTTCTTTGCATTCATTAGCATCCTTAAATTACATAATTTAACTTAGAGAGGGATGTTTGAAAGAAATTTCAAATGCAGTTCAGACCACTGTGCAAATGTTATCAAACCTTCTGGAAGTATTTTTTCTGTGTGTATTCTTCTACAGAATTTCCCCCTCTTTGTAATCTTTGTGGAACTCAATTTTTCACTGTCTTCCTTTTTAAATGTACCTTTATATGGAGCCTCTCTGCAAATAAATAAATAAATAAATATATATATATATATATATATATATATATATATATATATATATATATACACACACGCACACACCCCTGTAATTTTAGTATGACATAAACACAGGAAATCAGTATCAATTTGACATGGATGTTGGTTATGTTTATTAATACTATGTAGGTCAGTTTTCATCCTAAAAGTATTAACAAATTGAGACACAACTGTACATGTAGAGAGTTGTATGTTGTATTGAAATGTAGTCCATTTTGCAAAACTAATGGTCATAATACTGTATAAGTTGTTGAGGGTTTTTTTTAAAAATAGGTATGTTCATTGTAGGCACTTTTATTGTGGTCTTCGAGTGTTAGAATTGTACAAATGGGATTACTTCAATTTGAAATCACAGCATTGCTCAAATCTTTATTTCTGCTGACACCTTAAAGCTGACATGCTGTTTGTCTCAAGTACATGCTTCAGACCCTCAAAGCGTGCCCCAAATAACATATATACTTTCCTGAGTAGTACTTCAAATGCAGTTTTATTATCACTATCTTTTAGGCTCAAGAGCGATCAGAGAGTGGAGAAATGGCATTTATTAAGCAACTTGTCCGAAAAATCCTGATAGTTATTGCCCGTCCTGCTCGCTTACTGGAATGCCTGGTAAGGTCATACTTAAAATAAGTAGGTTTTTCACTTCTTAATATAGGAAGGTTTCTGGCTTGCTGTTCAAAACCATTTACAACTTTTTTTGAAATGTCAAACAATGGGGTAGGTGTTCATTGGTGGTGGTATCCTTTCTGCCTTTATTTCAGGAACATGGGACTGTCAGGGAATTCCTGCAGTTGTATTTCGTTTTCTGCTATTGCAAGTACTATGTTACAGAATCCCTTTCATCAGTGAGGAGGCTCCATTTCAAAACCAACTGGGTTTTTCTGTTGTTTGTTAGACTTTGCTATTACTGGGGAAGGCTGTTCCAGAATCATAATTGCTTGGTGGTTTTCCTGTTGTTGTTCTTAGGAGTTTCATAGTTTTGTTTCACTCAACAGCTGCCAGAGCTATAGGCAACTTCCAGTGAACTCTGCAGTACCTGATCTGGGGAGAGGGCAGCAGCAAAGGGATTAAGGTATCTGGATATACAGATAGTCAGGAGTTATGCTGGAGACCAGAAGGAGGAGAAGAGTTACCTTATTTATGCATGAGCCTAGCACTGATGTTGCCAGACTGGGCTAGCTTGTGCAAGGCCATGTGGGTGTGTTTCTGCTTTGCCTGCCCATGCTGTGGGAGCTGGGATGTCTCAGGTGTGGGAAGTTGCTCCTACGCACAGAGCTAGTGTGCTTCAGTTGTTCAGTGGAACTAATAAACCCTTGAAGAACACAGTGTACTCAGAAGGACAGCGTAGACACCCAAATACCGTGTAAGAGCCTGCCTGAGTCCAACAGGCCTGGCAGGCAGCCCGAGCTGACTTTGTTGAGCCACTCTGCTTGCCAATACCAGGATCACAGTGTTGATGCTGCATACAGCTATTTGAGGCTGTCAGGGCTTATGTGGGAGCCACGAACCTGCTGCTAGACTCAAGTTATGTCTGAAGGTGTCATAACTGCACTTGCATGTCACTGAATCTGAGCTGATAAGTCTTTCCAACCTGATTTTGGCTCTGTGCAGTGTCTCTTCATCTGTGGCACAGTTAATCCACAACCTGGCTCGTTCAGCCATGGACATTTTGAGAGCTGCCTCTCTTTTGTTTTGGAAACACCATGTCTCAGTGTTCCCATTTGCAGTTTGTTCATGACTTGCAGTTCAGAAGGAATCTAAAATAAGGTATGTGTTCTGAATCAACATGAGAGGAAAAATAAGGCTTTAGAGAGAAGGACATCTTGCCATGTCCTGCCTGTGCCATTGAATCCAAACTTGCTTTACTTTTCACCCTGAACCCTGAAATGCTCATTCCATATCTAGCGTCATCTTCCCTGCTCCACTCCCAGGGTTCACATAATCTTTCCCCACCTTTTCACCCAATTTCTCATACAATGTCTTGTTTTCCCTCTGGTCTGCCTCCTTCTCTATTATTACACATCCAAAAATGTCCTTAATTATATACTGTTGGCTAACAGACTGAGGCTTCTTTATGATGTTTTGTTCTTCCCTTCCATGCTTGCTGGCTCTCTCCCACCTACCCCTGCCCCCAGCATCATCACTGTCTTTTAGCTTTTTGTTTTGGGTTCTCTCCTGGTGACCTGTTTTCCCATTAGCTCATCCTCCCTAAATGCTAGGTTTTGTAAGCTAGCTAGTCCATATCTCCATTCACTTAATTCCCATTTTCTGCCCCTGGGATTTTATCCTAGTCTAATCTGCTTTATCACACTTAAAGCAGAGCTGTTGTGTACCTGTATCCCACCTTTTGCTGAGCCTGCTGATGCACATGGAAAGACAGTGTTGCGAGGCCAGGAGATGACTGTATTTCTTAGTTGAGAGTTTCGGAGCAGCAATTGCAGAGAAAGTCAGTGCAGCTTACTTAGTGTTGTTACTTCAAGTGGGATCTTCAGGAGATTTAAGCTGGAATATAACAACTCTGTGCAGTATGTTTTTAGAGAGACAGGTAGCTTGAACAAATTTAGGCATACTTTGACAAAACAATACATTTCTCATGAAAGAAGCATGGGAGTTAAGTCTATGCTATAAATGTCTCTGGAGTCATGTGATCTTACAGAAACAATATTAGTATTTTTGCATAGTGTCCCTCTGGAAACTTTTGAATAATACTGGCTGATATTTTATAATGCCTGTCTGACATAGGTGCTACATATGGCAAATGTGAGCCTCTAAGAAAGTTC
Source organism: Athene cunicularia (assembly GCF_003259725.1). NCBI lineage: Eukaryota > Metazoa > Chordata > Aves > Strigiformes > Strigidae > Athene > Athene cunicularia. The sequence continues at coordinate 12,588,913 of NW_020799142.1, read as the reverse complement.
GTAGCATTGTAGGAAACAAATCCCAACAGTTTATGTCATGAGAAGTTTCAGATACTGTGTAGTAATGCTGTCCGTTTTCCAATTGTGATCTTGGCTCAGGTGCTTATGGTATGTGAATTCATATTTTAATTCACTTGATAAAAATCATGAATGAAGCTTTAGCAGTTTCATATGTGTCGAGCTACTGCCAGATACTGATTTTTCTCCATTTGTACATGGAAAGTGAAACAAAGAGTTGGAAGTAAAGATCAGAAAATAAATTTGTTTCTTTTAACTATTTGCACATGTGTATGTATATATGTGTATGTGTATATTATAGATATAGATACATAGATATATACACACACATATTCATATGATTGAAAGTATCTTTTAAAATTACCTTACTAGCAAGTGAAGGAGAAGCTGTAGATCTACCACTTGCAGCAGGTAAGGAGATGATGGTTTTATGGTGAAGGTAGATAGGAAGTCTTGGCACACATCATGTTGTTCTGTGCCAAGGAGTAACACAGAAGAGAGATACAGCTGGGGACAGCATGTCAGATGAGGAGGGTAAGGCTAAACCAGCATGTAATGCTTAGTTACTCTATTCAGATTTTTAGGTAGTTTAGCAGCATCCTGAAAATTTGAGCTAAATAAGAGAGTTTGGGCAGTTCATCGGTTTGTGGTAAATCTTTTGGAGTAGGCTGGAGATGGTGAAAATTGTTTCATGCCAAATAAAAAGCTTAAGATTGTTTCTACAAGACTGAAAATTCTGAAGAGGTTTCACTTCAGACACACTGCAAGTTCTCCTGGGAGCCACAGCAGTTTGGATGCTTCCAAAATGAAATGTAATGCCTAATTTCTCAAGCTATCTTCCAGGTTGGGATGTTGAGTTCCCAAGTCCTGGGTAGTCTGAGGAGCTAGAACAGGAGCTTTGTGATCCAGCATGCAGAGTAAAGCCCCACGGAGTTACGGCAAGCCCTGAAATGATCGTCAGGGAAGCTAACTAGCTCATCAGTCTGCCTGACTTCTGCAGATACTTTTGAGAGAACTGACTTACTCCAGCAAAAAGTCTGGTTTGTTAGATCAGTGTTTTGTGGCTTTAACTGTCTCTCTCTCTACAAAGCATTGCACCTGCTGTGATCTATGGTTGGCACAAACATCTTGAAGAATGTAATGGTTATGAGAGATATGTTTTGGTATGAGTTCATACTGGTAGATAAAGTCTATTTTTTTAAAAAACCCAAACCTTTTATTAAACTTCCTTGTTCCTTTCAATGCTTTTCTGGTTTTATCATCTATGAAGATAGTAAAATAAATGTATTTCTAAGGGACTTGGGGAATAGACAGGGTTTTGAGTTCCGGGGCTTTTTTGTTCCTCTTTGAGGCTTGCCTTTTAGGCATGGCTTAAATGATAGTTGTAATATAGTTGGTTCTCAAAGGAGGATGTATTATTTCTAGATTTGGAACAATAGTATCAGTGAAATTCAAACGTTGTTTTCAGCAACTTACAATTTTGGCTTTCTTCTAAATTCAGTGATTTATTTAATTGTATTTTCCATAAAGCATGGCGTATATATATTGATTTAAAATACTTCAAAATTTCATTTAGAAGTAAAAGTGGAGAGCAATATATTTACAGTTTTTTTAATTTCATTTTTAATTTCATTCTTCAGGGAGATAGTCTTCTGTATGTGAAATCTTACTGCTGCTGATTATAGGTCATTTTGCTCTGAATATTATGGGAAGTTTTGAAGGCAAGGAACTTACTGTTCTTCTAAAGTAGTGCTCTAAAAAATGGTATGAAATTTCATTGCCTACAGCATGTTACATTACACAAGAATCGTAATAGAGTAATAGACCACTAGTAATAGAATAAAGAGGTACTGTTTTTAATAAGGAATACTTGCAATAGAAGAAACAAAAGAAGTTTTTATGTTAGGCTTCAAGACTTCAGTTTCTACAGAGAGAATGATGACAATTATTTTTCTTCTAGGAATTTGATCCTGAAGAGTTTTACTATCTTTTGGAAGCAGCTGAAGGCCACGCTAAAGAGGGGCAAGGAATTAAAACAGACATCCCTCGATACATTATTAGCCAGCTGGGCTTAAATAAAGATCCTCTGGAAGGTAAGTGCATCACCTGGTCCAGCTATAGGTTCCTAAGTCTTCCTTCTCAATACATTTAATCTTTGTGATAATTTGTGCATACGTGAAAACGGTCAAAGAAAAGATGGTAATAGAACAAGCATGTGCTGATGCTCAAAGGCATTCTAAAGGCCACATGATATTTTTGTTGTATCATTCACAAATACATTGTGTCAGTGATACTCATCATCTTCCAGCCTGTCAATGCAACTTTATTTCAACTGAAGCAGAAAGTTACTGGTATAATTTGATTGTGACTGTTATCCAGCTATAGGTATAAATGAAACTCTGCTGAGCTGTTATTTGCCCTTTACTGACCCCAGGTTCCCACATCTTAGAGTCCATGAGAAGACTATCTCCCATTCCTATTAAAACTGAAAATATCTCTTTTTATGGGTAATTTGTGTATCCCATGTTGAGGACTTTTGTAGGGTTAACTTGGATTCCAGTGGAGGTATTGTCATTGCAGAATTTTTGTTTGCCTGATTCTTCTTTTAAGGACAGTGTTGGGAAAACTAAAATTACTTCTGTCTCCTAACCGACCATCTTTTCTTCCATCCTGAGACAAGATTCTGAGACTGTTGACAAATTGAAATGGGTTCATTGTGTTCAGTGCTAGTCTTGCAATTTGGAAGAAATTGGCAGAAATGCCATCATGGAAAATGAGTCTAGCTAGTGCCATTTAGTTTGTGATCTGTCTTATGACCCAGGACAAAGGGGGATCTCTAGGAGAGAACTTGATAACACAAAATAATAGCAAAAAACTATAATAAACTTTTTTAGACAGTTCTCATGATGTGCAAGATCACATTTCCTCAAATCAAAGGAGCAGTATATTGTGTGGTAAAAGAAAACTTTTTTGGTCAACTTCAGCAGCTTGTGAAGTTGAGCACTACCAGATGTTGTCAGGAGTTTGCTTAGATCTAATTCAATCAGATTGGATATTGTTATAGATGATATCATGTTATGTTGACAGATTTAAAGGAAGTCAAGCCTATTATTAGTCCACTTTCTATCTTCACAGAAGAATTTTCTCACTCAAATTTGGTATTATTTTTATCTGAGTTATAGATGAAAGCAGTTTTGCTTTTTCCATGGATTTGGAGAGCAGCAAGGGTGCCAGACAAATTGGGAAAATATACATAAATACTGTTTTCAGTGTGATGCTGGAAAAGATCAATAAGTGCCTTAATTCTCTGCAAGATAAATGGGCATCTGCTGGATTTTGGAGAGCTATTGGTCTGGCCTAGACTGATCATTCATAAATTCTTCACTGATCAAGTATGCAAGGTTTAATTTGGGGGGTAGTTTGAGGGCTTAGTATTATTGGCCCTGATTCTGCCACTTGAACCTTATCTTACTGGTTGAATATTTCTGGACACTTGGATAAGTGTTCCTTAGCTTGAGTCAAGAATCTGACACTACCGAAGTTTAATAATATCTCTACATTTTTTCAAACAGTTTATTATGAGAGAGATCTAAAGACAAATGCTGTATACAAATAAGGGATGCTGTTTTCTCAGACTAAATATTTATTTTATGTGAATGTACTTCATCAACACATCTTGCAACTACATTCCATAGATTGGATATTAATGAATATAACATAAATTCCTATGCATTTCAGGATAACTTAAGTGTGGGGTTTTTCTGAGGGGAAAAAATGGTCTCTGGTTTGTCAGTAAATACTGAGCTGTGTATGATGTGTGGATTACTGATCTTTGGTTCAACTGGAAATTTGGACAATTGAAATACTTAATGTATCATTTTAAAGGTTGATGTGTATATAGATTTATGATCAAATAATCTAGGCCATCTGATTTGTGTTAATGTTTTCCTGCCTCCCTACAAAAAGTGATATTTTTAAGCAGTACAAATTACTGTGCAATGACTTCTGAAAGGATATGGTTTTGATTTTAAATTGGTGCCTCTATATACAAGGACATTCCTTAAGCAAAAATAGAGAAAAAGAATGGCACTATGGGTTTATGCCCTGGAATTAGTAATTTACAAAGAGAATTATTTGAAAACACTGTAATCATTGATATAAAAAAATATTACATGAAGATCATCCTCTTGAGAGCACTTTAAATTCCTTGTATGCAAAAATAGAAAATAGTTTTCAATGTTTAGATAGCAGATGAACAAAATCTTTCAAAAGAAACAAAGGAAGCCCACCTCAGTAACATCACTATTGTGGTTTGAACTTGGCTGGCAGCCAAACACCACACAGGCAGTTGGTCACCCTCCCCCCTGCCTGGTGAACTGGAGGGACACATGTAGGTTGAGATTTAAAAAAACCAAAACAACAGTTTAGTAATTTTAAGAAAACAATAATGTAAAGGACAAATGGGTAATGAACAGTGCAATTGCTCACCACCCACCAACTGATACCCAGCCCGCTCCCAGGCAGCAATCCCAATAGAATGAAGATCCTACCCTCTGTCGCAAATCTAAAGTGAGAGAAAACCTGCCTCCTTTATATACTAAGCATAACGCGACATGATATGGTATACTTCAGTGGACAGTCTGGGCTCAGCACTCTGGCTATGCTCCCTCCCAGCTCAAGAAAATTAAATCTATCCCAGCTGAAACCAGAACACCACTTACCGTGAAACACAGAACTGTATTTTCAACTAAACTATTAAATTATGTCTGTAGTGTTCATAGATATTCATTCAAAGGATTTTATTAGCTCTGCATAGAAAAACAACCTACTTCTTTAGATTTTTCTCTACTTACATCCTTTGTTTGTTGCCGTAGGTGTAGTGCCCTTGCCTTGAGTGAAATGATCCATGTATTACTTGGAGATAATGCTAGATAAATTTATACTGCACTGAAAGCAATACCACAACAGATTGATCACTTAGGAGAGACTGGAGGCTGCATTTTTGAAGAGTTCCCCAGTGAGAAATATGTCCCCATGGTTTTTAAATTACCATCTTTACCTTTTTGAATCATGAGTCTTCAGAAATGGTTTAAATCAATGAAAGAAAAAGGGCAGATGTTTAATGGTATTTAGATGAGTTTTAAAAATCTCTTCAGGCATTGCAAAATGGTTCCATAGCTCCCTGTTTCAAAAGCTGACTCTTGGTTCTATACCATATACCTACTGCATGCAAATAATATTTGTTTCTCAAATAACGGTTATTTTGCAAAAGTTCTGTTTAAAAGTGGCTCGCTTTAATTTTCTATTTATAAAAATAATTTAATTTAAGAAGGCTGTCAATGTATCATATTCTAGCCTGCTTGGTTCTCACCCATAGAATAAAGGTTTCATCAACACTTCTGTTATAAAAACACTACATTCACAAAGTTGTGACTTTTGTTCACTCCAGTTTAAAGTTTGACCTATATAATTTTAGCTTAGGTGGTCTTTTTTTTTATTAATATGTTTGTTTTCAGTGTTGATATTTTTCACTGCTTATTGACTTCAGGGTTTTTGGAATGTTTTTAGCGTCCCTAACCCTTTAAAGATCTGTTGGTTTTTTGAAGTGACATTTTCATTCCTTCTGATCCTTATGCTTTACAAATGTTGTGTTTTGAATAGTGATTACAAATGAGTTACGCCTTAAATCTTTAGCTGTTCTGACAGAAAATTATCTGTGTGGTTAATTTGCTATTAATGATTACAGTAAGTGTTGTGCAGAATTTCACTTCTAATAGTCATATATTTTATAGAAATAATCCACTTTAGATATTTTATGTGACTATTCAATTATTTTTCATATTTGTAAATCCAGTTAACAATCCTGAAATGAAAATGCATCTCACAAATTTTAGGTGGTCTTATCTCTGATCGCCCAGCACATAATTATGGTAAAATGTACATCTTTCTCTGTGTGGAGTGTGTAGCTAACTATGTATATTATTAAAGTGTAATACTAAGCTTCCCAGAGTCTCAGCTGTCGTGTTTAGGTTTTATTACTCGGATGAATTCTTAGTTACTGGGCCCCCAAAGAACAGAATAGGAGCTCTGCATCATAGGTTCACCCTGGCAGGGACAGCAAGGTCAAGCGGTAGACTCCGAGAATCTTAGTTTCCCAGAGAAGTGACTCCATAAATATAAGCATCTAAGAAAATTACTTTAGATTGTTCTGTTATGCATATCATCATTTCTGTGTAGAAGATGCGAACCATTTGGAGTCCATCTCTGTCTAAATTAGAAGTTTTTTGTTCAAAGTCAAGGAGTCCAAAAAAGGATGGGTTCTGCTGTTAACTCCCTCAGGGGCTGAGATCCTCAGGTATTTTACCAGATTAGGGCTGTCTTTCCCTTAACACTCAGATCACACACAGATCTTAGAATTCCCATGTCTCACTAGTGATGACAATATTGCTCTTCATTGCTTTATGGCTGTTTGAATTCTTAGTGGAAGATTTTAGAGGCATTGAATAGCAGATTTTAATTTTCCAGGTGGGATTTTGTTATATATGCTTGGAGATGCCCTAAAAGTTATTTGACAAGTACTACAGGTAGGACAACATGTTTGTTAAGTAGAAGTGTCTCAACATCTCAAGTTTTCTGTGCTTCATTTACTTTTGTATTTGCTATAGTTTAAAATGGAGTTTCTAATCTTTGTTTTCAGAAATAGCTCAACTAGCTAACTGTGACGGTGGGACAGCAGAAAATCTGGAAGCAGATGAATCAATAAATGTAAGTTTTCTTGTGATGTTGCTGCTTTTGCTGAATCTGAGCAAAGAGAAAATAAATGTTTTGTGTTTCCCCTGGCCCTGCCCTGTCTTATTTTCTCCTGGTATTTGCAAACAGATTGACTAGAACAGACTAATGTCATGGTGCTCAGCAGAGAGAAGATTTGCAAAAAATATTAGAACAAAACTTTCTACCTGTTTTCCTAGATGTTGCAGTATCTTTAGCTTCCACAAAATTAGTGTTCACCATGTGACGGTTGTTTCACTGCATAGTCCACCACTAGTTGCTTTATTTCTAATTAATATATTCATTTTTATTTTAGAACAACTTTTAAACTGTTTCTTTAAAAATAAAGTATTTTAAACAATTTTTTTAAACAATCCATTTACAGAGACAGCTTATCAAATTGAGAGACTCTTAACAGATCCAGTGAAAAGACAAGGAAGAAATGAGCAAGTTAGCCTAGATTCAGAAAGTTAGTTTTCAATCTGGAAAATTGTTTATAATTCTTCTGAATCTGTTTGAAAATATTCAGTAATGGGTATCTTACAGTAATATTTTGTCAGATGCTTGTTCTGGTTGGAAAAAAAAGCCAGATTGGAGGTGTTGGGCTGAATATTGTGGTTTTAAATGCTCTCAGTTTCAATTCTTCTTTTTGAAAGTTGGTTCTTATACCTTGGGTTTCAGTCAGTGGAGTAGATGGAGTTCTAACAATTTAGTGTAAATTTTCAGTGCAAGTGAATAGAAAAAGCAAGTGCAGTTTTGGGGGATGCATAGGTAATTCAGTGATACTTTACAGGTATTTATAAATGCAAACTGGCGTATCAAACTGGCTTGCAAACTGGCTTAGCAATAGCTAAGAGATTCTAATTGTAAAGTTATTTGTGTTGTGCAAATGTTGAAGAAATGCAGGAAAGATAAAGCAGTGTAATAAAGCAACATAAGTAGGGAAAGTAATGAAATGAAATCTGTAAATGTAAATATAGGGTGAATATTTGGAAACATTTTCTTAAAAGTGTAGCTGTGGAATAAACATGTGAAGTGACAGGAAACATAACTTTAAAGTACAGGACCACAGAAAATCATCATGAATATGCAATTAGGAAGAATCCTGTACTGGCAGGCAAGTGGGCTGAACAATTTAATAAATGGCCTCTCTGTCCTCTTTTGTAGTTCATCATATTAACATATTCACTAATCCTCTTGCACTGAATTTTCTTTAGCAAGCATTCAATTGAAAATGTTTCAAACAGGTCTACTTTCAGCCTTAACTATTACCAATCTACCTGGACAGCAATAATAGAATTTCTTAGACATTCGGAAAACATCTTGAAAAGGTTCTTGTGGGTTTGGAATATTGCATTTGGAGTCCTGTGCCATCATCATCCATCCCCCTGGCACCAAATTCTAATTCACAATTACATCGTCAAGATTAATTAAAAATTAAAGTTAGAAAAAAGGTTGTACCATACTCAGGACAACTCGTGTTTTGAAAATGTTCCAGCATACAAGCACGTGAAAGGTGGCCTCTCTAGTGGTAGAATTACTGCATTTTGAATTACTGCATTTTTATCTTCCATATTTTTCTATTTAATTTTGTGTCTTTTTTCACAGTCTATCCTAAGTTATATCACAGTCTATCCTAACATTAGTTCAAAATGTGCAAAAGTTTATTTAAATGAAGGGAACTCATCTACATTTTGTCATACCAGGCTATACTACCAGAGTCAGATTTGCTAAAACTGGAGGGCAGTGGCCAATGAGTGCCTGGTGGGATTCACAGAAGTCCATATCTCTGGATGGGAATTACCAGTAACTCCTTTACCAGAAGCTTGCGTGTTTGATGTAACCTGTGCATGTAGATAAGTGGATAGATAGCTGCAGTGTAACATGCCTTTTTGATGAAAAAGCAGCTTTGCTTCAGGAGTCCCCTTGGTCCCTCTATGTGCTAGCTGTGTAGCTAACTAACCAGAGCTTTTATGTGGTTCATCAGGGTGTGACAGACTGGTAATAGTTAGGTTTTGTTCATTTTTTAAAAATTTTTATCTGATTTTGAATAAAGTACTGTATTAACTTTGTTCTTTCTCCTTTTTTACTTTGAAGAACTCTAATACCTCACTGAAGCTGCAGAGAAAACCTCGGGAAAGTGATTTCGAAACAATTAAACTGATTAGTAATGGAGCTTATGGGTGAGTAATCCATGAGTGCAACAGCTCTTTAACATTTTAGTTTTTCTTAACTTCCCATTATTTCTTATTGCAGGGATGTTTATGTGAGGGAGTTTGTTTGCACTGTTGCTTTTTTTTTTTTTCATTCTGCTTTCCTGTTTTGTTGCTAATGTTTGAAATTCATAAGAAAAACTTTTTGGAAAGTCTACTAGGCAATAATAAAGTACTGTGTGCTGGAGTAAATTAAAATACTGAATATTACATCACAGAGATTTTTCAGAAGTAGGTCTCATGTAATGCCAAAGGTGACATCTGAATAAATCAAAAGGTAGATTTATAACTATCCTTGTAATATTGGAAGCAGCCTGTGTTTATGCACATGTGAAGCAGAATAAAACTGCATTTGTAGGGAGTCAGATTGTTAAAAATGAGTGCTTACCTGACCTAAAAATATTGGTGAAGTAGAAACAAACTTCTTTAAGTAGGTCAGCACTGGTTTGTTGCTTCTCTGTGGATACTCTTATATCCTTAAATTTCATCTAGTTAACTTTTAAGGAATTGCTGTTACTTGGTTAGGTTTTGGGCCATTGGAAAGTGCACAGCTTACTGCCCAGTGGTTGAGTCATCTGGAGATATCCTAGAAGACCAAGAAAAATTGTTAGCCTGGGCCTTAAATGAACACAAAACATTTCCTGGAAGTACCATGCAGGGATTGTGTCTATCAGAGGCATGTCTGTCTTCAGTCACCTTTTCTGATCAGATACTATTAGACCCTTGATTGGCTGCTTCTCTGAACTGAAATGTATCAAGACAGGAACTTGGTCTGTGTAACCTGCAGGACCAGGAGGGATGTATTAGTTCAAAAAAGAGGGGTTTCCATCTTGACGTGAGGACCCTATCACCAGATAAGACCATGTCACAGCCCAACAGTGGAGAAGTGCTGCTTTCTAGCACAGACCCCACTAGACTGGCTCTACTCTGCACTACTACTGCTTGAGGTGGGAAGCAGCAGCAACCTGATAGGACTGAGCACTCTTCAAAGAGACTTTGGACATACAAGAGAAAGCACCTGCCATCTGCCCACTGGAGTTTTGCATGCCATTTTAATGACCTGAGGCTGATGGGCACAGTAATACTCTCTGATCATATTTAAAGGTAACCCTGAGCTCTGGGACAGGAGACACTTAGTAACTGCTTAGTACTGTTGGTCATGATAACTTGTGTGAAAGCTATTACTTGTGTCCTGGCCTGCTTACATAGCTCAGCCAAAAGCCTGAAGGTAATAGTATAATTTGCATAAAGTTTTATGTAAATATCCAAATACAACTTCTCACTAGTCAACCTCTGCACAATTCATTTTCTCAGAATTTCTCCCTAGGCAAACTCATTACTTACTGTATGCCAGTTTCTCCCAATTACCTCAGGACTTCAAAAGCCTTTCTTCTAGCAGTTAGCAGTAGCTGCTGCTCCTCTCCCTGGCTGCATCCCTCCTTCTTCCCTTGGCAGATGCTATTCATCTTTTCATCTCCTACCCAGTTTTCTTTTTGTCTTACTGGAGGAGGATAAGAAGAACCTGTGGGCTGGGTCCATGTCTGAGAAAAGGGTGTCTGAGTCAGTAGGCCTGCCCAGCTTCCCAGCAGTTTTACGATGCTGAGGGATGGGGAGAGGGAGCAGCTACAGAAGGGCGTGCTGCAACCAGCAGCGCAAGGCCAGCCACCTGAAGTCAGAGGTTTGATAGACCTGTGGCTCTTGCTCCATAGGCCTTATAGTCAGAAGGAGCCTTGATGAGCTATTAAGAAATACAGGCTAGAGACAACTATCCATTTGAAAACAGAGAAAAGTCAGGATCTGAAAAACTGGGAATGAAAGGATGAAAAGCCATGGCTTTTTATGGCACATATGATGTAGTCATGCGAGATTTTATTTTCCTCGTGTTTGTGGCAGGGAAAAATCAATACTTATACATCAATGTGAAAAATTGGCAATAAAATTGTCATAAAAAGTGGATGAGACCTGATAATGTGTGAGGAAAAGGAGAGCTGAACAGTTTGGAGTGTATCTGGATTCTGCATGATTCATTATTGCCTTTAGCAAATGATATAACGTTTAGGATGGCAGATTATACTGTGGTAGTATTAGAAGTGGAAACTGAAAATCTCATCAGTTTAGTAGAGTTCTATTATTTCCATCCTTAAGAAAACAATAACACTGTAGATTTTAGTGGTGTGGATTTTTGATTTAAATGGTTACTTCTTAGAAGAATCAAGAACAAGAAAGACAACAAAGGTACGAGTTAATGTAGAGGGAAGGGAACACACTCAGTGAACTGTGAGACAACAAACTTTTGAAGTATTTACTCACAAGTGTTTTTTCTTTTGGCACCATTATGTCTTGTGGTTAATTTAGTCAAAAGTTACAGTCAAGTTTAAAGGGAAACACATCATGATAACCCAAATGCTCTTTAACTGACATACACCATAGAGTATAATAAAGCAATAATACCTGTTCCATCTGTGAGTACAAAGCAGTAAACTGCCCCATAGGCATTTATTGCAGTTTATTTACAAGTATAAGCAGATGAAATAAAAGTTATTGTTATGCTACAAGGATTACTTTTTTCCCTTCTGTGTTTTCCTGGGCCATTGAGTTTTTTAAATAACCTAAATATATGTGAATTCTGCCTGTGCTTCATTGATTTATTCACAAAAATATGTCAGTGGGCATATTTTGTGCTTGGATTTATTAAAGATTCAGTATGCTATTGTAATATTTTACTTATTTTGATGCTATAATGGAGGGTTTTATTCTGAACCAATTTTAAAAAAACCCAACCTTTACATTCTGTTGTCTTTGTTGCTGTGGTGGTTTTTGCCTTCATTAGTGAAATGGAAAGCTTTGACTGCTTGACAGGATAATTGTTGGTCTTGGCATGCTGTAGCAGGGATTTGTCAGATACATTAAACTTGATGACTTTAAATATAAACTATTGGTTTTGTAAAGATTTGAGTAAATATCTTAGCAGTTTTCTGCTTTTAATTGATTGGGTAAACTCATTTGTAGTGCAATTAAATGACTGTATAGTAGATGAGGTGTATCAGGCTTTTGGGAACGGCTAGGAATATACAAGAAGTTAAACAAGCTGTGAATCAGTAAACATGTAGGATGCCGTCCAAGTCATTAATGGTTTCACAAGCTGTCTTTCTGACTTTTTTCAGCCAGCCAAAGCTTTACATACTTCCACATTTTTAAACTTTTACTGCAATTACAGCAATATTTTTCACATATTCCAGCTTGCAAGAGGTAGCAGGTAGTAGTAGTCCATGTCTTCAAGTTGGCATTGGCCTGGTTTCCTGAACCAGCTCAACAAAATAAAATGACATTTGATTTCAGGGAAGGAAGTGATGTTAGTTCAGTTGCTCTTCACTAATGTATAACTGTACCTGCTTAAAGAAAATACATTATACCACTTTTGGACACATCTGGAATACTTTTACTTCTACAAAGATGGTAATGTCAATATGTACATGACTTACTGCATAATGGTGTTGCTTGATAAATTTAAAAACTCTGAGGTAGTGTTAGCTTGATCAGCTGCTGCCCATAACCTTTCAGTACTCATTTCTATCCCCTGCCTACTCATTTGACAGTACTTGCTCATGTGTGGTTGCACCGGGAATAGGACTAAGGAAGTTGCCCAGCTGCAAAATAACACCCCATCAGTCAGGTTAATTCATCATCAGCCTGGCAGTCACCCATTAAGAAGTGGAAGGGGTCAGAGGGTTCACTTAAGTAGCACCAGCTCTGAATGGACTACTGGTCTAATAAACTTTATTACTTTTCTTCTTTTCAGTTTATCCCTGTGGGTGACTGGTCTATGTAGAGTAAGAGGCTTTGATTCCTAGAAGCCCATAGCTTTAAAGAGCAATTTAGAAAGTAGATGCTGGCAGTTTCTGTGCTCAGGATCTTATATTCATCATTCATTGTGGACTTACTCAAAATGATGAACTTTTAACTTTATTGACCTCGTGAGCCTCCCTACCCAGTACAGCACAGGCCAAGTGCCTTATCCTTCTTCTGTAGCTAGTATGTGTGAGGATCTAATATTGTCAGCTAATGCAGTCTTCTCTGTGGTAGAGAAAGGTTGTTACTGCATTGAAGGTCTTGAATTCTGTCCATCCTGAATGTGTAGCATCCTACAAACTGATGAGTAGCTCGGTTTCTCAAGTGTTTTTTTTACAAGTACAGAACAGTTTACCCATAGGAAATCTGGACAATAGCTTCATCATTTTGCATCTGTGTTTACTAGCACTGTCATAAAGACAGAAGGCATTGCTACTGTTAGGTATGGAAAGGTGGTTTTATTAGTCAAAATCTGTGACTTACTGGAACAACTAGAACTAGTACCAGTTGTGAGAAGGATCACAGTAATTGTGTTAGCTTCCTTCAGATGGCCAGCTTCTCATTTGCTTCTAAGTAGACTAGGATAAGTCTGAAATGTTACTGAGAGGAGACTGTGCATTGTCCTATGGCTTGGAAGACCCACACAGCACATGTTAGGAGTGCTGCAGAGCTTTAGGCAGCATTTCCCTCTGCCCCCAAATAAGTCTGACCTGGTCATGGGCATCACCTAGCTGGGAGGTGGTCATGGTCATGGTGCTTGTAAATTCTGATCTTAAATAACTATCCATGAATTTTACCATATTGCCATAACATGAATCACAGCCTCACAAGTGGCTCCTCTTCACTGGAGGCAACATGAGACATAATTCCAGGGTAGTACAGAATTTAGCAGTCTCTTCACAGGAAATGGCTTGTGAAAATGAAACATAGCTCATGGTGAGCAGCTGTAACTTAAGCAGCAAGTACAGTTTCTACAAGGAGTTCAAGGTCCTTTGACAAAATGGAGAATCAGGTCAGAACAAATGACACAGCTACATTAGTCTCAAGCACTGAATGTAGACTAGATTGTAAAGTGGCTCTAAAAGTTGAAGTTACTGAAGAGCTGTAAACTAGGCCTGAAGCCTATAAGTAATTTAAAGAAAAAATGTGAATCTTTGTTGTGAGATTAGAAGGATAGATTGCACAATATTTAAGTAGGAGCAGTTTAGGAACACAAATGTTTTAGAATTTTTTTGGTCATCTTAACACATGCACAGTATTTTGTATTTGTGCCTAGCTAAAAGTATTTTAGAGATACTTTTTCAAGCCAAGATATATATTGGAAGTGCAATAAGGTAATGTTTAGACAATGCCAGAGTTTATGATTTTTCTTATTTCTCTTGAAAAGTAAACTTTTCTTGTTGTGTTGAAATACAGCATCAATAAAATACAGAGCACTTGTGTACATCTTGAGATCCATACAGTGAAATCAGAGGATGTTTTGAAAATCTTTTGTCACCATCTTATGAAAACAGAAAGGGGGGAGATAGGAAAGCAAGTTCTTCCTTTGAGACTGCAGGAGGTTGCAACACCACTGCTCTTGATCGTGGCTTTGCAGGCAGATGTATCTGTTATTGAATGGATTGTCAGGACAGTCAGATTGTCAGGATGTTCTTCTACAACGCATTGCTTTTGTGTTAAAGGAATCAGTAAATTTATTATTGTCTTTATAATGTACTGAAAATCATGAGCAAGATTTAGTGATCAGGGCCAAACAACCAGGAGTGAGGTATTGTGCTCTCTCTTGAAAGGACATACTAAACAAAGATACACTTCTGTCTAGTGCTCCAGCTGTAGCACTCTGAAAAAATCAAAAATAGAGATAGATGTGGGAAATTGGGTTTGTGTTGAGAAACAAACAAGATACAAGTTCAAGGCCAGGATTAGGAGAATGTAGCAAGATAAGAGCTTCAAGGAGTGAACAGAAACTAGGAGGCCATCACAATCCACACGGTATGTTGTTGTACAATAACAAATTTAATATTACCCAAGACGAATTATTATGTGCTAGAACTCACTGTGGATGTTCACATCATTTTACCTCAAAGATCGCAGTTGCATCTCAGCAGATGTGTGCTTTATTCCAAGCTTTCCATTTAGATAAGTCCCACTTACGTGCGGAAACATGGAAGATTTACTGTTTTTTTTTTTTTTTTTTTTTTAATGTCCAGGCTATTTATATATTTTTATTTAACTGTGTCTCTTTGGGAGGATTTCATTTTTTATTTATCATTTTATTGACATTTCAGCAAATTCTAATACGCAATTTTGAACTGTGGGAGATAACACTGGTGTCACAGGCAGTCGCACTGCAATTTTTGCAGTGTCCTTAGTTTAGTGTACTGTTAAGCTGGGGCAGTGGCATCACTGCTGTGAACTGGGAATGTCCTGGAGGGAGAAAGCTCTTTTGCAGGAATAACATGCTTCTGGCTAAGGCATAGTTTTCTTTGTAAAGCATAAGTGCTGTTTGTTGGGGTTACTGTGATCAGAGGAAATGAGTAAGTGATGTTGGACATTTGTACATTGAAGATCACTTAAAAGCACTTTGCATAGCATGAACAGTGTATGCATGTGTAAAAGTGAGACAGGTGTGTTGTAGTTGTCTTGTGAGTCTGATATATTTGAACTAAACAGTTTTTTCCTGAGGAATTGTAGATAACTGAATCCTGGTGGAAAGTTATACAATTATCTGCCTGTAAGACTGAAAATGCAATTTAGAGAGCTGGGAAAAGGTAGCCAGCATGTCCCAGATATTTACTGGACCAGATAGTCCTTATAACTTACTGGTTCTCCATCTTTAAATGTTATAATGACCCTACAGATCCATATGATCTGCATAAGGGATATATTAAGATGCTATAATAATATGCTCTGATTAATATCTGTCTTTCAAGAGTTCATCTTGACATACTGTCCAGATTAAAGCTCTGAGAAAGATCTGCATGTCGAGTCCTCAGGCATTCCTCAGTTCATTCATGTAACTTTTTTTTTTTTTTTTTTATTAAGGATTGTGGCTTCAGGCACCAGAAGGGCTTTTCTGTGTGCCAGGAGAACACAAGGGAGCTGAAATAGGGAAAATAAAAGATGAAGTTAGAGATTAAGAAGCTAAGACTGACTGACAGGAGAGACTGACTGACAGGAAATAGCAACAAAACAGGAAAAGCAGAATGTAAGGGAAAGAAAAACAAAGGGAAAAAGTTGTATTAAAGGAGTGGAGAGAGAAGTGGTAGGAAGAGGTGCAGGAAGACAGAAGGTGTGAAGCCAGCAGGGAGGAGTACAGGAGTTGAATAACTCAGTCTTTATTCCAGCTTGGGAGAGGCAGAAGGGAGACAGACTTAGTAGGAGCCATGAAGGGTGGGGTTTGTCTTGGGTTTTGCCCAAGGTGGTTTTCCCCTACTTTCATAATGGTGTAATGTCTTTTACCTGTCCTGCGCTCAGACAAGGGCAAGAAATTAATAAAAGTTTTTGGAATCAGTAAGAGAGAGTTTCTCATCGAGAAAAAATTTTCTTCTGGAAAGGAAAGCAGAAACATGGTTTATTTCAGTGCCTGTAACTTCTGTATCTGTGGGAAGATCTTCACAGAAATAGCAAGTCAAGAATCGGTTTTTGTGTTTAAATAAATAATTGTATGCTGATAATTGGACCTCATGCGGTCAATGAATCTAAAAACTTCATAATTGAGTCCCATGTTTTTCCCACCTCTATTTTCTCCTTTTAGTCCTTTGTTTCCATAAACACTTACTACTGTGGTAATTATATACTAGAGAAGTTATAAGCATTAAATGATACAAAGCAGATTTCAAGCAAAGTGAATATTTCCAGGATTTGCTTCAAGGGATTTTGAGAAGTGCAGCAGTAATGTCCTCTGTCAGTGTTTCATGGCAGGGTGATTCCTTCTCCTGAGCCTTGAAAGAAAAAAGGCTTGTCCATGTAATATTTTCTTTCACTTTGCTTTCCTCACTGGCTTGACCTTATCTAACCAAGCTTACAGGAAACTTTGTATGCAGTACCCCAGTAAAGATTCTGCATGGCAAGATACGTCTTAATCCCACATTACCATGTAGTTAATGCAGTGATCTTTGTTTTGAATTACCTACTGGTGACCTACCTACCCGTGATATGGATCAATGCTGATGTCAGGGACTGAACAAGAACAGATTTTGCACATGGCAATGAGGGAGCCACCCCATCAAGCAACTTTTAAGCAGCTTTCATGAGAAACCTGTGACATGTTTTAAAATCCCCTGGATGGAGTCTGAGTCATCAGACAGCACAGTTACAGAATAAGCATTTATTGGAAAAATGTATAATGCTGTGCCATAGCTGGGTTTTGTATATAATCCTTCATTGATGGAAATGCCCCAAATCTGCCTGAGCTGAGAGCATTTGCTATATCTGTTGTTTGCGGGTGTTTTGCCAATTATTAGGCCTAGCATAAAGGACACAGCCAGCATAAAGATGAACCAATAACCAAACAGTATTTCATACAGAAGGGTCAATACATGGGTGAGCGCTGGGGGTACAAACAAGTCAGTCAGATTATACATAATTGACATCAATCCCACTGACCCCAACACCACCACCACACAACCAACAGTGGGTGGAATAAATGGGGAAATGCAGTTTCCCATAGAAGGGACGGGAGACAACCGAGTCAACAAGCCAAATACATAAGACCAAGGAAGCCACACACTGAATCTCTACACAGCCTGCGTTTACAAAGGCCAGACCTGACTGGAGCCCAGTCCCAGGGAGATGGGAGGTCCTTCCCCAACAGGGAACTCTTCAAAGTGCGTTCACCTCACAGACAGGCACTGCCCCTGCCTGCAAGTGGTCCCAGCTTTTATCCCTCAGTGGGACACCTGACCTTTGCTTACTTAATGCAGACACCTGGGGCTTATTTACCCAATGGCTCTCCCTGCCAGGCCAGCTGCACCCTGGAGGGAAGCCTAAAGGCAAACTCACCCCCTCTTTGGGAAGGGCTGTGGGAATCACACATATGTCAACCTTAATTTGGGGCTTGGGGTTGAAACCCCAGCATTTCAGCAGGGCAGGAGGGAGTTATTTTTATCATGTGTACTAATTTGTGTTGACTGAAACTTATCTTGGTTATGAAACAAAATGAGGTTTGTAGCCATTCTTTAATGTGAAAGGCAAGTCAACTACATTACACTTTTTTTAAAGTCTTTTATATAATACATATACTGTTTTTTAAAAAAATATTTATTTGTAAAAGTATTTTAAAATACATTTTTAATAGTTATTCAGGCTTTTTTCTTTTTCTATCCCATTTGAACTTTTTCAGTGCGGTTTATTTTGTGAGACATAAAGAAACCAGACAAAGATTTGCCATGAAGAAAATTAATAAGCAGAATCTCATCCTCCGAAACCAGATCCAACAGGCCTTTGTTGAGCGTGATATCCTTACATTTGCAGAAAATCCATTCGTTGTCAGCATGTATTGCTCCTTTGAAACAAGACGTCATTTATGCATGGTCATGGAGTATGTAGAAGGTAAAATATCTGTTCTGTTTAACAGAGGAATAACCTGTATGGTACTTGCATTAGAAAGGCCCCCTGTATGTCCTCTGTACTCTGGCAATACAGAATTAGGATCTAAATCAAACAGCAAGGTGGCTGTTTTCCCAGTTATTATCTCCCAGCGAAAGCTTGTAAAACACTTGTGCTCCAGCTGTAACGGGAAATAACTGCGCTTTGAATAAGTTCCTCATAGACTGTAATCATAAGTGTTCTAGAACTCAAAGTTCGTGTGAAAATGCTGTTTGCTTTTTTGAAGTTCAAATTTTTTTTAGCACATGTTGTGGTATTTGTAATAGGTATTTATATAAGGAAGAGGGAAGAGGAAGCACTTTGAAAAGGTGCTCATGCTGAAGGAGAACAGTGGACAGAGGTGCAGTGCAAAATGAGATACCCAGGCTATGATTGTGTGGGATTTGGGGTTTTTTGACACCACCCCCACCTCCCTTTTCTTTTTTAAAGAACCAGCACAAACTCCATTGGTTTCCAGCTGAAACCTTGTACTGCTCATGTCAAGCTTCATGCTGTTTTCAGTACAGTAGTTGGTGTGTTACATCTTCAATTGAATCACCTGACTGGAAAATAAACATTTATGACTATAGTTTGTGTCTTTTTCTGCAGCATGTATGAATGTAGAATGTATGTATACTGATACACCTCAGAATTTATGGTGTCATGTGGAACATTCATCCTGTTTTTACAGGTGGAGACTGTGCTACTTTGATGAAGAACATGGGTCCCTTACCTGTGGACATGGCAAGAATGTACTTTGCAGAGACTGTTCTGGCCTTGGAATACCTTCATAATTATGGAATTGTACACAGGGATTTGAAACCAGACAAGTATGTATATAGAATATAACCAAAGGAGGACTTTGAAACTGTTAGATAAAATATGAAAGGTGTAAACTTGTGAATGTTTTTGAAATTTAGTCGTGAATGTTGTGTAGACTCATAATTTCTGCAAAATATCTGAATCTTCATGACCTGCAGTTACCGAAAATGCATTTTTTTTCCAGAAGAGCTCTTTAACGTTTTCTATCTTTAAGATGAAAGGGACTATCAGAGTTGCTAAAAACAGTGTACTTACTCTTCTGGCTGAAATAGAGGGAAATGCATTTTGGTCATTAAGGAAAAAAGTCTTTCAAAATATGCTTAGGACACTCTTTAATTGAAGTATCATCAGCTCATAGATACATGCATATATGGAGACAAGATTGGGAAATCTTTCCTGGTTTATGTTTTTTGGTTCTTTTTTTAATATTTAAAATTACAGTATTGCTCCTATACATGTAAATAATGTACAGCAAGTAGCTGCAGTAAAAAGTATAGCTGTTGGAGCTCCATTAATATTATTCCTCTTTCACACACAAAAAAAATATATAAAATGGAGTCCTGTCTGTTGAGTAACAATACTTTCACAGTATGATACCTCAGGTCAGAATAGTATTAGTTACTAACTTAATACCTGGTTTTTTTTTTTTTTCAAATGAATGACACAGCTTGTTACAAACAGAAAATGCTCACCTCACTTCAAAAGTTTATTCTATTCTAGGTCTTTTGATACCTATTTCTTTTTCTTCAAAGCACCTGGCATTCAGCTTTTGACACTTGTATGGTTCTATAGGATGTTGTGTAATGGCATATTAAAAGTTTGTTTACATCTGATAATAGTAAGAAATGTAAGATGGTCAGATTTTTAACCTGTTTATTTTGCACCTGGTCAAATTACTATTTATGCTATGTTTTTGTAGTACTAATTAAACATTTTTCTCCAGGTATTGTTGTAGTAGTAGTAATAATAATCATAGAAAGCTAAATTACATCACAGTAACCTGAGATCATTCTAATTTTCAGTTTATTGGTAACATCCATGGGCCATATAAAGCTTACAGACTTTGGCCTATCAAAGGTGGGGCTAATGAGTTTGACTACCAATCTGTATGAGGGTCACATTGAGAAGGATGCCAGAGAATTCCTTGACAAACAAGTAAGACGCAGCCTTTTTCATTTCTACATTAAGTTTCAAATGAAGTGATGTTTTGCCAGCAGAATGTACCATAATGCTATAAACTGTTGTTATTTCTGCATTGGTGTTCCAGTTGTGTATGGCAGTTACTTTTACTCATGTTCTGCAGATTATTCTAGGCTTTTTACTTTATACATTAGGATCTATTAGTAAGATGAACATAATTGTCTGCAAGTGAATCTGTGAGATAAATGGAAAACTGTTTTTATAAGGAAATCAGAAATCTCAGCAGAGTACTTGTGGAGCTTATGATGCATTGTCAACCAAGGGTGCTAAAATCCTCACTATGGCCCATTTCCCTTTAAGCATGCCTCATTACCATTGCTCACAATCTGTTCACTGTAAAAGTTACTTAAGATAAAAACTTAAATGTAAACAGAAGGCTATGTTTAGGTTAAATAAAATATTTGCTATGATGGATTCCCATGTATGAAATGCAAACTATCCTTTGCATGACAGATGTGCAAGTGTTGAATATGATGCCTGTAATTGTAGCTAGGTCATTCTAAAATAATTTGCTATTATGCAAACTCAGCAAACCAAAACCTACTGAATTCCATTTACCATGTTTCCATATTATTTTACATTTGAAGAATTGTAAATGATGTGACATAGCTCAATTAGACTTGTTTTACCATCATGCTTATTTTCTTCCTTTTAGGTCTGTGGTACACCTGAATACATAGCTCCTGAAGTGATACTGAGACAGGGTTATGGAAAACCGGTGGACTGGTGGGCTATGGGAATTATCCTTTATGAATTTCTTGTTGGATGTGTGCCATTCTTTGGAGATACACCAGAAGAGCTGTTCGGACAAGTAATCAGTGGTGAGGATCATCACAAAAAAATAGATTTCTTAGCGTGCTGTGAAACATTTCAATTTCTCAATAGTGAAGATACTTACAACTTCACTGATAGACTAGGTTTTCAAGCTAGTTTTGCTTGAGAAACCACCATTACCATAATACTTTAATAGACAATTTGCTGTCAGAGCAGCAGGGATAAATTTGGATTAAAACCTGAACTTATTGTATATTGTTCCTAAGTACAGAAATGTAGTAATGTAGAGTGCAATGGTTACGCTGTACTGTTTGAAAAAGAAAAGCAGTATTAGTAGAAAAGTAGTGCCACTCTGGCATAGTAATTTCAGTCTTTAGTAAAGAAATTATACCAGAGAAGAAACGGTTAAAATAAATTTGCATAAATGGGAAGATGCCTTATGGCACAATGAAGAAATTAACAAAGATGTAATAAAACCCTAAAACAAATGTCTCCCGAATAATAAATAATGAGAAAGAGAAGGAAACAAATTAAATTCACAGATTGTTAATGATTTCATTGGTGATTGTTGTAGTGTAATGTTATTTCTGTAGCAGCTGTTCTTCTTCCATTTAAAATTCAATAACCTTTTAGATCTTAACCTGCAAGCTGACCCTAAGTATTGTTATGTGGCTTGTGGCAAAACTGAATGATAATTAAACAGAATTGTTTACTATTCTACCTGCTGTTTCCATAAATTTCCCAGATGCATAGATGCAGAGGGCCTCTATGCCAAAAGTTTAACAGAATGGCACCTCTGTTACTATTTCCCAGGCTGGTTTATGGTCTGCTTAATAGGTCCAGTAGCTAAGACAAAAAAAAAACCCACAACCCACCAAAAATATGTAGAAAGCCCAACAGAGACAGAACTAACCACACTTGGTGTCTTATTCCCTGAGAATGCAACAAATACCTTGTACTTCAGGAGACACACTGTCATCATCTTGCTTTTCTCCATCTCTGAAGCTGAAACCAGACTTATTTGTAAACTAAAATGAAATGGATTTGTGAGCTGCCTCTAGTATATGACCTTTTTATACAACATCCTAGCTGTTCATGGATTTACAACCATGTTGTTTTCTGATATGGTATGCTGAGGCCTAAGTCACAAGGAGAATCAACTGTTTAATTAACACAAACAGCAAATGCTGGCTTTATTCTGGATGCCTCATGGCTGCAATGCATATTCATGCTTGATTTTCCAAATCAGATTTAAACTGCAGTGGAAGCTGTAGGCGGGTAAATGTGGAAATAACTAATTATTTTAATTGCATTTCCAGGCACACGTACGTGTGTTTTTATCTTTGTGCTCTCTGACTGGGAGACGGGGAGAAAGAAAAATAATGACAAAATTTGCACTTTAAACTTTATTTTGCATGTGGCATTAATTTTACGTTTTATAAAACAAATCATCATGTGTTACGATCTGGCTGATACTTAGATAACTTTGTCTGTTTGTATGTGCCCTTTTATCTTCCAGAAATTATTGTAGAAGTATATGTTTGTAAACCTAATCTATTTCCACTTACTCTCCAAGACTGTTGGTCAGCTTAGTTTCTTGTTTTGATATTGACTTGGTAGTTTCTTCTCTTTTATTTTAAATATCCTTTCTTACTGAAATCATTCTTACTGGCAGTTTCTGCAGGACTGTTGTCGTAGAAGTTTCCTGTGCTAAAATATATGGGCCCCTTGTATTCAGCTCTAGAAGCCATGTTAAAGAACCCAAACTATAGCCCAGAGTTTTATTCCAGTTTCTGTGTGTGAAATCTACATTGTACTTGGAAGTCTCCTTTAAAACCTTGCCTTCTCATTTTACCTTGCTGCTGCTTCATTGTAGCTTGCTTTTCCTGCCCCCAGGTTGCCAGAGTACAACAGTGAGAGGTCTCTGTGTGAACTTAGATGCCCACAAGATCAGGGTTAAAAATAATGCTTCAGAAATGTGTTACATTTCATGCCTGTTTATTTCAGTACCTTTCCTTAAACTCTGAAATACAAACATTAAACTTGTGGTGTAGTGTCTGATGATCATTTCTCCAATTATGATAATTTTGAAGGAAAAGTCTAGATCATATGACAACAAAATCCTTAACAGCCATCTGTACTTCCTGAGCTCCTAGCATTCTGTTCCTTCGATGCCAAATCCTTGTACCTCCCAAGGAACTTCTGCAGAGTTTTGTCTAAACCTGCAATGTTAATATGTTTGTGGAGGCAAGTTCTGCTAAAAGTCAGAAAAAACTTGCTGTGTAAGCTGTTACAAAGTTCATGTTCATATTGAAACTGGCATATTTTGAATTGTTCAAATGAAAGTTGGTGGAATTTTTGTTCATCCTGAACTGAGTCTCCTAGCATTAGAGAATGTTTACAGATGTGATGAACAGTGACTGCTGGGTCAGGTAAGCAGTGTCCATCTTAACAGCAGTTTCCATGGAACAGAACTAAAATGTAAACCATGATTTTGGTGAGACAGGGAGAAGGGACAGCATACAAGTTGTGCTAATATTTTGTGATAGTTTTCCGTGAGCCAAGCATTCATGTATTCTGCTGTTAAACACTGTTTTGGGTTAAAGGATACTTCAGAGGAAAGTTGGAACATAACAATATGTTTATGGAGTTTGTATAGAGAGTGTAAAAATCAGAATTAATTAGTATGCAACAGAGAGCAACTTGAAAAAGCTGCATTAACTCTACTGTACTGCTAGCCTGCTATAAGAGTTTTCACACAGTTTCTGCTGAATGTTGTGATAAGACTTCACTAATAACAAACAACTTTCTGTTTTTCTAGATGAAATCAACTGGCCTGAAAAGGATGAAGCACCACCTCCAGATGCCCAGGATTTAATTACCCTGCTGCTCAGGCAGAATCCTTTGGAAAGACTGGGAACAGGTTAGGAGACATTCTCAAATTGTTAGCGTGCTAGAAATAGCTTCTGTATTTGGCATTTGGAGCTTTTGCTCACCTATTTGTTTTGCCCAGGAAACATCTGACAGGACCAGTAGCATGACAACGTGCCATTATAACAGAGGGTATTTTATAGATTCAGAGCAATAATATGAGCTTAACAAGGTGATGACTGTCCTTTTTTGGCAGTTTACATGTGGTCATTTGCATTTACTCTTCTCTTAATTTGATAAATAAAACAGACATTTTCCAAAACCTGGTTAGCCATTGGATGAGGTTCCTTCATGAATATGGAATTAAATAACTAAACACAGAAATAAAGCGAATCAATACACAACTGATGCTTCCCCTTTTAGAAGAAGTATCTTGGCCTGGCAGATATCTCCTCCAGGCTTTAGGGCGGGTGATCAGGAGGTTGTGTTCTGAAAGGTGGTGTCATTCTCATTCAGTGAGCACCACTGACTTGCATGAAAAAGAATAAAGCCAAAAGTGTGAATGTTAAGGAAGTAAATGGATATCGGTGAGAGACCAAGCTGCCATCTTATTCCAGTGTGGTCATTCAGTGCTGTGCTCATTCCATTTTGAGAGAAGAGCCTGGCATTGATTAGGAGCAGTGAGCCTGCATAGGCTAGTAAAAGTTTTTTACATTGATGTAATAGAGTGTATTTGTTTGTTGATGGAGCAGGATTTATTTGAGAATTTGGATGAGAAACAGTAATGAAGAATATTGCACAAAATTTTTAAAACATTACAGTATGGGAGTCCTAGTCACTGACTGCCGCCCCACTGGGCAAAGCACTATGTAAACACAGCAAGAAAAGACCTCCTACATAAGAGCCTGAATAAGGGTATAGTGTTATTATAGTGAACACTGTATGCCATGAATATAAATACATTGGGGGTGCTAAGGGAACCAAGTGGCAGGTTGTATCAGCATGAGAGTGCTTGGAAAATTGCTGGCAAAACTGGGTCCAGTGGTCAGATTGTACTGCATATTTTTAGAGCTAATATGAACAGGAGCTTTAAGGATACATTCATAACTGATTATTATCACAGCCACTCGGCGGGGAGCATGAGTATAACCCAGACCCCTCGTACTATTGACGTGGTCCCAAATGACAGGTCTTCCTTTGGGACATGATGACATGACTGAGATGAGTGAACTGCATGTCCCTTGCTCCCTTAGCACCTGGCTTCTATGTGAACAACCCTTAGACTTAACAGTAGCTGATGGTCTGGAGTAAGTGACATCCAGCAAAGTTTGTTCTCCTGTGCACCGTGTTGAACAAGTTAAGAGTGAGGGAGGTATCATGCCACCATCAGCTTCATCACTTGCTAACTGCTTCATCTGCTGTGCAAGGCAAGGTGCTGCTGCCAAAGGCAAAATGAAGAGCCACAACTAGTTCTATTCCTTTGTTTTAAAGTGTACTCCTTTCAGGCATTGTTTCATTGCCAGGATGTTTTTTCCTGGTAAACATGGTGTTAATTCACAACTGTCACCCTGTGAGAGGCTGGATCAGAAGTAGATTGCAAATTCTGTATCTCTTGCTATAGCTGGTTGAGAAAGTGAATTGTCTAGAACAAGGCTGACAACTACTGTGATGGTCAGTGCCATTGCATGGAGCATATTTGAAGCTCATTTATAGACTGATTTCGTTCCATTCTTGCTGATCTCTCAAGAGTCCAAAGAAGGAAATTGGGCAGCCGTTTCTCTGAAGCACAGAGGGTTGTTTAGAAACCGCAACAAAGGGGTTTTTTAAGTATCAGAAGCAACTCAAAAACAGAGGCTGCAATGTGACAGCTCCTTCGGGGACACTGGAAAATTGCATCATTTATCCTAGGCTCCACCATGTATTTCAAATGGCCGCCCTATCTATTTAATACATATTGGCTAGCTACATAACACTCCATGAAAATTGTAATTGTGTATTTGCTCAAGTTGACAGAAGAGAGGTACTAGTTTTGAAGAAGGAAAATGAGAGAAAAAAATGCCTATTTGCATTTGAAGTGTCTGATATGTCAGAATTTTATAGTTCTTGATTGGTAATATCCCATTACTGTGCTCAGAGAAATGTTTACTCCTTGGCTAGTGACTTAAAATAAGTTGTGATGTTAGTTTCCTTTGGAAAGATTTGGCTTTTATGAATTTTTCCCTGGTGCAGTCAAAAAAATTCAAAAACGCAACCTAGAAATCTTTGCAGTCTGTCTTAGAGACCAATCCTGGAGACTTCATACTTTTTCTATGTCTCTCTCCTGACTTAGCCTTGACATAGAGAAGTTTACATGCTGTATCAATGTGGTGGGTTGACCTTGACTGGCCACAAGGTGTCCACCAAGCTGTTCTATCACTACTTCTCAACTAGGCAGGGGAAAGAAAATATAATGAAAGGCTTATGGGTTGAGATGAGGACAGGGGCATCACTCAGCAATTGCCATTACAGGCAAAATAGACTAGTCTTGGGGAAATCAATTTAGTTTATCGCCAGTTAACAACAGAAGAGCATTATCAGAAATAAGAACAAATCTAAATCACCTTCTCCCCACCCCTCCCATTCTTCCTGGGCTCATCTTCATTCACAGTTTCTCTACCTCCTTCCCCCTGAGTGGTGCAGGGTGACAGGGAATAGGGATTGTGGTCAGTTCATCACGTATGTCTGCTGCTCCTTCTTCCTCACGCGCTTCCCCTGCTACAGTGTGGGGTCTCTCCCACAGAAGACAGTCCTCCATGAACTTCTCCGGCATAAGTCCTTCCCACAGGCTGCACCTATTCATGAGCTTCTCCAGCATGGGTCCCTTTCATGGGGTGCAGTCCTTCAGGAACAGTGTTCCAGCATGGTCTCCTCTCTCCACAGGGCCGCAGGTCCTGCCAGGAGCCTGCTCCAGCATGTGCTTCCCACAGGGCCACAGCCTCCTTCAGACAGCCACTTGCTCTGAGTGGGGTCCCCCAGGGGCTGCAGGTAGAGATCTCCTCCACCATGGACCTCTATGGGCTGCAGTGGCACAGCCTGCCTCACTGGGGGCTGCACCAGGGGCTGCAGGGGAATCTCTGCTTCAGCAGCTGGAGCAACTCCTCACCCTCCTTCTTCACTGACCATGGTGTCTGAGGAGTTGTTTCTCCAACTAATTCTCACTCTCTCCCATTGCTGTTGTGCAGCAGTTCTTTACACTTTTATAAATATGTTATCAGAAAGGTGCTACCGCCATCACTGATGGCCTTGGCCAACGGTGGGTCTGTCTTGGAGCTGGCTGTCGTTGGCTCTCTTGGATACAGGGGAAGCTTCTGGCATCATCTCACAGAAACCACCCATGCAACCCAGCCCACCCCCTACTACCAAAACCAGGCCACACAAGCCCAATACAATCAAGTTGGCAATAATGCTACTGCAGGTTACCTGTTCAGTGTTTAGAATTAGATTTATGCTTATTAACAGCATCCTCAACAACCTCCCCAGGACAAAAATTCCAGTAGTTCCTTTGGTTCTTATAGTTATTTCTTAACTTGAAATTAGTATAATTGTTTAATGCACATTATAACAAGTAGGTAGTAATAGATAAGATAATAAATGACAAGGTATTTCCTGTAGAATTGTGAATTACTGCAATAAAACACCAAAAGGAGCTCCTGGTCACCAATGGTATTTTGACTCTGAGCAACTATTAAGAATCGTTCCTCATTACTTTTCCTCATTACTTTCTAACTTGTACTTATCTTCTGCACATGTTTATATTTTTATGACTACTACTACTACTACATCTGATGCTTCTGACTAATTTGTAGCTGACCAATAACATTTCTGTTTTTCTGAATATACTAATTATTGAGGGGCAAGATGATAAAGCAATTCCACCACTGTTAAAGAAATGGCAACAACAACACAGCGTCAGGGAGGTGCTCTTGACAGATTTAGCAGATTTTAGTGGAAATTGGTAGTAGATGTTCCTGCCTACAGTGATGACTGCACCTTTCCATGATAATTAGCATTTTTGGGCCAAGGGTTTTGTTGAAATGTGTCAGAGGATTTGCTAGAATTTGCTCTGTGTTTTTTCTCTGGCTCCCCCAGGTGGTACATATGAAGTAAAGCAGCATCAGTTCTTCAGGGGCCTTGACTGGAATGGTCTGCTGAGGCAGAAAGCAGAATTTATTCCACAATTGGAATCTGAAGATGACACAAGTTATTTTGACAGTAGGTGTTTGGTATTAAAAAAAATGTGATTAACACTTTGTTTAAGTAGTTACTGCCTTTGACTTTTGCTTACTGCTTTGAAAATCTCCTTTATCAGAAATACTGGTAGCTTGCGATTTCACTGGTGGTTTGACATTTCAGCAGAAATAATCTTAAGAATAGAATTGTGCTTTTAGATACTATTAAATCTTGATACCCATTCTTTCCTGATAAATTCAAATACTTTATTTCCTGTGTGTGTAGCTCGTTCTGAGAAATACCACCATTTGGAAACTGAAGAAGAAGATGATACCAATGATGAAGATTTTAGTTTGGAGATAAGACAGTTTTCCTCATGTTCACACAGATTTTCAAAAGTAAGTAAAAATTGCTGTGATGTTAGTATGTACATAAATGTTTGTGTACATAAACATTTATCTACTTTTATACAGTTTGGAAATATTAGAGATGTATAGGACATTATTTCTTCGAGAAATGTTAACTGAAATTGAGCAAGAATGAAATAATACCGTTAAATCAAAATATGGGAAGGTTCTGTAGGAAAGTTATTTCATGAATCCTTAAGAAGGTAATAGAAAAATATACAGATACGTTGGTATTTTTCTGTAGAAAATTCATGAGACCATGAGAAAGTTAAGGGAAACTGTTCTGTTAAATGCTAATGCACGTTACTTATGTTGGTTTGGTTTCCTTGTACATAGTTTGCATATTACTCCAGCTGTGTCCTGGGTATTTTGCAGGTGATAGTATAACAAAGGTTATGGTATTAGCCTATAGTAGCTGTTAGTTAGATTACATTAGACTGGAGGGAAAAAGCAAAATAATGGTTAGCATGTGATTTGGTCAAGAAGAGATGTGAATTTGAGTGATTTGAATGTTGCGAATTGAAGGTGAAGCTGACTGTAGTATACTTTAGTAGTTGAGGTAAGAGATAATTACTGCTGGATGAGGGACAACAATAGGAGCAGAGTGGGCATGCTCAGAAAATGCAGTGGTGGGTGAATTGGCAGGAAATAATGGAGGTAAAATGTCTGATGAGCGTGCTTTTAGTCTTAACGTAGCATCAGGCAGTCATTTTCAAAGGCTTTCTATTTAAAATTTTCTTCAACTTACTTTAGGAACTGTTTAAAGGTATTTGGAAAGTCTGTGTTTCCTTCTTGTTCATCCTGGGTTATGCTTTAAGGAATTGGTGGATTTTATGCTGAGTCTGCAGTATACCACATATGTATTGTATCTGTGATACAATTAGGGATTGTGGATGTAGTTACCCTCATTCTATGTAAACTCCTTATTTTGACTTGGTAGCATGTTTCAAATTGAGATACTGGTAAACAATGGAGGTAACTTGGACAAGAGGCATTGGGCACAAACTGAAAGACAGGAAGTTCTGTCTGAAGACAAGGAAACACTTTTTTATTGTGAGGGTGATTGAACACTGGCACTGTTTGTCCAGAGAAGTTATGGGGTCTCCATCCATGGAGGTCTCCAGAAGCCATCTGGGCATTGTCCTGAGCATCAAGCTCTAGGTGACTGTGCTTGTGCAGAGGGGTTGGACGACATGACCTGCAGAGGACTCTTCCAACCTCATTCTGTGCTTCTGTGAACTGTCCTTTTGAAAGCTCTGTACTGCAGGAATGGTTTGGTTTGCTAATGTAGTTATGTCATTGCATCTTCAGTTGTACCTCTTAGGCTGTAGAATATATAGCTGACAATTTGTGTACTGTTTGCTAACTAAGCAAACAACAAACTGCCAATGATCAGAGTTGATTTTTTCAAAATCCTTTGGCCAGATAATTTATTCTTAACTTCAAAGTCAGTTCAGATTAATTGTTCTGCTTTCCACAACTAAGTGGTAGATACTAAGTCAGTGTCTTAGGGTTAGGGCTTTTTTTACCTTGGTTGGCTTTATGGTTGTGAATTAATTCAAGATGTGCATTAATCCTGTGACCTAGAGACCCCAAGGGTGTGGGTGTGGATTTTGTTTGCATGCTCTTTGTTCATGCAGTGAAATGGGGATAAAGCTGGTGAACTTAGAATGGAAAGAGACCTTATTCGTGACCCTGTATGTGAGGAGCCAAGAAAGCAAAATAGGAAAACATTTTAAGAACTTGAAATTCAAAAAGACTCAAGAAGTTTGAAGTTGGCACTCTAAAATACTGTATAATCATTTAGAACATGCACAGTATACAACCTAAAATGTGCTTTCCTGTGTATTTTTTTTTTATATTGAATACATCAGTGATTAGTTGTTGCGTTTTCTGTGGGGTTTTTTTGTCTGTAATAGGTTTTTAGTAGCATAGATCGAGTCACTCAAGTGCATGGTGAAGAAAAGGAAGAAGCGGGAGACAAAACAAAAACTGTAACATTGCCTTCTGTGGAATCTTTAAGCTGGAGTTCTGAATATTCTGAAATGTAAGTAGAAGGTGCTAGAAGTGGTCCACACCATCCTTGCCAGGTAGCAGGTGTCCTCATCTCAATGACCGCATGAGAGTTAACTTATTTTTAATGCAGACAACAAACATCTACATCCATCTCCTCTGACACTGAGAGTGGCAGGCAACGATGCAGTTCTGGTTTGCTTCCGAAGTTGGCCATATCAGCTGAAGGAGAACGGGATGATTCCACTGGCTTACTGGGACCCCGGGAGGAACAGGAGAAGCCTGCATTTGTGAGTGAGGAAATAGTGCAAGATGAACCTGAAGTGACCACTCCAGCAAGTACAAGCAGCTCCACACTGTCAGGTAATTTACAGTGGGTCTCTTGACTGACATTATAAACAGTTGTGGACCTTCTCTGTTTAGCAGTAGCAGTCATGGATTTAGAAGTCCTGTATTTCACAGCATCATCTAGGTTGGAAAACAACCTTGTAGATCATCTAGTCCAACCATTAACCTAGCACTGACAGTTCCCAACTACACCATATCCCTGAGCACTATGTCAACCCTACTCTTAAACACCTCCAGGGATGGGGACTTCACCACCACCTCAGAACTGCTTTTAAAAAAAACATCCCAAGAGGGATATGGTTTGAGCTCGGGTTCAAGCTAAGAAAATCTCATGAAAATACATATGGGAAAGTTTCAACATTTTTGTAAATGTCAACATCTGATGTCACCCCACTGACTGGAGGGCATAAAGCCTTTGCAAGATCCTGCTGCAAGGAAAAGGAGTCTTAGATCCCTTGAGCACTTAAAGCACTGTTTTTAGTGCTTTAAGCCACCTTGCTGAAGTTGATGATCTTTAGATTGATCATCCTGGAGTCATTCTTACTGACCTGTATTGCTGTTTTCTAACTCTCTGTGCTGCACTGTTGTGTGGTTTTAATTAAGACATCTCAATGATGTACACCTTTCAGAATTGGCAGGGTCGTCTTTGACTTGTGGAAGTCACTTTTGTCATTAGGAATCTAGGAGAGAGCGTTGTAAACCATTCCCTACTTAATTTATTTCCTTTATACATCCCTCTCCCAGCTCAAGCATTTCAGTAGGATCCAGGGCCCTAGTATCTTACTGGTTTTGTACTTTCAGGGGAGAGTTTCATACAACTGTTGGAAGACCTGATGTTTAACACAGATCTAGGCCTATGTCAGTCTAATATTGTCCATTGTTCCAGTTAGCTTCTCTATACATTTACCTGTCCTCAGCTTATTTCTCTTTTGTACCTCACTGAGTTTTCTCAAGATACTCCTTTCTGTTCCCATACCCCTAATTTCCCTTATTGTCTGTATTTTCCTCTCCCTTCCTCCTCTCCATTTCTGGGAAAATAAATTTCGTTGGGCTCCTGCAGCTGTACAACTATTTTCTATCTCCTTCCCTTGTCTAAAACCTGTACTGTGCTGTATCCCAAGTCTCGCTCACTCCCTCCAGCCCTCTGTTAAGGTGTTGGCATTAGCACAGCAGTCACAGTGATAACTCAAAGCATCTGATCCTTTTCTGTCACTTACCAGTTACACTTAAGAGTAATTTCATTTTTCTGTAATCCATGAGCAACAAGATATTCAGTGGCCTTAAAGGAATACTAGGAATTGCTGCTATGTCTTTAAACAGGTGATCTACCCTTGGTGTGTGTCTCATAAGGTCATACAATTTCCCTGTGACATCTTTGAATTTTTGAAGAAATCCCATGCAGGTTGTTCACATGACACAAGGCCTTTATGGAGTTTTTTCATTATTTGAAACATTGTTGTCCTTCCTCCAGTACTGTGAAAGTTTGTTACCTGTGATAGACTAATACCAATGTGGTTGTAATACTGAATTTAGTGGTGCTGAATATCTTTCTCCTTTGTGGTAGAAAACCATCCAAAGAATAAAAGCAAAAGATACTAATTAAAAATAAAATTATACTTAGTGTTTTAATGATTTGAGGAAAGTAGTTAAGCTGATAGCAACTTACGTAGGATTGGAGCCTTACATTTATTATACTTTATGAGGAGCTTACATGAAAAGTAAATGTATCATTCTCTAAGGTGACTGATGCATATTGAGATACCAGACTTGTTTCAGCTTTTGTTTGTTGTTTTACTTTATTCTGTGACTACAAAAAAACATTGCTTCAATTCAGTTGACATTTATGCATTCTGTAAGTCTGGAAGAATTACTCAGATGTCTGTAATGTTGTTTTAGTAACTTTTTAAGAGAAAGAAAAATTCCTGTTTCACAACAGTACCATTTTGATGATCCCCAGTTTTCCCTCAGTGTCTTTATCCCTTCTTTGTACAGTTGGCAGTTTTCCAGAGCACTTAGATCAGATAAACGGAAGGAGTGAGAGTGTGGACAGTACAGATAACTCCTCAAAGCCACCCTGTGAAGTTGCATCTCACATGGCTCGTCAACGATTAGAAAGCACAGAGAAAAAGAAGATCTGTGGAAAAGTCACAAAGTCCCTTTCTGCAAGTGCTTTGTCTCTCATGATCCCAGGAGGTAGAGATAAATTTTTTTGAAATGTTATGATTTATGCATACTTTATGGTTTATGACATAAATGCTAAATTTTGGGGAGTTCAGAATGGATTCTGTGTCACAGTTTTTTGTTTCTCTTGTTGTTCACATGTGTTACTGGAGTGCAATCTTGTCAGCAGTTATAGTGGTCACATTACAGCTGAGGGACCTTCTCTGAAAGGCAAAAGCATATATTGGTGGTGATTACTTCATGTTTGACCCTGTGCATGCACAGCAGGATGCAGGCATCTGTTCTTGGTCCATCCTACAGTAGGGGTGTAGCTTAATTTTTAAGTAGCTGTTTGTTATGGCAGCACATTCAGCCTGACTAGTTATAAACCAGAGAGAAGTGTCACAGAAGTAAAAATAGTGTGTAGGCTCCTGTTTGTACTATATTGACTTACATGGGATGGTCAGAATTTGAGACCAGAAATACTGCTATAAGTATGTGGAAGTTTAGCAGTAGTATTGAGCGTGTTCAGATGAAGCTTTGGTGCTTTGTTTTTTCATGGTTTGGAATCAAAGTCCAAATTTCCCAAACTTGGAGGGATTTTTTTCCAAAAGCAGGATTACATCCTAACTTTGCACACTGGCCATATGCTGCTTTTAGTCTTTAGGTGTAATATTTCAGTATCTACTGGTCTGATAACATAACCCTGCACTTGCTTTATAAGTTCAAAGGTGTCTTTGAGAGTAACTTCAGCAGGTTGCTTTAAGTCCTTGGGCTATTGGAGAATTGTACAGTGTTGAAGAGGGTTCTGGCTCCCCTCTTAGTCTTCACCTGTCTTTGGGTTGTAAAGCATATACCCTGTGTGTCCTTTAATACCTTGGTGAGGAAATACTGTGCTATTGTGCATGTGTTTTGGAGACCTTGGAAAGGGGAAAGGCCATCTGAACCCTGTTACTGCAGGAATTTATGATTCACCTCATGTATTCTACCCTTCTTAACCAGAGAACAGCATAGGCTTCCTGTGCAGTACATGTAATTCCAGCAGCTAACTATGAGGATTTTTTGAATGAGATAAGTCAAGAGGAAAATGTTGAGTCTCTTTAGAGGTATATTTTGCTACTGTTTGAATGAGGATAACTAGGTGACAGTCAAAAGAATAATTAGCATTTCTGTGATGTTGTTAGAATGTGGAAGATCATTCTCACAAAATGCATGAGAGATGTCAAGATGAGTATTTTTACAGTGAGAAAGATGGTGAAAGAGTGCTCATCCTATTCAGGGCAGTGTTGACACTGAAAACTGCAAGTGTCTTGCAAAAACTCTGGGCTTTTTCCTTGTGTAGACTCTTTCTTCCAAATAGCATTTGTTCCAATATGTCATAAGTGATTTTTTTGGTATATCCCTGTAATGGTAAGCATCATGGTTATTTTTTTTCTGCATGTAGAGGGTTTAATGCATGTTAATTATTGAGATTATCATAGGAACATGATACACATACAAGTAATTGCACAGCCAAGTAACACTCGAGTTATCATCAGTTTGTATTCTAGTAGTTCTTTCACAGCTGTTGAGTGAATATCAGAAAGTTCAGAGATGAGTTACTGTGCTCATTAAACTACTGTTTTCTTTCAGTTTAATCTCAACATCGTTCTACAAAATCCAAACTTCCCTTTGCCTATGCCTAAAAATGATGTCATTATATCAGCCAAAATCTTATATGTTAGCTGTACCTAATATTGTCCAAAAAACCTACCTTATTCATGTTTATCCATAAAATAAACTGCAGCAACAGATGGCCAGTGTTTTTAACCTAAGTCACGTAGCTGAGAATCACAGGATGTGTCAGTCCCACATGCAGCACAAAGGAGAGGGTCGGGGATCTTGGGCATGTTTCAGAGCCAAAGGGTGAGAGTGACACCTCCCTCAGGGCTTGGCTGTTCTGTGGGATTTCAGCATTAACCCGGTGATACCAATCTCTGGGAGCATCCAGGCAGTAGTGCCTCTGCTGTCAGAGCATATCTGCCCTTGCATGACATGGCTTGGCACAGACTCCAAACATGGAATCTTTCTGGCCTGCATTCCTTTACAGAACTGTCACCCTGTTAGTCACCAAAGTGTGTTTTATGCTGCTGCAATTGTGCTTACATTTAGCATGTAGTGCTTTCAAAATAATGAAATAAAACTAAGCTGTAATTGCAAGAAATTCTTGTGGTCTTATATGATGTAGCAGAACACAGAAATAGAGGCTTGGTACAAGCATTGAGTTACTGTCCTATTATCCAGCTGGTTATTGTTGTTTAATTACAGTAGTCTTTATCTGTATCTATACATAATTGGGAAAAAAAAAAAAAAAAAAAAAGCGCTAGTGCTTTGTTTAGCTCTGCTGCATGATTTGGGGGATGGTTTTGGGTGTGCTCACAATAACATCCACTACCATATTGGTTTTATTTTCATGAATGTTAGGAAGAGGCTGAGAATTGTTCTTCCAAAGTTAGCAATGAGTGTGTTTGCTATCTAAAAGGAAAAAGCAGTCTTCATCTAACAAGTTAACCCTTACATTAAAAAATAGTTTACATGGAAAGAAACTTAGTTCTAAGATCTGGTTGTTGGTTAAACTTCTCATTCCTCCTCAACTGGTGTGTATCTTAGTGTTTATGCAAAGACAGAAGACAGTGATATGTTTTGACACAAAGGTGTTACAAAATTAAACAAATTCCCTGTTTTGTGTCTGTATTTGTGTGTACTCAGATTGTACTCTAATAGGCAGATTTTTTTCTTCCAGATGTGTTTGGTGTTTCTCCTTTGGGAAGTCCTATGTCTCCTCATTCCCTGTCATCTGATCCTTCATCCTCCCGAGATTCATCTCCCAGCCGTGATTCATCGATTGCTGCTGCGAGTACTCATCAACCACTAGTAATTCACAGTTCAGGAAAAAAATATGGCTTCACCATCCGAGCAATCAGGGTTTATGTGGGTGACAGCGATATCTACACTGTGCACCACATTGTTTGGGTAGGATAATATGGTTTTTCACTTACATACAGCCACAGAAAACTGTAACAATGTATTTGCTTTTGATTTTGTACCTATGGTATCTGTTTATTAAGAGTTACTGTGTAAATTGTGATTTTTATGCCAAAGAGTTTTCCTAGAATGAAATTAGTGCCTGTACACAAGACCAGTGTTGACTGTAGGGATGACACAAAGCTACCTTTGGCAGAAGTGGTACCTACATAGGATGTTGACATTCAGCATGAGTCATTTTCACTTTTGTCAACTTTGGCGATTGTGAACAACCATGTCTTAAGTTCAGAGCACTGGCTTAGTAAACAAAAGGGTTGGTGCAGCCCACTGAGGTCAGGATTTGCAAAACTAGGAGATTGTAAACAGAAATTGTTGAAATATACACGGAGTTTTTAAATTGCATCAATTAAGGGATTCATGAAAGTCAACAATATTTTACTAGATGCAAGTAGGCTGATTTCAGGCACAGACATTCTTTTGTATAAAAAGGTGAAAATCATTTGGAATTATGAATACCTTTGAGGATTCTATGGCACAGGAAAAAGACTGTTCCGAATAAATTCTGTATTTTTCATCCTCTTCATAACTGATTTGAATGAAGTGGGAAGCTAAAGGAAAAGACAGCAATTCTTGTATCTCACTGGTTATCAACCTTCTTAACTCTAAAATAAATACATATTTATGTAAATATATTTATACTTAATTTGTTATAAACATCAATTATAAAATAAGTATTATATATAATTAATACATTAAATATGCACCAAAAGTGTGTGTATAAACTATTTCAGCCACCTTAATATAATTTTTTTAACTTGATTACAAATTTATCAGAAGCTTTGAAGTTTTGTACAATGCTTTGTTTTAAATATGTATTGTATGTTTTGAAGTATCAATGCTACACACGTGGTAGTGTATTTTTCATTTTCATGTTGTTTAGCTCTGACCATCAAGAACATTGAATCTGGAGAATGGTATACATTTGATAATGGATTAAATTTAAAAATTTGATTTCTTGCTACTGGTGTAGCATCACATCAGTGAAAGGAAGGGGGAAAGATTACACTAAAAGTGAAACCTTGTCTTTTTTCCAAAATACTGTAGGTTTGCAGTCTTACAGCTCTGTAAGCACTGTAGTCTTCCATAGTGGCTGTGTGGCTTAAAATTCTTCAAAATCTCAAATTACAATAAATTGTTTAAGCCACCTTCAAAGTAACTTGCAATTCAGTTTGGTTTGGTCCTTCATCATCTTTGTGCTGCTCTGTTCCCTCTAATGGGCAGTTTTGAGTAAGTAGTTGAAGGTGAAATGACTGGTCTGATTTTTTTATCCTTTTTTCCTATATATAACTTAATATCTGTAAGTTTTTTCTTCATTGCCAAATGGTCTTATAGAAAGAGTTCATTAGACAAAGCCTACTCTTGAAAGTATAAATAAAAACTATTTTGTGTATATTCTCTGTTTTCCAGGATGTGGAAGAAGGAGGTGCAGCTTATCAAGTGGGTTTAAAAGCTGGAGACCTGATTACTCATATCAATGGAGAGCCCGTGCACGGTCTTGTTCATACAGAAGTCATTGAATTGTTGTTAAAGGTAACTCTGGACAGTTGGGATACAAAAGCACTTGCTGTTTTCACCAAGGATTGAGAGGTGTTGTATTTGTTTCCTTCAGAGATCAGTTATCGATTTTCATGGTGGTTCAATTGCAAACTCTTAAGCTACACTTGTGCAGATTTGGAGAGAGGTCAATGACTTCATATATCCTCTGATGATTCTCTGCAGTAAACTGGCACTGCTGCTGAGATAGCTGAGGTACCTTTGAGGCACTGACACAGAGATGTCATTGTCTCTGAAAAAAACTTTGACATTTTCAAGCACCTTCTTGAATTCCCCCATCTTCATCAGGTACTTGAGGCTTTTGATGATCATGGTACATACTGTTTTCTCCTTTTAAAGTTAAATCAGTGAGGAAAGATAGAAACAAAGAACATGAAATATTTTCTTGCCTTAGGAACTTGTCTTTTATAATCTTAAGGCCCAGAATGTTTTTGTGTCTCATGTAGCCAGGCATGTCCCACAGAGCTGCTTTGCGTAATGAAATTCTGATCCTGCAGTTGGACTTCTATGAATAATCTATTACGTCTTTCACTTGTGGAGTTTCTGAGGTCTGTCCTATTAGAAAATTATAGTTATTCCTTAAAAACAAACAAAATTAAAAACCAAATTTTTTAATGAGTGATAGTGTCTTAGCTTTTCGCTGTAGCTCATCATCAATTCAAAAAATTGCAGTTTTAGAATAATCTTTCAGCACAGACTAGGTAATAATTTTTAGACAGCTGTGTATTCACTTCCTATTGTTAACAATTTATGGTGCTACATGCGGAGCTTTGTCTGTCAAAGGGAGTAGTCAGTTATGAAAGAAGATTGGAAAGCAATGAAATAATGGGGAAATATAAAAAGCTGAGAAAAGATGCAAAATACACTTTCCCTTAAGTCTTTATTTTCCTCCCCTGAAACCAGGAGGAACTTCAGAGTTTTGCAGGAAATGTGTAAGAGAAAATTCTGTAATTTTAGGCAGTTGGGTGTGCAGTTGTTTTCTGTGTCAGTGACAGAAGAAGAGAAACATGACAACCCTGCACACTACTTACAAGAGTAAACACAAAATGAGAGATTGTTGTTTATCCAGATGTGCTGTATCATAAATTAATTTGGCCTATTGGATTTCCTTTGAAAAGAAGCTTATTGTAGTGGTATACAGTGCTGGACAGGAGGTGTGGATTTTTAAAACACAGATATTTCTAGATGGGTTTATTTACTGAGTCATCTGTTCATGCAAACAGTCCTAAAAAGTTTAATTCAATTATATTTGATAACTCTTTTAATCCATAAAAGGATTGTTTGGTATTGATAAGATTAAGTTTTCTCCTCCATTTCATCATTGTAACAGTCAGTATCCTGAGACATGAATGGCCACTGAATGGACCGCTGTGCAATGACAGCTGTTCTTTGTGGGAAAATAGGATGTTTCTGTAGAAGCTTCCATCTTGAAAATTGCAGTCTTGATCAATACTTGGTCTTTTCATGTCTCGCTACAATTATTAGAATTTCTCCTTGTCCTGAAGCTGGAGTGGAGGAAGTTTAGGAAATTTGACAGAACTTGGGAATTTTCTGGTCATTGTTTGTTTGACATAAATGAGCCTGGCCACATCTGCACAGGGCTCCCTACATGGTCAGCTCTTACTCTGACGTTGGATTTCTGTCTTGTTGCATTCACATTTGTGGCAAAGTTTTCTTCTATTACTCACACTTAAAGGTTCCTTCTCCATTTTGACAGAGTGGTAACAAAGTCTCAGTAATGACAACCCCTTTTGAAAACACTTCCATCAAGACAGGACCTGCCAGACGAAACACCTGCAGGAGCCGAATGGTTAGACGCAGTAAGAAAACGAAGAAGAAAGAGAGTTTAGAGAGGTGAGTAATCCTTTTGTTTCATGGTGAATATTTCCTTGCATGTGTGTATACATAACTAATTTAAAATAGAAAATTAATGCATTTCTTTTCTTTTACATTTTTTTACTCTTGAAACATGTATTTCCAATCCCATTTTGCCTAAATTAGATGTGTTAAAATAACCCCTAAAAATTTTGCATGGCACACCCATAAATATGGGGAAGAAGGTGAATAATAGGTTGTATCTTAATTTGGTTTAAGTATATCTTTTTGTTATTGTTTAATTAAACTTTCTAGTGCTAAGTTTATGGGCATTTTTAGTTTGATGATAAGTTTATGTCTATTTTGTAAATATATCACCAGTATTTTATAGATATTCATTCAGTTTTGGTGGGCTCTTAAATTAAAAAAATTCAGATTTATACTAATAAGGAGCTAAATGTTCCTCTGAAATAGTGAGTAAATTTTAGTACAAATAGATTTAGTTACAATATCTAGCTCGCCTATTAGTGAATCAGGATATTTCCTAAACTTCATGCTCTACAGTGTGATTTGCTTTTCTGAGGGTAATGGGAGAGGGAAGCAATTCCAGCTTGCAAGAGTTTTGCCTTTGGTAATAGTATCTTCTGTAAATCTTAACTTCTAATTAATGCTGTGGTCTTCTCACACTAGGAGAAGATCTCTCTTTAAAAAGCTGGCCAAGCAACCCTCTCCTCTTCTTCACACCAGCAGAAGTTTCTCCTGCCTGAACCGATCGCTTTCATCAGGGGAGAGCTTGCCTGGGTCTCCAACCCACAGCTTATCTCCTAGATCACCTACCCCAAGCTACCGCTCTACTCCTGATTTTCCATCTGGTGAGTGTGAAGGAGTGGAGGACAGAGGAGAAAGACTTTGAAGTGTATTCTACTTGTGAGCCCTGGAGATATATTACACTCTTGATAAGAGTAGTCAGCTCTGACAAGCATAATCATTGAACAGCTGGTTTCTGTCTGGAAAAGGGAAGATTCCTGATGCAAAATCAAAGGTGCTTTCATGATACAGAAGCACCTTAAAGGGAACTGTCTGCTAGGTTTGTCCCAGATTTTAAATCCAAGTTTAGTGACTCTAAGTTGAGTAATAAACAAGTTTGGAGTGAAAGGTAGAATCTTGCCTAGGAGAGGCTGATTGATAAAAGAATGGTATCGAGGGAAAAGTTGCTACATAACTCAACTAGCCTGAGCACTCATGAATACAGATTTGTGGCTGAATAGATTGTTGGGGTGCTGAAATACACCTCTTTCTAGTTCCTAAAAGCCTAGCCCTTTGTCCTCTTTCATTTCTGTCATGATTTTAGTGTGTGCTAAAAGTGACTGCTTTTGTGCAATCCCTTGGCAAAGATAAATTATTTGGAAAGCCTTGATCTTTGCTTTGAAGTGGCAGAAAGAGTTAGCTATTCTATGTAAATAGAAGTAAGCAGTAACTTAAAGGTGATGAAAGAATAGAGGTTAAGGAAGAAATAGCAACATATTTGGAAAGATGAGGAGTATACAGCCTGGTCACTCAAAACTGTCCAAATTTTGGAACATTGTAACAGCAGATGGCACATAGGCCTTTTGGACAGGTGAAAGTTCTGTGTCTCACTGAGCATTTAGACAAGATTTAAAAAATCTTGCTAATCTTTTTTTGTTTGTTTGTTCTTTCTGTAGGTACCAACTCTTCTCAGAGTAGCTCCCCTAGTTCAAGTGCTCCCAATTCTCCAGCTGGTTCGGGACACATAAGACCCAGTACTCTTCATGGCTTAGGTCCAAAGCTTGGTGGGCAAAGATACAGATCAGGAAGACGCAAATCAGCTGGCAGCATTCCTCTCTCTCCTCTTGCACGAACACCTTCGCCAACACCCCAGCCAACATCCCCTCAGCGATCTCCATCACCACTGCTAGGACATTCGATTGGAAATACAAAAATAGCTCAATCTTTTCCTAGCAAAATGCACTCCCCTCCAACTATTGTAAGGCATATTGTAAGACCAAAGAGTGCAGAGCCACCAAGATCTCCGCTTTTAAAGAGAGTCCAATCTGAAGAGAAACTTGCACCCTCTTATGGCAGTGATAAGAAACTCTTATGTTCACGAAAACACAGTCTGGAAGTGACTCAGGAAGAAGTGAATAGAGAATTGTCCCAAAGGGAAGTAACTCTTCAGAGCTTGGAGGAGAATGTATGTGATGTGCCTTCACTTACACGGGTCAGGCCTGCAGAGCAGGGCTGCTTGAAACGACCAATCTCCCGCAAATTAGGTAGGCAAGAATCTATCGATGAGCTAGACAGAGAGAAGCTGAAGGCCAAGATAGTTATGAAAAAGCAAGATTTTGCTGAAAAAGCTAATGCCGCTATACATGAACTTAGCAGTGAACCAGAAAATCCCAATACCTTAAGACTGGAAGAAAGAGACAAAAAAGCATTTCAGAAGGTATTAGAAAGATCAAATCAGTTTGAAACAAAAATTGTTGCTTTGGAGACCCAGTCAGCTGGTGGCATACTCAAAGACACCTTTCAAAAGAATGCAAACCTGAGGTCAAATGATGGTGTTGCTTTAGATGCACAGATGTGTCATGGGCCTCCGCCTAATGAACTTAGTCATATTTCTTATGACTTCAAAAGAATGTCCCCTCCATGTACACTGCAAGATGTGCTACCTCAGTCCTCTGACAGGATGCTAAATGGAAAGGGAGAAAACACAGATAAAAATGT
Organism: Athene cunicularia; assembly: GCF_003259725.1. Classification (NCBI taxonomy): domain Eukaryota; kingdom Metazoa; phylum Chordata; class Aves; order Strigiformes; family Strigidae; genus Athene; species Athene cunicularia. The sequence goes on along the minus strand of NW_020799142.1, from coordinate 12,546,474 downwards.
ACCAACAAAAGAATTTGTCAAATTTGAAAGACTAGATGGTAAACTTGCAAATATTGATTATCTTAGAAAGAAAATGTCCATTGAAGAAAAAGATGAGAGTGTCTGTCCAGTGCTAAAACCCAAATTGACATCAAATGTTCATGAATGCCTTCAACTTAATACAGGCAGACCAATAAACATACAGCAGGACTCCACTGCAGATGCTAGAGCATTTATCAGCAGTGCACATGCTGCTCAGATTAACTTGGTTTCTTTTGTTCCTCTCAAGACCTTGAATGTCCGAGCAGACATGAGTGTGGAAAAATCAGCCCTTATTTCTACTGAGGCTCCTGTCAGAAAAAGTCCATCAGAATATAAACTTGATGGGAGATCAGTCTCCTGTTTGAAACCAATAGAAGGCACACTAGACATTGCCTTACTTTCTGGGCCACAGGCTTCAAAAACTGAACTGCCTTTGTCTGTGCTGCCAGAAGGACAGAGCACCAGCAGTGATGGGGGATCTCCTAAATCCCCAGCATCAGAAGGGAGTGGTGGGAAGGTGGAACTGATCTGTCAAAAAGAGCAGATGTTAAATTATTCAAAATTTGGCAAAGTCATCGTATCAGAGCCTCAGGTTCTGCAGGCAAGCAAGATTTCTCCAAATCCACCAGTCATTTCTGTGGCTGCAGAAGTAGTGACAAAGTTTTCTAGTCCAGCTACTAAAGGCAGTGTGTCTGTTATCGAAACTGCTCAAAAGAAAGACACCTCCCCTTCAAAACAGAAGGACAATTCAACAGAGGCCAAGTCTTGTATTATTCAGAGCCACAGTGTTAAAACTACTCAAACATGCTCCAAACTTTCTGCTGTCCGAAGCACTCCTGAAAAAGCTGTAGGAAAAGAGAAGCAAATGCGAAAGGAGTTACCTGCTAAACAGACAGTAGCCCAAAGAAGTTGTGAGCCTATCCCTGCAAAGGTGGAGGTGATTAGAGAGTCATCTCTGAAGGTATCCATCTCAGATGTCCTGATAACAAGCTACTCCAAAAGCAATGAAAAAAATTGTGCTGATTTTGCCATTCCACCTCAGATGCAAGGAAAAATGCAGACAGCTGGTCCCAAGACACAACCTAAGGATGGCAGAGACTCAGTGAAACAGCTAGGCAAAGATGACAGCAGTGTTGCTAGTAACTTTGTGGACGTAACCAAGCAGAAAGTTCTCAGTGACTCTAAGAAAGTTACCACAGAGTCAAAGAGTGAAGCTCTTCCATCCAAATGGCCCATGCAACCCTCAATAGATTGTGCTCTTAAAAATGAGAAGTCTGTACCCATTTCCTCTGTACAGAAGGACAGTGCCAAAGATTTACTGAAGAAAGATCAGAAACAGCTCACTGACACAAGACGTCAAATTACTGAGAGAGAGCAGTCCATCCAGGTTCCTCAGCAGCAACTTAAAGCTTCAGGCTCCCCTGCTGTGAGGGACACTGTAAGCAGAAACGGTGCTGTAGATGTTCACATAAGTGTTCAAGAACAGGTGAAGCCTGCTGCCACATATGCAGAAAGCAGTGGTAATAAACACAAGCCAGCCTCTGATACGAGTTCCTCTAAGTCTCAGTACATGGATAAACAGACATTGTCACAAAAACCATGCACCCTGACCATAAAAGAAAAAGAAACTAATATTCAGGTGTCTACCAGCTCCTGGAAAGATGGGAAACATGCCAGTAAAAATGTGCTAGATCCCCTTTCTTCTATTGTAGGCTCCTTGAGAAGAATGAGCAATGAACATGTGCAAGCTGAAAGTCTTGTGAGTTTGGGGCATAGCTCAGTAGCCACCCTCCAAATGAGCAGCATCACTCCTGACACCAAACCCAAATCCTCTGCTGTCAGCCCAGTAACAGCAGGCCCAGAGAGAAAAAAGCAGGAGCAGAGACAAGAACTAGCAGGCTTGGGGGAATCTGCTGATCAAAAGCAACTTGACCTCAGTGAAAAACACACAATGTCTCCAAAGTTTTCCACTGTGAAAGACTGTGTCCTGCTGAGCAAACAAGTAGACAGAAGTCCTAGTAATGAGATGATCTCTGCAGACAAAAGACCTGAAGGAAAAACATGCACTGATGCACTTTATGTTCAGCTTGACAGTGGGAAAGTAGAGCCTACCCTTTGCCTTGCAAACTGCGATGCCAGAGGGAAAGGAGCAGAAAAAGCAACCACAAGTAGCAAAACCTCTCAAGATTTAAAAGGGAAAGGACAAGTTAGTCATAAACAGCCAGAGGACACAAACAAGCAGATTACAATAAAACATTTGTCAGCTGCCAGCGGGCAGAATTCTTGTCGTGTGGCTGCAACGCCAGGAAAGCTGCTCACTTGTTCAGCAAATCTCTCTGAATGTAGACAAGAAGTATCTGTTTTGTCTTCAGTGAAGAGTGATGCGTCTTCATTAAAGGTTAAAGCACGCTCACCTGAGCTTCCTGCGACCTGCAAGGAACTAAAGAAAAGCACCTCTTCTTCAGGGAGTGGTAAAGCAGAAATGACTAAAAGTGTTTCACTGATGGCCTTGCACAGTGCTGCTGGTGTAGTAGAAGCCCACCACCCCGATTCAAACTTTGGGGGGAAACCTGGAAATCAAGAAAAGTCTTTTTTTGTTAACACTGTGGATGTAAAGGGAAAAGATGCCGTTCAGGCTCAGCAGTCTGCTTCAAGAAAACAGAATGTAGGTAAAGATTTATCCAGGTCAGCAGCTACACCTGACTGCCCTAATGCACTTTCTGATGACAAAGACTCAGCTCGGCAGCGGAGAGGAAGGGAAGCTTCACGGAGCAGTCCTCACAAAAAATCCTGTTAACTGTAAGCTTCGTGGAACAGTCCTCATAAAAAAAATCCTATTAGCAGTAGCACCTGGCAGGTGTGAATTCAAGACTAGCTGAAACAATATCAATATATTGGACTGCCTTTAAACCAGCACTGTGTAGTGTCTTTGTGTGGCAAAGCTTTCATGTCACTGAAGAAAGAAGACAAGGGGATATATAAAGAGATGACTTTTTTCAAAATGCCTTCACAATTGTAACCGGTAAAACTGTTACCATATAGTATTTGTACAAAAATACCTTTACAGCTGAGAGCTGTTGAAGAAAAGGTGTTTTTTTCTGTAAATACTTAGCAATGTGTTTGGGGTTTGAATGTAGCATATATACTTTGCTGCTGATTGCAACTTTTTTGTTAAAAAAAATACCTTTTTTAAGATAGTTGCTTTGCCACTTATTTGCCATACTCAAATATGAAACTGAATTATTAAAACTTAGACCTGGCGTGGACATACATTAGCATTGGTCTATCTGGAAAATGAAAACAAGCCACGTTTCTGTTTATTAAAAGTCCTAACTAAGGGTTAAAAAAATACTCGTACAGAATAAATGTGGTGACTTAGTATGAATTTTTACATGTATTTTTAATAATCCAATTTTGATAGTACTGTGCCTGGCTGACTGCTTCACCAGATCTGACAAAAGACCGAATTGCATCTCACAGTTGCACAGAGCCTGTCTTTGAGTAGGTGTCATTAAAGCTATAGGAGGACCACTTGGTTATCAGGGCATGCCAGCACAAGTCATGTTCTCTGGTGAAATGACGGTTCTTGTCTTGTCTCTTGGGTGTGGGTTCTCTGATCCTTATCCCAGACAAGGCTGAAACTCTAAAGCACACACTGTGTGCTCAGTTTTTGCTGCAACTCTCTTGAATTCCTTGAGCTTTTTTAAATTCAGACCCTTACAGTATGAGGCACAAGTATAAGCACATACTTGCAGTACTAGTATGTTCACCCCTGGTTTTAATACATTTAGAGAATACATACTATGAAGGCATATAGGGCAATTAGCATCATACAGCTGTAGCTTTTTTCTATTTTATGACAAGAAAGGTAAAAAGGAAAAAAAAAAAGCAGTTTCAGTACCTTTAGAAAAGATCAGGACATCCGATACATTTTAATACATAGCTGGGGCCTTATGTTGTAGATCTAACTTGCTGGGTTTGGCAAGTGATTCTGGGTTACACATTCATTTCTAAATGCATTGAGTAGCTCCATACATTTCATAACATAATCTTTTTATTTGTATGCAAAAAAAAAAAGGTAAATACTGTAATTAAAAAAGCAACATTTTGTAACAAAGGAAACTGTTGGAGCTATTTGGTGCTAGAATGTGACTGTCTTTACTTTTGCTAAGCCTTATTTACACTTTATATACTGTGGAACATGTAGACTTTAATCATTTTAGTGTGGAGTTATTTAGTTTGTTTTAGGGATGAAAGGTAGAATTTGAAACATGTACAGAAACACTACAAAATATCCTTAATGTGTGTTTTTGAATGATGGGGATCAACAGAATGGTGTTTCTGCTTATTTCTGTTACATGTACCCAGACTAGAGCTAGGCCCCTGCCTGTTTCATCAGGGCTTACGGGTTGTTTTAGTGTTCTAAAAGCTAGATAATAGTTCATAAAAGCACAGTGTAATCCTGACCTGGAGGTTTGTGTGACAGCTGACAGTGTGCAGAATTAATTTCCCTTCAGTAAAAACTTCTACTATACTGTTTAGTTGAGCAAACCTGTCATGGAAGGATAATATCACAAACAAGTCCTTCTGATTTTTCATGTGTCACTAGAACATTCATACTGCCTTTGCATTCACAGAGGAGCTAGTGAGCAATGGATAACTTTTTTGAGCAGTTATAAAAATAAGATGGTCTCAACATTTACAGTTCATCTGTGCTTTGGCAGTTACTACAAATGAATGCTAATGCACTTCCAAGTAACATTTCTATCTGGGAGGTATTTCCTAGTTTACGGTCTTCTGCATTTTTTCACCTATCCTCTTGTTTCCTTTAAAGCACATCTATCTATTTGTTTACAGTATAATTTTATGTATATTTTGTATAGTTCATTCTCACTTCTGACAAGTAATTTCTTTGCATTTTGAAAGTGTTACAGTGCTTAAGCTTGTATTCTTGTAGTACCTGTTTGTTGGTGTTTACCATATCAGTGAGCTGTTAAGAGATCCTCCTGCCTGTGTTCTACTTGGTCAGTTTTATGTGATCTGATGTGTTCTTTTGTAGACTTTCTGCTGTAGATTCCTCAGCTTACAGAATAAAAGACAAAAAAAACTGTTAGGGTCTGTGCAATAAAGTGCAGTCTTATTTTCTCTAAAAAACTCCTTATGGATGTCATAATTGTTGTATGTTGAACACTGTTATTTATACTTATGCAGGTGCATAATATTGAAATAAAAATTCAGCATGACACAGTTGTGTTAGCATTTTTCCTTTCACTGCTGTCACTCCTGTACCTTAAGGCATATCTCTGCTCTACTCAGATGGGCAGGTTTGGGGTTTTTTTCCTCTGGGGCCAACTCAGTATACCTGTTAAGGCACATGCTGGTGGAGAACTTTGCATGAGGAAATGCAGTTTAGTTTGGAGACAGAGGTTCCGCACAGCTGAGTATCAGGCAGTGTCTGGAACCGCTACTCTACTGTTGGGTTTGCGAGCACAGAGTGGTGGTGGATGACATATCCTGACTAGTAGCTAACAATGGCAGTAGGCTGTAACATGACATTTAAATCTTTCCCCCAAAACATGTATCATCATTCATTACAATAGGTCAGTATGTTTTTGAGTACCTTCTCAAAATACCCAGTCTCCATTGGTTTTTTTTTCTGTTCATGCTAAATTTCCAGCCTTAAATTCCTGGAGCATGTGTAAGTGCAATGTTTTCTTCAGTTTTGAGATCTCTACCCCTTGACTTGTCAAATCTCCCTTTATTTTTCTTTTCACTTAATAAAAGATAAAATAGATGCAGTGATACACGCAATGGAGATGGATCAGAGCACCTTTGTATTCAGTGGCCTATTTCAAGAAAAATCCTTCTGGCAGGAGAAGCAACAGGGCAGAAATATTGCTCCCCTGATTTTCATCTTTCCACTTCTTGCAGAGGAGCAGCATCTGTTAAAATACATACATCTTTACTGTTCCATTCCTGGTAGCTCTGCTGGTAGCTGTGCAGAGCTGCACAGCCAGAGGATTATTTTTGTACGCAGTTTACAATTGCATTCTTTTCTCTGTTTTTCCTCTGTACAAAACCGAAGTGCAGTAGTTTATGGCATCATTTTTGCTGCTTTGCTCTCTGTTTGAAACCAGTAGGGTGAGGGGAAGCTGCAGGTCACCCAACCTTTCCAACTTGCTTCAACCCAGCAGAAGGCAGATAGTGTGCAAAACCTGTGCACTGGCAGGGGGTGTGATGAGTTGGGGAGGGGATAGCAGGATCCAGCAGCTCGGAGAAAGGAAGGGACTAGAGTTGAAAATTGACTGGATCTAACAGCTTTGCCTGCTATGCTATCTCTGACTGTGGACAGCAGTGGTCACCTCTGCCTGGGGAGACATAGAAAGTTGCATGGTCAGAGTGAGTCCTCCATGTGTTCAGGGCCAGAGGAAAGGGTTGGTGTAAGTTTTACACTGGAGAAGTCAGGAGAGAAAGGTTACCATTATTGTATCTGGCATGGCCTGTCACCCTCACTTCTGCTGTTGTAAGAGACTGCACCTCACCTAGGATGGGAATGCTTTTATGGTCATAGAGGAAAATGTGAGTTCCCTTCAGCATTGAACTCCTAGTTTGCTATGTTACCTTAAACCCCATGTTTTCCTCTTATGTAGTCTTCAAGACTTAGCAGGGATGTCAACCTTGGATTTGAATGGTAGCTCAGATGGCAGCTCAGAAAGAATAAATCACTGGCCAGGAAGATACTAGAGAACATACGGATGCATGTCCCCATTCATAGCTTGGGTTAGCAACAGTTTTTCTTTCCACTGACTATATGGTATAGTATTTGAATTAGCACTGACCAACTCAGTCTCCCAGATGTCTGCCAAGAATGGATTTGAAAACAGGATAGGAAGCAATGCTAGAGGTTATGGTTCAAGCTGCAAAGGGTTGGGAGCATCAAAAAGAGTGGAGAAGGCTGCAGAGTAAGAAGACAGTAACAAGGTAGGTAAATTCTAGCACAGAGCAAGCCCTTCAAATTAGGGGCAAGAGAATGAGAGATTAGAGAAGGTTGTGTTGTGTGCTGTTAGGCAAGAAGAATTTCCATTGTTATTGCCAGACAAGGAGGTATGGAATGAGTGAGTAGATGGGAGGGGATATCATCTGCTCCTTTTCCAGTACAGACAAGACTAGTGAATGACAGAAAGTTCATAAAAGATGCATCATTGACATCAGCATATATTTGTTAAATCAACAGATTTGGAAACGAGTCTTTTCAACCATCCTCTTCAGAGTAAAATTCTCTTTCAAAAATTGAGTTGCATCTTAGTGATAGTATCTTTTTAAAGCACAGCTGGGGAAGGAAGGAACGAAGGAACTTTGCTCTGAGTTTTGATTTGTCCAATTGGAATAAAGATAAGTGCTTACCAGTCTCTGAAATGTGACTTGTTAACTAAGATCTGCTCAAGTTTCTTCCCAGCGTGAATACTGGTAAAAAATTCTATTTTGCAGTTTTGTGTTGTACCATGACTTCAGTGACAGCTGTAGCCCAGGAGCCAGGATAGTGGTGAGTTCAATCCTCTTAGGCAGCATTTACCCCAGGTGATTCCCTTGTTCTCTGTGTGTGTCAGCTCCCCAGCTGTATTTGAAAAAATAAGAGATAAAAGGCCTGACTGGGGACCAACAACTGCATCAGATCAGAGCCTGATTGGGTAAACAAATTCTATACAGAAAAATAAACCTACTGTCTTTTTCTATTTATAGCCTTGCTAAGTAATCCTAGAAGACTAAATATTTGAATTTCAAAAAGTTTTATTATGTAATCTGGACATTTTAATGTATTGTAGCCGTATATAAATTTTCCTTCAGAAGAATCAGTCCCTGTATGTAGGATTTGTGTACCCTGAAACATACGGTGTATGCTGTTCAGCAGTGTTGCTTACATAGTGTCATGAATGGCATTTTGCAGACAAATAAGAAAGCAGAGAGGACACTGCAAATTAAAGAGAAAAATGACAATAGATGAAGACACAGTCATCAAAAACCAGTTGTGTAGAGGGATATGGATGGATCACAGGAAAGACTATACTTAATACCCTGTGTGCAAATATATATCACACAGGAACACCACCATTTTGTCTTTTCAGCCATCTTTGACTTCAGTCTACACATGAGTCTATGCCATGACATAGTAGGATTTCAGAAACCGGTAGTGTTTAAATCCTGTCTTCCTCTCCAAAGAGACATTTCACAAAGCAACAGCCCAACATGCAATTTTGCCTTCAAGTCACCGCTACTTGTGGATCTGCCGCAGTTACTACCTGATACTTGCAGCAATTTTGTTTGTGCCTGTCCTAAGCTATGAACTATGTCATGCGCCCTTTTAAATTCACCGTTTGTCTGTCCCTTTCCTGAGCCCACAGATTTAAGAGAAAAACAATGGGAAAAGCAGCTGTCATGTTATCATGCTATGGTAACACAGGGTAGATAAGTACACACAGCAAGCTCCCATCAGACCCTGGGTCAAATGTGTGTACTCTCTTGTCACTGGGTTTATTCACATGTGATGGCAGACAAAGGGATTTGGTTGTTTAGTAAAAGTAAATAAGAAGAAATCTGTCCTTTTTTCCTGCCTAGCTGTTGCATATCCCGTTGGAGCAAAGAGATTCTGATTTCACGGACACAGACCAGAAGCAAAGTGAAGTAGCTGTTAGCACCAGGAGCACCCATGGGATGAGGCTGCTGCTCCCCACAGCATCACGCCTTTTGCAGTCTCTAGTTTTTGATCCTGAACTTCTGCTGGGGGAAACAGTCCATTCCAGGCTGGCACAGGAAAGTGTCATAGCTGTTGGTGGTGTTTACTTGTCCTGTGCAAGCAAAGCATAGTGCCAAGCACCCAGATTCTTGACCAAGTCTACCGGTTTTATGGTTAAAGCTGAAATTGTTGCTAGTCCTGCTTACTATGGAGTCTAGTAAATAGTACAGGAGCAAGGCCTGCCTTGGGACAGAGGTTCAGTGGCCATGAACTTTCTCAGGATCAAAATATTTTAAAGAAATTGGAGAGATGATAGAGGCTGTTTCTGTCAGTCCTGCAGGAGTAGGTCATACGTGACTACAAATGCTGTGCCTGTTCTTCACAGAAAGTAATTTTTTTTCTTTTTAGCACAGCAGGGTATGCTACTGCCAGCTCTTAAACAACACTGTTTTTCAAGGGCATTTGAAAGAGAGTGGGGGTTTAGTTGGTTGGGAAGTTTTTTTGTTGGAAGTAGCGGTGGTTTGATTTTGGTTTTTTGAAGAGAACAAGGTTTGCCATCTAGCCCTGGGATCTTTCTTTACAGGTGCATTAGCCATAGTAGCTGAGAGATCATGGCTAACATTGAGCTAAACTGGCATTTCTCTATAAGAGAAGTTACTCATATTCAAGGCTCAGATCATAGTTTGTTTTTGCAATTCTCAAATAAAAATTTTTCATTATTTTTCTAAAAGTTATAATACAAATGAGAACGGTTATTTCTTAACAAAAGTTAACAAAATACAGGTCATACAAAACCAGGAAGTTGTCCTTTATCTTAACAAAATTATTACAGTTCTTTTCCATATCTCCATCATAAACTTACATTTGCTGGTAATTTCACTTCAAATAGTGAGCACCCCAAATGACAATGGCAACACAGCATAAAATAGCTAGGACAACAGCAAAGATTCCTGCAATGACGTGTTGATCCCAGAGGAAAGCGAGATGGTGACCAGCTGAGACCCAGCTAGTGATTTGGGTTCAGAGCATCTCAAGAAAGGCAGAAAGGACAATCCAGTCTGACCTTAGTGCCAGGGAAGGTCATGCAGCAGGTCATCTTGGGTGCTGTTAAAAGTCATATAATGGACAACCAGACGCTCAGGCCCAGTCAGCGGGGGTGCTGATTGACAGCTGGCTGAACAGGAGTCAGCAGTGTGCCCAGGGGGCCAAGAAGGCCAATGGCATCCTGGCTTGTGTCAGCAATAGCGTGGCCAGCAGGGACAGGGAAGGGATCTGACCCCTGTACTCGGCACTGGTGAGGCCGCCCCTCGATTCCTGTGTTCAGTTTTGGGCCCCTCACTCCAAAAAGGACATTGAATGACTCGAGCGTGTCCAGAGAAGGGCAACGGAGCTGGTGCAGGGTCTGGAGCACAGGTCGTACGGGGAGCGGCTGAGGGAACTGGGGGTGTTTAGTCTGGAGAAGAGGAGGCTGAGGGGAGACCTCATCACCCTCTACAGCTCCCTGAAAGGAGGGTGCAGAGAGCTGGGGATGAGTATCTTGAACCAGGTAACAAGCGGTAGGAAAAGAGGGAATTACCTCAAGCTGTGCTAAGGAAGGTTTAGACTGGATATTAGGAAGCATTTCTTTACAGAAAGGGTTGTTAGGTGTTGGAATGGGCTGCCCAGGGAGGTGGTGGAGTCCCCATCCCTGGAGGTGTTTATGAGTAGGATTGACATAGCACTTAAGGATATGGCGTAGCTGAGAATGGTCAGTGTTAGGTTAATGGTTGGACTGGATGATCTTCAAGGTCTTTTCCAAGCTAGATGATTCTGTGATCTCACTACCTCAGGGTCTTCAATTTTATCCAGATTCTGCTTTTACCAGGTGATTAAACCAATACTGGAGCAGGTGCAGTCCAGAGGGTTGTTTTTGCAACCAACTTAAATTGATTCCACAGTGTCCAGCTAGGGATACTAGCTTGTTATGTGGTACAATATTGGATCCTGTTGTGGGCAAAATTTAGGTAGATGCTCTTGAGGCTTGAAAATACATCTGTGCTTGAATACTCTACGTTTGTTGTTGCTTAGATCAACATGCTGTAACTTCTTGAGGCTGTGAAATACTTGGTTGCCTATTGCTATCAGTTCACAGGGTGATAAAATTAGCACCTCTAAATTAGATAGCTGTTAGAACAGTTTGTTCTTTGGCATGACCCCTGATTCAAAGGTATTTTGACTAAGGTCCAAGAGCATGACGTTTTCCAGGCCTTGAAAGAGGTGTTGAGTTTATGTGGGAAGAGGAAAGATTCAGCAATTGCAAGAGATGTCAATTTCGAAAAGGACCCTGAGAGGTGTTGATATGAAGAGGAGTGAAAGCTAGGTCCAGCAGCTCTAGGTTAGCATCATCCTTAATGAGCAGGTCTTGGAGGTGGAGCTTTATGTTATGGCTCAGATTGAGGTAGCGAAGACTGCTCAGACCACTCAGTGCTTCATTCGAGCAGTCTGTTTTCTGTATGACTCTTGCTTAAATCAAGATGATGAAGCTTTGCCACTTTCTCCAAACAGCCATAGTGCAGCTGCAGGACCTGCAAGTTCCCCTTGATGTAGAGGTGGGTGAGAGAGGTGAAGGCAGCAGAGCTGATGTTGCGGAGGTGCTCAAAGGAATTCACATTGAGAACTAGTGAGATCATGCCACTGATGCTTGGTACAGTGCTTTGATGTGGGTTTGAGTTAGGTCTAGTTTTCAAAGCCTGGTCAAGCACTGATATGTCAGCGTTTAGGTTTTGGAATTGCCATAGCTGCAGATAGAGATCCTTGACAGAGATATTACAGAGGCATTGTAAAACATTTGGGCTTATGTAGGGATTCTTTTGCACACCGTGAAATGTTCCCAGCCAAAGGGTCTGGGCTGTGAAGTTCTGTATACTTGCCAGGACCTCAGAGATGTCAGCACAGCCCCTAAAGTCCAAACTGTAGAAAAGGGACTGGGAAGCTCCAGATTCAATGTATATAATGTCATTGCCCTTAAAGATAAAGCTGATCTTCTGCAGAATGCAGATATCTTCTGCTGTGATTGCTCTTATGTTGTTCTTTTGAAAGTCAACATATTTGAGGTTTTGAGTGGGAAAGCTGGGAGGAAGCTGCAGTGAAGAGATGTGGTTGGTGCCCAAGATGAAGGCATGCAAGCTGTACAGATTTGTTATTGGAATAAATGACATACTGGTTATTCCTGTCTATGTTAAAACAAGCTGCTTCAGAGACCATGGGCCAGTGAACGTTGTGTCAGACAGAAACAAGAGCAGGTTTCCAGTCAGCATGATTGTCTTCAGCTGCCTGTTGCTGTGAAAGGCACTGTCATACACCCAGTTGATCTGACACCTTGAGAAACCGACAGAAACCAGTATCAATGTCATGTCTCATAAAACGCTCCCACTATATGTGATAACCCAAACTGCACTTCATATCTGTAAAAACTCATGATCAATTGCCTTCACTAGGATAAAATTAAATTTTTTCAGTGACACTTGCCTGGCACTTGTAAATTCACATTTAAATACAGGGTCCTGGTAAGAATTAAAAACTACCCTGAAATGATGGGGGTGAATAAGTATTTGTGGAAGTCTTGGAGACATGAGGTTTTTAGTGTCCAGCTTAATAAAATGAAAATCTGTTTTCCTATAGAAAGACCTGGGCATTTCCAAGGACCAATCCTGTCTTTCCCTAGGTTTTAGGGAACAATATAAAAAAGTGAATTAAAAAATTACTATAGTGATTTTGCTGTCACTACTGTCTTAGCACCAGTAATATCTGGAAAATGCATTTTTCACCTGCTGTCCTGTGGAGAAGAAGCCTAGGTATTGCATAAACTGATCAACCTCTGCTTAGCAAAATACTTCACCAGCTGTCTGCAAGTGCTACTACTGGTTTCCCTATGAAGGCAGGGAGATGCTCCTGTTGTGTGTTCCAGAGGCCTCTGGCTCTGGCAAGGGACAAGTGGTTTCATCAATGTGATGTGCAGAAGTGAGGATGCTCCTTCCATGCCGTGTTAAGTCCAAGAAGAGAAGACACTTCATCTTAGAGAAGGTTGAATTCTGGAGGGAAGGGAGCACATTGAAGCTGAAGTCAAGGATTTCTGTTGTGACAGATAGTTTTTCAGGAATCTCCCTCAGTCCTAAACCTTCACAGCTATAGATTTTATTTACTGTAACCTGTGAAAAATATATAGTGAAACTGCAAGAGGTATGTACTGAGAATATAAATAGGAAACTATTGCACTAAAAAACTCCAAACCAACAAAACCAAAGAGGATTTTGAATTATCAAAAAACTCAGCAGCTAGAACCTAGAACCCTGGGAAGATTCAGATAGGCTTGCAATGCATAACCCTAGGGTTTTGTGGAGTGTGTTTTTAAAATGAATGCCTTGAGTATCTCTTCTATTAATTTGAAGTGTGTCTCATCTGTAGTACTTTCTTATCAAAGTTAGCACATGTGAAGATTGTTTACTCTTCTGGATGAATTATTAATCCCTAACAAAGGATCCCCACAAGGTAGTTTTAAATTCTGAGTTTCCTAAGTCTTGTAACAAATCTTATTCTAAGAAAAGTCTTAAGAAGACCTTGCAGAGAGGAGGTAAAAAAGAGCAGGTATGGGAATGTTTCTAGAAGCAACATGTCCAAATGAGTTGGATCTGAACTGCAGTTACATACTGCATCAATAGGATGGCAGGAAGGTTTAGCTAAGTCTAGACAAAGACCGTATCTTGTACACCAAGTCCTTAAAATTTCTATGAAGGATTTTCAGTTTAACTGAAAATAAATCAATCTCTTATATAGAGAACTCTACTCTGTGGATACCTGGGAAATTCATCAAACGTGCCTGACATGCCTTTGCCTGGTGACTGCATGAAAGTCAACCAGAGCCTGGGACTATGGCATGGAGGGAAGTGCTACCCTGAAATAGCCTGCTGTGTCACTTGAGGCAGGGAGATGCTCAAATATCACACTTGTCTCAACTGAAGAGCCACGATGGGGAGCATGGGTGCAGCCAGCGCAGGATCAGCCTCCTCCTCACCCAGCCCGGTTCCCAGTGGGAAAGGGGATGACCTGTCCTGTGTGGTCACAGGGCAAGTGTGGGAGGGAAGGCATCCCCAGGGCCATGTGGGAGCTACACCTCTGGCAGTATCCTGCCAGGAAGTCTGGAGACATTCTGCTTGCAGGGAAATAAATGCAATAATTGCACGTATTGGCAAATCTAACAATTTAAATTAGATTCAAAGCCCTTCTATGAGCTGGAAGAAAGCATGCACAGATGTCAGTGTGTTGTCCAGAGAGAAATGCATGGGAGCCTGGACAGTGCAGGTGTGTGCCCTGTGGGGCAGAGGCACGTGGCTCAATGTTGTTTTGAACAGCTGCATATGTGTGGACCCTGGGGAATGGTGCATGGGGTTTGGGTCTTTCTGTTTACATGGGACCATGAGTGTCTGAGATCAAACACTGTCTCTGCCCATCTGTGGCTCAGGAGGGGCAAGCAGGCAGTGACAGCACTCAGCAGTCCTGCTGGAGGGGTAAGAAGAGCAGTTTTTCTTGCAGACAACAAGCTGAATATGGTGAACACTTTCTCCCTTTTAAGCACAAATCCCATAACCAGAGGGTGCCGGGGTGCACGTGGGAATGCCATGGCCCCACACAGCTGCACCAGGAGAGCTGCAGAGAGATGCTGGCAGCAGCATGGCAGAGCTGGGAGGAAGTGGAAGGGGATTGGTACAACAAAATGCCCTGCATGGGTGGGGAGTGGGGAGTGCAGCTTCTCCGCTGTCCTGCTCCCCCTCGCATGCTGAGTCCTGTCTGGAGCTCAGTGCTGGATGAAGGCACTGGGGATGGCACTGGTAGGGAGGGACAAGCCAGTGCTGCCCAGGGCTGAGTCCCCCATGCGTGAGTGCTTGGCACAACCTGGGGGGCAGAAAGTCAGCCCAAGTCCCTGCTGTGACAACACTGCCTGTAGCATGGGTACTCAAGTCCAGCCTAGAAGCACTGAAATAATTCAGTGCCAGTAACTATAGAAATGGCAAACTATGGACTTAGAAAATCTGATTTAATACTGATAAGCAAAGAATCACCTGTGGAGCTGACTGGTGCAGTGTGTGGTTTAGACAGATAAAAAATATTTAGCTGTCACTATAAATGAAAACAGCACCTACGTTTTACTGTTCAGATAAAACAGTGAGTAAGTGACCTTTCTCCATACACTTCAGGGTATTGAGTGGCTCTCACTGGGAGTTGAGGAGCAACCATCCCATGGGGGATCCCGTTGTGCAACTGAGTGCTCAGGGATTTGCATGTTTAACTCAGTGAGGAGTTTGCAATTGGCTCCAAATGTGTGCTGTGTGGGGTTGGGTTCCCATGGTGCTTCTGCCCTGAATCAAAATCCTTGTCTTGTTTTTCCTTGTCTCCCACTTAGAAAAGAAAAATCTTATGAGTCAACCTTTTCTCCTGCCCCTGGAAAACCCCTGGTAATTTCTTGCCACTCTCATGTGGTATTGTACATCGACCAAGTGGCAAATAGACACCCCATCCTCCCACCACTGTGTACAAATTCCTGTATGTCGAGGACAGCACAAGAGGCAAAATCCTGGTATCTGCATTCTGTCTAGCTTTGATATCTGCTAAACACCCCTGTGAAACTTTATTGTCCTTCAAGCTCTCTGACAGGTGAAGTGCGGTGCTGGTTTGTCAATCTCCCAAAGTTCCCAGCAGTGGTAGGAGAGAATGTGAGGCTGCAGAGATGAGGGTGTGAGAAGGAGGAGGAGGAGGAGGGGCAGTGACTGATGTCCCTGAGCACATCTCAAGACATCTGCCTTATTACTCCGATAAAGACCTTCAGATCCCCCTGAGAGAAATCCCTCAGGAACCCAAAACAGTCATATGTCTCCTCCAGAGACTGTACACAGCTCCTGTATGTCAAGAGGGACCAGCAACTGTCAGCTACCTCTGTGCACATTTTCTCTGTGGTGCTGAATGATTCATGGGTAATGCAGATGAGCACTATGAAAATCAGAAGGAAGAAATCACAGGCCATTACAGAGAGAGGCAGGTTGCTAAAATGGATTATCTTGCGCTACCTTCCCTTAATGAAAGCAAGACTGAGCAGCAAAGGCCAGACAATCTGGATGAGTTGGCTAGAAAGCAGGTTGTAAGGAAAAGAAATGCTTGCTGAACCTTCCGGACTCAGTATGAGCAAACAGGTTTCAAAAGTGAAAGAGGAACTTCCCTGCTTTAAATATAGTCGAATACTAATATTTTCCTGGGGCAGAACAGATTTTTTTTAAAATGGAAACTGCGGGAAATTGTTCTTTATACTCTTGTAGAGTGAAATGTCTCCAACTAAGTACAGGGTAGTTCAGTGTGAAATGGGAGGTAGAGTAAGAAAAGGGCAGATGACACTGCAGCATCCCACCAAAGGGGAATTTAATGCAATGGGAATTTTGAGTTGAACATTTCCTGTACAATCTTTGATACATCACTTATGAAAGTCACAAGAACTTGTAAAACAACTGCAGAAAGGATTGTGATGCTGACACGTGCTTCTCGCAGTAGAAACAGTAAACCTGAAAAGCAATAGTTCAATGTGAAAATGGACTCTTTTCCTCTTTTATTTAGTTTATGGGTAATGATCAGTTTTCTGGAGGGGACAGTAGTCCTAACCATCTCTAAGATGGGGATATGTGTGGCAGCTGCAGGCAGGAGGGGATTCCCTGCCAGCAGGACAGTGATGTCTTGTCCTCACTGCCCAGGATGGCACTGAGCAGTGACTCTGTCCAGACAGCTCAACCCGCCTTTTGTTTTTCCTTTCTTAAATGGCTGAGTTATTAGCTTGACAACGTTGTTTTCAGCAAGCTTAAGTGGCTCTTTTCACTATCTGGTGGAGAAATGCATGATGAAAACACACTGGTCTCAGCAAACACACCCTGGCATGATAGGGAGAGGCTGGGTGGACTGAACAGCAGAAGCCATCCAGCCCTGGTGGCTTGATCGGTGAAGATTCAAGCAATCAAGATGCCATCTAGAGAGCATCAAGTTTGACACCTGGGAAGGTAGACACATCTGGGCTTCTCTGGTGCTAAGGACATGCACAAAATCAGTGGCTTTAGCTCTGAAATAACTGTATGGAGGTCACAGCTGCACTGGTAGCTGGACCTGATGTGTCTGTTGGATTTCACCTGAGCTGTGCTGTACTTATCACTGCAGGAAGCTGGGGAGAGGGGAATAGTCAATGTAACATAACCAGAGCTTAAAATCCAGTGTAGAACTCACTCTCTTCTGCATCTTCACCTAAACCTCTCAGGTGGGCTGTTGAGGCTGGTGGGCATGGAGAGGCTACAGCACCAGTGCCCTGCTGCTGTATTTGTCTGCTGCTAGGATGCTTCTGTACCCATCTGATTTGGCTGAGTTTCTTCTTCTTAAATTATAAAATATGAAAGAAAATATCTTATCTGAATGGCAAGCTAAAAGTCACACTCCACGTTCCACTAACAAGTCTACTTCTTTCTCAGACAAATCCACATTTGCTGAAAATCCTGCTCACCCTGCAGCAGGTAGCAAAAACTTCAGAGGAATTTGTTTGGAATGTTTGCTTTTTGTTTGCTCCTTGTTTATTTGTGACTTTCCATGCTAATGCTCAAAGGCTAAGTTTTGGTGTGTCTCTGTCATCCCTGCTGTGCTTTCCTGGCATGCAGCAGTTTGGACTCGCACTTGCACCCTGTGTCTTGTTTCTGGCAGGCTACAAGCCCTGGCGACACAGATGCTTCCTCAAATCAGACGTATCAGAAAAGTCCAATTTAAGATGATGTATTGTTTTGTAAGAAAAGTCCTCTGAATTAGGAGGGGATATCAGCCAAAGCTAACCCCACCTCTTCCTTCAGTGCAGTGAAGTGTATTATTATGTGTCATGGAATTTGTGTGAGGTAACAAAGTAGGAATGACTCCAGAGATTTTTGGGGGGTGGAGGTGGTGTTTTTTTGAGGAAATGGGAAGCTTTATGGTACAAATAATGCATTGCATGACCTGTCTCAATTTGGGGTAATGAAGAATTCATTGTGAAATTGGTGTTGCATGACTGAAGTTCCTCTCCTCATCCATGTTCACAAGCTATCACTAAGCTTAGTGAAAATGACTAATGATTAGAGGTATCTGAATTATTCATTATGTCTGCCTATCTGATTAATTTAGCTCTTTGTGCTTGTAAAGCAAAATGGGGAGGGGTAAAATTTATGGCAGCAATTAGTGGGAGGGGGTTTTGGTGCTGTCAGGGGCTTTGCTGTAGGCATGCACTGTGGGCTCAGGCAGGCTGCAGCAGCTCTGACTGCATCAGCCAGGGGTGTTGCAGGGTGGTTCACCTCCCACCTTAAACATGGATTGCTCCTTTTCTACATGCTTGTGTTTTCTGTTCCCAAGTGGGTGTATCCCTTCTGAAAACAGTGATGGAGAAAGGATACAATAAAGGATTGCTGAGAGTCCACTCATGAGTATTTTTCTGCTAATAATTTTACTTACTCTGTGCTTGGTTGAAAATCTGCCCACTCTGATGATGGGAAATTTAAGAGCATGTAAACACCAGTGGTAACAATTGGCTTTAGTGTGATGGTGCTTGTCACTGAGCACTGTGTGAGATGCTGAACGTTGCTGGGGACTGAGCACATTACTCCTTCTGCCCTGTCCCTCTGGTGCTGTGCCATCCCAAACAAGTTGCTCTGCCCTGAAATCAAAAGGCCCTTGGAGAAGGCTGTACTTACCCCAGAGGTTCTCTATTTGTAACTGATTTCGGACATAGACAGGGGGAACAGCTTATGAGGTTCACCAAAATGGTGTGTCACCCATAGCATGTGCCCATGTGCAGTAGTCCTTCCCTTGCTTAAAAACCACCAGCAATATGGTGTTGGTCCTAGCAGGGACCACAATAGTGAAGTGCTGACATGTTCCTCAGCCTAGCCAAGTGGGTATCACATGGGCTGTTGGCACAAAGCTGAAGTCACGGGATGCCAATTCCCACCCCGCTGCAGAAAGGTGTGTCCTATTTCTGGGTGGGATCCTGGGTCCTGCATGAGACTCTCTGTCCAAGCAGGAGGACGGCTGGTCAGGTTGAGGTAAAATCCTTTCTGGTGTCAAATCTATCTGGCTGGCCCTGTGCCTGGCTTGGCCCTCATGTGGGGAAAAGTTCCCAGTCAGACCACAGAGTATACCACCTCTAAAAAGCCTGGCCTCTGAGGGATGCTGCAGGTGGGGTGCACCTGGAAAACTGCTTCTTTTCCAGAGTGGTCTTGGAAAAAATGTGTAATGACTGTAGAATTAAGTGGGAATCATCCTAAGACATTAAAAAAAAAAAAAAAACAACAACAAAAAAGCAAATAGTGCAATGAGTTATGTATGTATACTAAAGAGACTTTAGCACCCTCAGAATTCCTCTGAGATGTTAATTCTTTCTTATTTAAGAGATGAATCATGTCAATATCTGGGTCTTCTATAGCTCTTAAGAAGAAAGGATTGGCAACCCAACACAGCAGGGCTTCCAAAATACCTGTCTATACAGGACCAAAGGATTAAAGTAGTTTTCAGTCATTGCCTTCAAGTATGGATTTCAAGATTTTCCTTGTGTGTTGTTTTCTGTGATACTGCAACCAAGAGATAGGGATCCAAATGACTGCTTTAAATGCTGGATATTAAGAATCTTGAACCAGGGTTTGCTTTGAGGCAATGTGATTTGGGCCATGACCATTCCCCCACTGCAATCTGCATGGTGCCCCAAGAGGAGACAAGGCAGCTGGGAAGGACTGAGGCCCCCTGCCCTGCCCTGTCCTGTCACAAACACCCATTTTTCCAGAAGTAAAACCTGTGGGCGTCTGTTGCTGGCACAGCAGGTGCTGCAGTCTCAGGCTGTGCTCCAAGGAAAAGCCTAAAACAAAGTGATGCAGCAAGAGCATAAATCACCTGCAAGGGGAAAAAGCTGCCATAATAAATGTCAGATTTTAACAGACTTTATGTGAAACTCCTCTCCTTTGTGCTGCAGCAATTGATCTTTATGAAACCCTAAACGAGGGCAGGAGACAGCATCCAGATGTGCTCTCCAGTCCACACTCTCCATGCCTGTGAGCAATGCCCCTTCGCCTGCCCTTGGGGGTGATGGGAACACAAAAGGGAGAAGAGCTGCAGGACTGTGCCTGTGGTACCCGCTACAGCTGTGTGCCAGAATGTCCAGCATGCATTTTGGGCAACCAGGGGCCAGGCTGCAGCATTCTCCTGCCCCAGGGATTCCTCTTCACCTACTTTGCCCTGCTCCTTGGCAGAGAACTGAACACCAGCTTCTCTCCTCCAGAATTGATGGTTAAGGCTAATGCGGAAAGAATGCCACAGCTTCAATCTGAAATTTCCATAACTTGAGCAAACCACCTGCATAGGTAGTGACCTAAATGCTCCTTGAAAGAAAAAGTGTGACCAGGGATGTGATATAAGCACTGTGTATAGAAATATCCCAAACAAGTAAAGTGAGCACTCCTCTGGCCACCTTTCCATGGATGGCTTGTTCTCATGTGGATTGTATTTGAGACAGTTTTCAAAAGGGTTGATGGTGAAGACGCTCAGCGAAGGTGCTGATGCTGGGCCAGGTTCTGGAACCCCTGGCTTCGAGGGGAGAGTGGTGCTATTTTTTTAGTAGGCAGGATGGACAAACTCAGCTGATGATTGCAGCTTGCTAGAGGCCAGGCAGACACTGGGCTTCCTGTCCCCCATGCCTGCATCCTGCACCCTGCCTGCTGGTCAGGAAGCTGGGCTGGCCACGGCTGGGCTATGTGAAGCCTTGTGAAGTCCCACCAAAGGCAAACCAAAAATAGTCAGGACAAAGGCACTATGCAGGAAGGAAATTGCTGATGGGAATTAGCAACTGAGTAATTAATGACTTATACATCCATGTTTCATCTGCAAAGGGTGACATCTCCTGTACTCTCCCTGCAGATACTGTATGGCTACTGTTGTGTCATTCTCCTTGAGTAGCTTGTGATTTTTCAAAAATTCAGATGTTTTGAGGATTTCGGTGCTGGAGCCCACTGCTACTCTATGAAACAGATGTAAGACTCTTCCCTGTCTCTAAAATGCAGCCTCTGTTCCCTGCTAAGCAAGAAAACGTGCTTTTGCTCCCCATGAGTTGTTTCAATGCTTTAAAGCCAGGATAAAATGCAGATTTCAATGATTAGTAACAAGCTGTTCTTCCTCTTTCTGAACAATACGCAATCTGACAGACAGGGCTGCACAAGTCTTGCACGCTAGATTTCAGACAGACAAGAGAGAAATCTGGTTGCATCTGTAAGTCTCATTGAGTAGCAAGCAACAAACCAGAATTAAAATCCTACTGAGCTTCCCCTTTCCTCGGGTGGTCTCTATCAGATGTAGCTTGGCATGGCTTTGGGGAAAAGGAACTTCTCAGCCCTTGCATGGAGAGGCTGGACTGATCCCTGGGAGTGACTTTTTTTGTTGGATATGGTTTTCTTCAGCTGGCTGCAGATATTAACCTTGTAATGGGAAGAAACTGGGCAGAGATAAAGAAAAAGACCCAAACTGCAGGAGCCAGTGTGAGTTCAGGCTATTTAAAGAACTTTTGGCACAGACGTTTTGAAATTACAAAAGAGCATCTTAAAAGTCCTGTTGCTAAGAGGCATTAATTGCTGTGTGTAGAGAGCTCCAGAAAGAGGAGAGAAACCTCTCCCCACACTTTCAAGTAAGAAATGCTGGCTGAGTAGCACTTTGTGACCCAGGTGCCATAGCTGCAAAGTGGGTTGCCAGTGTCGCAAGCCATGTCCCAGTTGAGAGAGGGTTTCCATGATCCTTTGCTGTGGTGTGGCCACTGGTGAGAGTATGTGGGCAGGCGAGAGCCACCTCTCCTCCTCCATCTGGGGGTTTTGAGAGTGGTGAAACACAGCAGCAGGTTGCACTTCTGGTCAGGATGTGTGAGAACAATGAGAGAAATGCAAAATTGCCATGCCAAGAAAAAAATCATAGACTGTGCTCAGTCAGATGGCTTGGGAACCTGAAATAATGTCTCTCCACAGTTTTGACTACTTCAATTCACTTCTCAAGTTTCTTTCCTCTTTCTTCCCCATTCATATTCACAAACTCTTATTTGCTCATTTTGCACTGATGGTCTTTGTCTGATGAGCATCTATGCAGCTGCCAGGTAATATCCTGTGCTGGTTATGACTGCACATGAGGTAACAAGGTAAAATGCAGGCTGCTTCAGTCAGAAATATGTTGATTCCCTAAATATATTTTGCCACAGGGTAACATTTGTTTCTTTGTCCTCACCATGCCTTAGAGATGTGGCTCTGAAGTCCCTATCCTCACAACAATCTTGCTTTCTTACCAAGTGTGAGTCCTTGTCTGAACGGGTGTGCTGATGAGAGAACAAACCAAACTCTCTGCTAAAAGTTAGGGTTTTGTTCTCAGTGAGGCTGCTGGGAGCCAAGGCTGAGACTGGGTGCTTATGAGATCTTTCATCAGATTGTTTTAAAAGGGGAAGTTCTTACTACCCAGCTGTGGTGGTTTAGACCCTGCCAGGACCAGAGACCACGTTGTCATTTTCCCTCCCCCACCCTCAGACACAAGTAGGGCACAAACCCCGAGTTAAAATAAGAAGAAATTTAATACAACAGTGTGATAAACAATCTGAACAACAGTAGCAATGATAACAACAATAAACGGTAACAACAGTAAACAATACAAAAACTATACAGAGGAATACTGCAGTGAACACAGCCAGCCCGCTGCGTGCTCCCCACAACCAAAGCCACAAAGGAAAGCTTCCCGCGCTGCTGCACAGGACCTGACATCAGCATGGTATGAATAACCCGGCTGGAGAGCCCTTCCCCCTGCTGGGGAAACTTAACCCTATCCTAGCTGAACCAGGACACCAGCCAGAGTAATGATATGGAAATGAGATGAGTGATCTTCTGTGCAGAGCAATCCCACATCATGCTTCGCCCTCCCACTGGCCTTGGAAGATACCAATGACCTGGAGCCACAAGTCACTTTTTCCATCAGATTCTCACTCCAGAAATCCCACATGCTCTAATATCTGCTTTCATGTGGTGGGGTTTTTTTATATACTGAGTACCTAGTCCCTGTTCACAAAGGTATGTGCAAGGGGAAGAATTTGCTAAATGTTTAGACTTGATGAGTTTGTCAGATCCAGATCAGAGACAGCTGATTTACTACTCAGCCCCCTGAAAGATGGCTGGATGAGTGTCCTACAGTATTGACAGGGGTAACTGTCTGCGGGTTGGTGATTAGTCTTTTGACTTTCATTCAGCAGCTCAGTCTTTGTCAAGGTCTCACTGCCATCAGAGAAAGCACATCAGTGCTTCACATGGGGGCTTGGCTTGGTATTAACTCTTTGCATAGTGCCATCTCTCCAAAATATCAGTTGTGTTCATAGTAAAGCCATAAGCAAGCAATAGCCTTCTCTTTCTTTTTGCAAGAGCTTTTAAAAAAGCAGTGAAATGCTTGAGACGTTGTACCCCAGTGGTCTGTACTCTCCTGGGAGTGAGCTCCAGCTCTTGTTCCGTGCTGAGTGGGCATTGTTTGTTGAGGCACTCCAGGATACCCTGAGCATGGCAAAGCAATGCAGAACTCTTCTGAAGTCCAAGTGGTAGTTAATCTTCTTAGTATTACTTATGTGTTTGTGCACCTTGCAGGTGAGTGCAGTTTCACCTGAGGAGACTGTTGCATCTGTGTGCAGCGATCTACACTGGTGGCTTGTTGATGTCTTGTGCAGTTCATGGGGTGTTTGTCAGACCTATTAAACCTGAGAGATTTTGTATTTCCTTAGGTGACTCTAAATGGTGGTTACTGTGCAAAAACAAAGGGGCATGTCCTTGATGCCGAAATCCACTTTTTATCTCCCCTGACTCCCGGGACATTAATTAAATAGACCTGCAAGATAAACTTTGGTATCAAAGGGTAAAACTCAAGAGTTTGGATAAATAGGAGAATAAATCCAACAATACATTAGGAAAGAGGGAGTAGTTATTATTTTTAAATGTAACCTTATGGATTTAATGCTACGTACTTGTTTCATATTCATAATTGAAAGCATTGCTTATCTAAACTGGAAACTCTTTAAAAGACAGGAATGTATTTGAGCTCTGCAGTACAGATGTTCCCTCTGATTTACGAGTACACACGCAGGGGTACAGACACTCCTGGAACAAGCTGCAAAACAAGAAGGGGAAACCAGATGATAGAGACAAGAAAGAAATACTGAACAAGGTGCAGCTGCAGCTGTAAGTTAACCAATGGAAGGAGGGAATGACAGAGGGAGAAGGACTCTTTTTGGGAGATGGTCTGAAGTGGAGCCCTTTGTGGCAGAGCTTGAAGCCACCATACAGCCCCAAAACTTCACGTGAGCTCTGATCATGATTATATGGTAACCATGTAAATGCTAGTTATATGTCAAAAGTCAGATAAAATACGCCGTTTCTGTTGGCTTTGCACAAAGATACTTTTCATTTTTTTCAAACTTGCAGCTCAGAGTGAAACTCAGGGAGGGACAGGACTAGTGAAACCACTGTGGATGGGAACCAAAGCCACTGCTGGCACACTCAGCCAAGGAGCAAGTTGCCAGCACTTACAGCTTTTCTCCCAGTTCGTCGTCGTTTGCCCCCACTGCTGCTGCTGGTTTCCACGAGATGGAGCTATTTTAACGTGGCTTTGGCAGCAGCCCCCAGAGAACAGTACACTACGGCATATTTTATTTCCATGACAATATTTCTGAAGTGGGTAGGCTTTTATGAAAAAATCATCATTAAAAAAAGAAAACCACCCAAAAAACCAAACCCCACCCACAACCAAAAAACCCCCAGCAGAAACCGCTGGAGCTTGATGCACATTTTGCCAGGTTGCATAGTCAAAAGGCTCCTTGCAAAAATTGCTCTCAGGGCACTCAGGTGTGTGCAGAGCAGCTTTGCCCCACTTTGCCGTATCTAAGGAAACCTCCAATGCTCTCTGTCCCTGGGGGTGCCACCCCACATGCCCAGGGAGGTGGCCCTTCATCATGCACTGGCCCTTGCCCACAGCCCTGGTCTGCACAGCTCAGCCGGCTGGGGCAGCTGCCTGCCTTTTTCAAGCTGTGATGACCCCCTCGTGTGACATTTCTGTCCTCCTACTTTTTTTAATCTAGTTTTGTCTGTTTCTATGGGCTGCCTTCTCCACACTGCAGCACCTGTTCTTTCCCTCTCTGCTTCACTCCCAGCAGTCCCATTTTCCATTGAGTCACATTGCAGACAAAAAATCATGCAAATGCTCTTGTTCTGTGGTGTATGTCTGCAAACCTCATAGCATGACCTGGCCTTCAACAGGGTCATGCCTGCGGAACCCAGCTCCTCCTGCTCCTGTTGTTCAGGCATGTCTTCCCACTGCAGCCCCTACAAACAGCAGCAGCTCAGGCAGAGGCTTTTATCTGAGGAGCTTCTCAGGAGTTGTCAAAATTAGGGCCAGGTTCATATGCAATATTGGTAATGCTTGAAAAAATAGTATATTGAAAACCTCTTGCTTGCTGCTTGCATTGCAAGCTGCTTACAGCTGTGCTGGCATAGGCACAAGAAGCTGGTGTTCTCCGTTTTGTACACGGGGGATAAGCGGTATCCCTGTGATGAGGTGCCACTGGCAGTGTGTGCCTGCCCCTGAGCACACGGCCATGCGGAGCCCATGGACAGAGGTTTCCTTTGCAGGCAAATGCTGAGTGCCGGGGGCTGGTTCATCCCCATGTCTGCCACAGCAGAGAGCTGGCTGCAGCTTCTTGGCCACACTGAGTCTGAAATCCTCGCTGCCGTGGGACCCAACTAAGTGGAAACCACAGCAAGATAAAAAAGGGTCAGCCATATAGGTCAGGCAGCTGTCATTGCCAGACTTGGTAACACTGCACCTGTCCAAATTCCCATGTGAATCTTAATTTGCAAAGACTGGAACGTAAATGTGTTTGGTGGTTGTTTTTTGTTTTTTTCTTTCTCAATGTGGTTTAGCATCCCTCCTTCCCTGCCCCCAAGCCCATGCTTTACAGTGGAGGGAGCTTTGGAGGAAATACTAAAATGTCTTGTGAGCTCCCAAGCAGAGGGTTGTCATCTTTGCAGGCACCTCTGGGGCAGACTGAAACCTCTGACATGCTGTTGGAACAAAAGTACTTAGCAAGCACAGCCTGTCTCTTGCTTTTCAAGACTGGGACAGAGACAGCACCAGCATAATTTCAGTTTCTTTAATCGGACAGCCATCCTCTAGCAGCTGTGAGGCGGTGAAGCCCCAAGGAGCGTGCAGCCTTCAGCTAACTCCACTGCTGAGGAGCACCTTGCTGTGGTTCCCCTGGCTGAAGTTTGCTCGTATTTCTGCTTCTCTCCTGCCTGATCTCCTTTGAAGAGATTCTGCTTAGGCCAATTCGTTGCCACTATCCCACTTGTCCTTTCATGGAGTCATTAAAACCTTCTAATATGGCTTATTTAAACATAGCTTTACAGGCCTAATTTTCATTAAAATGAGGGTCTATTCGTGCATGCCTAGCATGTAGTCACTGCGCAGCTTATGTCTGTGCACCTTGACATGCTGACCTATCTGGTTTTCGCAGACAAGCATCAGTGTGGGTTCATGGACTTGCTATGTGCATGTCCAAATGAAAATTGACATTTGAAATCAGCCCAGAAAACATGCAATATGCAATTGCCTGCGGGTGTTGAGGGGTGCAGATCTTGGGGGGGTGGCAAAGTGTCTATACCTCCACATGGATGTCATCGTTATGCAAATTCCCTGAGACCAGTTGGTCCCGGTCACAAAGCTCTTGACTTGCTCTGCCTCTGGGAGGGTCACCCAGAGAGAGGGAGGGAGGAAGGAGGGAGGGAGCAGGATGATTGCAGCACGTGGGAGTGCAGCACAGTCAATACTGATTCCAAGAGGAAGGAATGAGTGAAAAATCGATGAGCAAAGTAGATTATTCCCCTTTCGTGCAGGTCCCTGCTTTGGGCAGGCAGCCAAGCTGAAGCACAGCAGAGAGGGAGCATCTCGCTTGCCAGCTACCCTGCAAGCCCACCACACAGAGCCAGAGAGAGCTGTAAACACCTGGCGAGGGGTGCCTGCTCATGGCCACAAACTGTACACAGAGCAATAAATGGCTCTCTTTTATGTTTCTTTGCCAGAAAGAAGATGAGGCATAAGATAACTCTTGCTAAACATTGGTGCCACAGATATTTATTCCTTTTATGTGAGAAGGAAAAATTGTAAAAGGACGTATTAAACCACAATATAAATATTACTGTTTGAAAGATCTGGGATAGGAATTACTTGGACTTCCATGAATTTCACATGGCAGGGGTGTGGGTGATTTAGACTGGTTAATATTCAAGACATAGGGTGTGATTGGACTTTTAGGATTTCGAAGGATTACACTTGTTTGTCAAGTGGGTTTTTTATTCCTCTTCAGTTTTAAATCATTATTTGTAAAAGTTAAAACTCCAAAATATCACACCCTTGGTCCATGGCATAGGACAAACTGCTCATTTTCTCCCACCTCAGCTCATATTAAACACTCTTCTCCAGCGCTACTGATGCCGCAAAAAATGTGACTTTTCTCTTTTAAGTAGTTCACACTGGTGTGCACACACACACACACACATGTGGTAGACATGTGTTTCATAACAGGTTTTTGTGCTTGTGACTCAGAGCTGAACTATTAAATCATAACACATGGCTGACATCTGGAGTTCACTCAGACATTTTTGTAATTTGAATATTGGTAGCGATGGTTTGCTACTCTCCTCCAAAATGTAACTTCCTTTATTCTCAGCTTATAAAAACAGAGGTAGAAGATTTTACTGAGCCTGTTGGTGTCACTTGATCAATATATATAAAATATTTAGTCCGAGCCTTCTTAAAAAGCACATATGTTCAGAGAGTTTGGCAGACAGATCTTTCTAAAGAAAGTCTCTACTTCAACTTTAAATTTAAAATGATAGCTTACCATGAGAATATTCAGAAAGAAAATTGCTTATTTTTTCTCGGTAAGAGTCTGTGGTTGCTTAAAGCACAAGCAATCACCTGTTAGCTAGAAAATTGGGGTAAGAATTGTTGTTTTTAGAGGAAGATTAAAATATGCTGCTGGTTGCTGTAATGTGGAAAAGTTTCTCTTACCTGTATCTCACAGGGCACTGTGTGCTATTCCCAGAGCTGTTTGCTGTGGGCTGGTATGGTCCTGTGGAGATTAAGATTTTGCATTCTCCTTGAAAATATTGTGGACATACCAGTTAGAGTGTTGTAATTAAGAATGTGTTGAATCTCACATTGATACCAAGGATTCAATGAAAACTGCCATATATCTGTTGCTGTGATGAGTCTCAAGAAAAAGGGGTGAGTCGGAGGAATTGTTTCTGGCTCTGACTCAGAAAAGCATCTAATCATATTTTTCAATCCAGTCCTGTAAGCACATCTTTAACTTTGGGGACCATCTGGTTTTCCATTGACTTTGAGAAGGATGTGTCCCTGCTTCAGTGCTGCTTTAGGAAGAAAGGAGAAGGAGCTGTTTGAAGCCTATGCTGACTCCTCTCTCACTGAGTATAGTGTATCTTCAAGGTATCTTGTTTGCCTGGTGAGGGGCTGCAAAAGAGGGGTGACTGCCACTAGGTTGAAGAAGGTGATTGCAAAGGTTTCTAAAAGACAGGCATGTGAAGGTTTGTTGCAGAGGCTTTCCAGTCTTTCACTATCAGAGTAAAAAGTGTCAGTGGCACTGTGATGCTTTTGAGTGTCATACCAGTGAATTAATGTCATTTGATGGAGGATTTTTAGTATAATGCATCCCAGGTTCAGCAGGGAAGGCTTCACCCACAGCAATTGATCGATGGCACAGATCTGATGTATAGCTGACTGGTGATCACTTGGCTGTGTGCCTGAGCTGTCAGCTTTTCACATATGTTTTCTTTAAAAAAATTTTTTAAGCAGTCGTGTTTCAAACCTAGTCATGTCTGTTCTGTTTACAGTAGCTGGGTAAAAATGTCATGTCAATGCTTCAGAAAATTATTTGTGCTCTGGGGTGTCTGACTGTTAGCTGTTTAATAATCACACTGGGTCTCATTGTGGCAGGCTGCAGTGATTAAATATATGATAGCTGAAGGAGCATCCTGCCCAGGGTCCTTCATCCTCAGAGCTGCATGCTGCCACAAGCTGGACAAGGTGGACTCCCATTGTTCCACTCACCTGTCAAGATTAAAGTGGAGTCCTTCAAACTCCTACAGATCAGTATCTTTATCAGAAAGCACTGGTGCTGGATGTGGCCCTGATTTGTACACTTATAACAGTGTTTTCCAGGGCATATGGATATATATATATTGAAGTGGCCTGGTGGCTGTGGCCCTGGGTGGTAGTGGCAATGGCCAGAGCAGTGCTGGCGCATCTGCAGCCCAGAGCAGGCAAGACCGTCCTAGTCCATCTCCTGAGCTGGTGTGCGAACACGGCTGTGTTTAGCTGCTGGCAGCTCTTCTAATTGATTATGTGGGTACACAAAAGTGCTGCTCGATAAACAGCTATTAAACTATGTTGTCAGACTGTCAAAATCTCAATTTTGAATATGGCCAGACATGCTATTTTTTTTTCTCATGAGGATTAAAGCTTATTATTATGGTTATCTGGTGCTCCTGATTGACAAATTCTGTTTTCAGTTACTTTGCAGCTTTTGATAAACTGTGAGACCCTGAGTGAGCACTTCCTCACCAGATCTCTGGGTCAAGCTGATATTACTGGAAAATTTCAGCCAAAACAACTTGGCTATTTTTGAGCACAAATGTTGTGCACATAAATCCTGGTGCATAGGATCCCCTGGGGCTCCCCAGGCTTGCTGCATCCTTTGGGGTGGCTTGGTGGGGCTACATGCCCTGGGACTTGCACCAGCCCGTCTCAGTGCTTCTGTCATTGACTGAAGCGTGTGCCACCCCTGCGGAGCCCAGCACTGCTCTCCAGCATGGGGATGGGTGATTTATGCTTCTTTGATCTGGGGTGGGATGGGAACAGGGGGGCTGTCTTTGAGTCCAGTCCCCACTGAGGATCACAGTTTTAGCTCACTTCTTGTAAAATGAAAATTACTGCCTCCCACACCTCTTTACCCCTTGCCCATCTTCCCAGGCTGTTGTGAAAATTAACATGTTGTTTCTGAAGCACTTGGGTATTGTAGTGGCATGGGAGAAGAACAAGCAGAAATTAATTAGTCTGTTTTCAGAGCAGGGTTTTGAGGATTATAGAAAATAAGCCCATTAAACATTAAGGAGAAAGCAGAATGCTCTGTACTGGGTCCTCACTCACCCCGGGTACTTAATGACATGTTTTCACTAGGAAAAAAAAATGGTATGATCACGTTAATTAAAGGCTATGCCAGAATACATATGTACAAGAGGGGTAATTGAAGGATGTTGAATGTCTGCCAATCTGACATTACCTAACTAACTTGATTTTTCAACCATAGTAATATTCTTGGTTGGGTTTTTTTTGGGTGCCATATGAAAGAAAAGTATTTTAGCAAAATAGCATACTGAGCAGAGTAAATTACACTGGTAGGGTTCTTGTAACTCTGTGCCTGATGGAGATAATGAAAAATAATAGTAAACAGAGCAGGGAAGCGATGGTGTTCATATCATACATAAAAAGGTACTGTAACAGCAGTGATCTGTCTGCCATAGTAATGAAGTCAAGCATTTAGAATAATATGATTTCACAGCAAGAAATGATAGTAGAGGGCTGCTGAGCTGAACCTATATTAGACGGTTGTGACTTCTCCACATGAATCTACAGAAAAGGCTAAATCTTAATTTTATTAAATGGTGAGTCACAGCAGACAGGGTCACCTTATGGCTTTTCTAAATTCCTAGCTTCCCTTGTCTCCAGCTTGTTATTTATTAGATTTCTGCACAGCTCTGTGAACTCCACGCAGTACTGGAATCACAAATTCATGGTGCTAGCATTCTTCCTGAAGCTTCTGCCCTTACTCTTGTACTGTGCTGTCAACTGTCATATTTAAAGACCTCACTCTCTTCAATCTCTCTTGTTTTAATGCATATACCTCTAGTAGGAAAAAAAAAAGACAATTCTGCCCTCCTTTTGCAGCTGGGAAGCCCTGGCACAAGAGTGTATTTCTTCCTCTGAAAAATGGGATTGGATTCGTATCCCCAGATCTCCAGGTATTTTAGGCCACCAGGTCCTAATCTGATCTCCATTGTGACTTTTTTCCCTTCTTCCTTGGACTGGCACCCTAAATGGCTCATTACTCCACTCCTCCCTTGAACTGCCCCGTGTTTTCAGACTTCCCTTTCTGAACTAGGTCAAAATCTTTGGCCTTATATAGGTAGTTTCCACTCAGAAATACTGATGGGACACCTCTGAGGAAAGAGAAAAATCTGATTGAATATAGGAAGACCAAACCACACACAATATAGTTACCCTTGAATCTGTTGGAAGGTCAGCTGATTTTTACGAGTTTGTAACAATTAAATTGGACAAGGGCAGATAAGCATCATTACTTGATCTTATCTTCATTGCCCTGGTCACCTTTGATCTCCATTTGTCCTTTCCCCATTTGCTCTTTTATGCCTCGCTTCAAAGTAGACTGTAAAACCTTTGGAGCAAAGACCAATGGTGCAGTGGTGAATGGGAAGGACAGACTGACTCATCCACTGGCCCAGTCTTGACTGTGGGAAATGGGAGAATGCTGCACAGGTGATGGTAAGGATGGGTAAATCCGCCCTTGGAGTGGGGAAATTTACCCGTGGCCATGCTACGGTCAGAGACTGAGTTTGCCTGAGCATCTTATCTGGATCACTTGTTGGCCAGTGAGTAGCTGCTTGGGGCACCTGTGGAGCAGCCAGAAGCCAGCCAGGCCAGCACTGTGACCGGAAGCCTCAGCCAAGAAACATAAAAAATCTGCTTTTACAAAAAAAAAAAACCAAAACCAAAACCCCCAACCAAACCCTCAGATGTCTGTAACTTTAGCTTTTGTATTGTTTTTACTACAAGGGGATGTTCAGAAAGAATTCTCTGTGGAGGCATTGATCTTCAAGACACTCTGAAATACATAGTTACTGTCAGACTTTACACAGACAGAAACAATAGTAAGAGGAAAATCCAGAGATAAGACAACCAGTGGAGAAATATCAGAAGATTACCCTAGAAGTGTACATTGATCTTTTAAATATTTTTAATTGTCTTTAATAGTTCAGGGAATAAAATGTGTGAAGAAGCTGTTGTAATGCTAAATTAAGGAGAAACGGTTTTGAGCATGCCAGGTCTTAAACACCAGGTGGAAGGCAAAAGCCCAAGCTGAACCAGAAATGCCACTTAGAATGCAAATATCAAACAACAGAGTGCCAGTAGCTCTATCTCTAAAGACTAATCTATAGACTTTTTTGACAGTGTTGGGGGATATCTTACCTTTTCTTGACCTTTTGCTTTCCCCTTGCTTGATTTTTGTTTCCATCCCTTGCTGTAAGAAGGAACCTTAGTGCTTGATTTTTTTAAAAAGTATTCAAGATGGAATGTTCTAAACTCCTGAAAGAAAGATGAAGCAGTGACTACTGATTCATTTTAATGTGAGCTTTCTTCAATTGGGTTGGAATTCCTTAGGCACAGGTCTTTGCAGCTCTCTCCAATTACACATGATGGCTTATGTTTGAGAAAATCTCATCTCTTATTAGTGATACTTTTATTTCTAACTCACCATAAGCAGATATGAAAGACTAGACTGGAGTTTTATAATCAGAGTGGTGGTGTATGTCATTATCAATTAACCAGCCCTAGTCAAGGAGGCTGGAAAACTGGTGAATCAAAAGTGAAAACTGTTGTGAAAGGTTTGGCTGAGCTTGGTTTTTGTCCATCACTACTCAACATTTTTATAAAGTAGAGACATTATTAAATCTGCAGGTGACACCAAGGTGAGAGTGCAGTGAGCGCACTTCAGGATTGATTTGAATTCTAAAGGATCCAATTAATTAAAGATTTGAGCTGAAAAATTATGGTGTAACTCAATAGACAAGTCTAAAACTCTGCTTTCTGAGAAGTAATGAGATATATGGGCATATGTCAGGAGTTTGGCAGAAAGAGATCTGGGCTGTGTAGTTAGTTACGAGATGAACATGAGGCAACATTATCCTCCAGTTGCAGGAAGGGAGGAAAAAGTGCCATTAAGGATAGCAGTACAAGCTGTAGGCAGATGTGCTGAGCCCGTTACTGGACAAAACAGCTCAAGAGCTGTGTCAACAGCAGAGAAGCTGTGCACCAACTGGAAAAACTTCATAAAAGAACAGTAAGAATCCTCAGGGATGCAGCAAATAAATGAGGGCTTTTCAGCCCAAAGAATGGGAGGGAAGAGAGAAATGTTTTGGTGCTTTAGCACTGCTGCAGAGTAAGGGAATGCCAGTTTGTAAATAACAGTGAAGAAGTTTTGTTCTTGAAAATGGGAAAACACTTTCTGATGGTAATGATGGTGAACTGTAGGAATAGGATGCTCTTGTGGTTTTGGCCCAGCCAGCAACTAAACATCATGTGGCTGCTCATTCACTCCTCTTGCCCAGTGGTATGGAGAAGAGAAAATATAACAAAAGGGTCAGGGATAAAGGCAAGAACAGAAAGGGCTCACTCACTAATTATGGTCATGGACAAACCAGACTCAGCTTGGAGAAATTAGTTTAATTTTATTATCTATCAAATCAGAGTAGGATAAAGAGAAATACAACCAAATCTTAAAAACACCTTCTGCCCACCCTTCCCTTCTTCCTGGGCTCAGTTTTGCTCCCAATTTCTCTACCTCCTCCCCTTACAGTGGCACAGGGGGACGGGGAATGGGGGTTCTGGTCAGTTCATCACACGCTGTCTCTGCCACTCCTTCCTCCTTGGGGGGAGGAGAACTCCTCACACTCTTCCTCTGCTCCAGTGTGGGGTCCCTCGCATGGTAGACAGTCCATGAATTTCTCCATGTGAGTCCTTCCCACTGAAGCAACTCTTCCTGACCTGCCCCAGTGTGGGTCCCTCCTGTGTGTTGCAGTCCTGCTGCAGCCTGGGCTTCCCTCCAAGTCCCGGCCCTCTTTGGGTGCAGCCACCTGCTCTGGCGTGGGGTCCTCCCCGGGCTGCAGGTCAGCATCTGCTCCACCAGTGACCTCCATGGGCTGCAGGGCACAGCCTGCCCTCTCGCCATGGGCTGCAGGGGGGTCTTTGCTCTGGCACACATCCCCCAATCCTTCTTTGCTGACCTTGGTGTCTGCGTAGGTATATCTCACATCTCACTCCTCCCTTTGCTGCAGGTTTTCCCGTCTTAAATATGTTATTGCAGGTGTGCTACCACTGTTGCTGATTGGCTTGGCCAAGGCCAGACGTGGGTCTGCCTTGGAGCCACTGGAGCTTCTAGAAGCTTCTCACATGAGACACCCATGTATCCCCTCCCCCACTACCAAAACCCCACCATACACAAACCCAACACTGATACCTGTTTTCAAGAACAATTGGGAGAAACATCTCCCAGTAATGATGATGTAGCTGCTGATTCTGCCTTGGGACAGTGGTAAGAAGTTCACAACTTTTCAAATCCTTTTGAGCTATATACTTCTATGATTCTACAACACAAATATTTCGCAGTATTTTGCACTGAGCAAACTGAAAGAGAAGATAATCTGGCTTCAGATTTCTCTTGCTTGGTATGCTTAATGTCATAGTCAGTGGCTTTGGAGTAGGTGTCTTGGCTCATTCTCGGGAATGGTGATGTGTAAATGGAAGAAAAAATAAGAAGTATGCAGTCCAGGGAGGAGCTTCTTCTGCAATTAGTTGTGGCTGCAGTCTGACATGGCTGAATATTTGGAATCTCACTACTTCTAATGTGGCTTTATCATGAGCTCTGAATGTCATAGCTCCCCATTGGCTCCCATTTTTGTGTGTGTGTTGTCCAGCATGATACTAGACTTTGTAGTATGTAGCCTGGCTAAACAAAGGTAACTATCAAATGCAACTTGTTGGGAACTTGGTTCAAGCTAGAGCTTGGTTTGGCAATTAAATTCTGTAAGTCTGTTTTGTGGTAACATATGAACCGTGACTCTTACAGGGGAAACAAAAATCTAAGAATAGTATTAGCAGGAATGTGGCTTTGGTGGTTTTTCTTAGTAAAGAGACAGATCAGCCTGTAAAAGAGAAGAAAGGATGGGTTGGTATAGAGGAGAGAGATAATGAGTTTTGAAAATTCCAGGTGGGATCTAGTGGTTTGGGCATATGGAAAGGGAGACTGGATTTGCTAGTTCTTAACCACCAAAGTCAACTTTATACTCTAGCTGAAGCAGGAATTACCTTCTCAGATAATAATTTTTTGAGCTGCTTTTCTTATGTATGTACTATAATTAAATATTAAACAATTATCTAGGGATAACGTGTTAAATAAGCATATGAAATATGATGCTTCCAGCCTTAGTGAAATTCCTTTGGAGCTTCATTCTGAAGAGTTTCAGAGTTTTTTTCGGGGACATCGAGACATCTAGATGGAAGAAGAAATTTCTACCATTTCCATTAAAATTGAAGAGTTGTATGAAATCAGGTAGTTTTTCCTGGAATTTCACTAAGAAGGAAGAACAGTAGAAGAGTTTAACATTTTTCTGGTGAGATACTTGAGTCATTTTTAAACATTCTAACAAGCTCCCCATCCTCCCCCCAACTAAGCACTGAATATTGCAGTAAAATAAATATGTCAAAATAATATCGGCATGCTTTGATTTTGTTGATTCCAGAATGTTCAGATGACTAGAAACCAAAAGGTGCTGCAGAACTTGCCTTGTTCAAGAAATGGTAACTTGAGGGGCATGCTCCAGGCTGACGGGAAGAGACAGGTTTTGCACAACACTGCTTAAAAGCTTCCTTACTTCATGGCTTTTCCCCATCAAGAAGATGTAAGGGAAGAGCCAAAGTTGTCCTGGCAAGACAGCTTTTGCACTACATAGGAAACTAAGTCTAATGGCAAGAATTTTCCCTAAGCCTCCATTTAAAGAATGATGTTCCACTTCCAGTTGCCCTCTATTCCCCTGGCCCTGCTCTGGGACATCCCCAACACCTGCAATTACTCAGTGAAAGTGGTCAGCCGAGGACTGCAACACAGGTCTCAAAAATATTTAATCGGACACAACATAGACCTCCATTCTCACATGTCTGTTCCTGAAGTGGTAGAGTCTGTGTGATGCTTTTTCTCTGCTGTGTGCAGAGCTTAATGCAGAAGACTGTGCACAGTTTCTGCTGTAGATTTTGCTCAGCATGGTGCCATGCTCTGCTCAAAGAGCACTTCCCCAGAGAAGTGATGGGATTAGCGCAGGCTGCCAAACCTGAAAAAAAAAGTCCCATAGCAGAACAGCATTAGTTGACAGTTGTGGCATGTCATTTCCACTTCTTCCTCATCTCTACTGAACTGTTCATTTGCAACCACAAGCTCCTCCCTAAGAAGAATTTACAGCAAAGCTGGTAAAAGAAAACACCATTCAGTTGATTCACCAGTTACACAGAATCCACTCCAGCCCATAGATCCCCATCAGAGAGGGGCTCTGTGGAGCTGATGCAGTTACCATTTAAGCACATTGTGCATTTGAAGTGAGTACATCTAAATCCTAGAAGACAATGATCTAATTCTACTGCACTGCTTTCTTTCTTTAGTTGGGGATTGCAGCTTCCATTCGCTGACAAAGGATTGTTGGAGATATAAAACAAGACTAAGCAGGTCCCCTGTTTGCCTCCGAGCACTGAGACTGAATTCAGGATTTACCTTCATGTTATGTCTGCTATGTTTCACTAAGCTTGCAGTCCTGCCAAGTCCAGTCATGCCAGTTCATGAGGAAGTAACTGCAGTTACTTCCTCATAAGTCTGTGCTGTCTGTTGCCTGTATTTGTGTTACTAGCTGAAAATTTAATGCTGTTAATACCTTCCCCTTTATTCTACTTCAGATAAAGCAGAAATCTCCAGAGGTCTTTGACTGCTTGCAACCTCCTAGGTTAAACATTGCACTTTGCTTCAAGGAAGGCTGGCAGATTTGGAAGTCAATGTGCACCTTGTGGGGTGCTTTCAGGCTCCCTGACCACAGCTGGACATTGTAAGGTCAGGTTATTCCCCAGCAGAAGCAACAAGGAGGCTGTAGAGTAGGCCTGAAGACTGTATCCTTGATATATAGGAATGCAAGGCAAAGAGCTAGCTGACTGCTAGCTGTAGCTGTAGGTTTCCTTTGCAGCAACATTTCCACCTTGATGTCCTGGGTTTTCAAACATGTGAACTCAAACTTCAGCATATTGTGGTGTGGACCATAACCCTCTGGCTGACTTACCCCTGCAGACAAGAGGCAGAGCTGCTCTCTGTGGCAGTTAGAGCTGGTCAACAGTTTATTGTAGTGAAATTCTTTTCTTGAAACAAACACACACACACACACACACAAAAAAGTGGGGAAAGTCTCTCTCAGCCAAAGAATACCTGTTTGAAGCTCTTCAGCTTCATAGAGGCTAAGCAGGATGATAGCTGTATCTGTACTTGCAGGGTTCCCTATAATCTTGGCATCATGCCTGCTGCAAGACACCTTGAAACCTGGATCCCTCAACAGTAGCAGTCACACCATGATTTCTTGTCTGCTCACTGGAGTTTTCTTGCAAAGTCTGGAGCTTGGTATGCTTGGGTCTCACTGGGCTCACTCAAAGTGTAGGAGGTCTGGTTTTCAGAACCTTTTCTGAATGAGTCAGAAACAAGACTTAAACCTCAGCCTCTCTGGTAATTATTTTAAGCAAACGTTCAGACTGTAGTATTCTGCCTTTTTCTGTCAGAAATGTTGTACGTCTAGTTTTCATTCTGATACGGGATGAAAATGTTGGACACTTTAATGGAATAGGATTTCCACCTGGGTGTGAGAGCCGAGCAACCAGGCCTGTGAAAAACTAAGACAAACAGCCTGGGAAAGCAAAAGTTGAGGCTGATTGAAGATTTGCCTCAAACACTCCCAAGACAAAACTATGAGTCACAGGGTGCATGCTGTGGAGGCTGAAGCTGATAAGGCTGCCCGATGTATCTGGGGGAGAGAGCCCTGTGGAGATGGGACGGCTCTGCCCTGGGGCACCTGGGCAGATTTCAAGGGCCATGTGTCCAGTGAACGAACTTTGCTTCATTATCCACGAAATGCATATTAAAGTTGACACCCCTCAATATGCTAACGAGGGCTGTCATGATCATGCGAGTGACATCATCCCATGAAACACCTTACCCCTCCCTGTACATGGGATACGTAGGTCTGTGGGTTGACCTAGGGGATGGACCCAAGGAAAGTGGGTATAAATCAAAGGGGAGAAGAAAGGGCTCTCTCTCTCTCT
>NW_020799142.1:12398945-12508284 GCF_003259725.1 Athene cunicularia | reverse complement strand
CCCCCCCGGCCGTCTGGAGAGAGCAGTGAAGCAAAGACGACGGATGCCAGCGAAGAAGATAGCTGCCTCCTGGAATCCTCACCAGCAGGAGCAGCGCAGGAACCCAGACCGGTGATCTGTACTCCCCCATTCCCTCTATCTCCCTCTTTTCCTTTTTTCTGTTAAGAAATGTAAAGCATATTATATTGCTTGCCACAGCTTGCTCTGTACTTAGCCAGTATATCATGTGTTCAATTAGTGCATTGTAGGTAGTTAATAAATGCTTGAACTTGGAGACTTGTTGTCCGCTCCAATTGGGGATTTGCGAATCTGAGTCACTTGTCCCCCTCGCTGGAGCGGGACGTGACACTGGGTGCCCAAGGGAGGATGCTCATGGCGTGACTCTGTAGATCAGTTTCATGGTGAGAGAGAGCTACCAGGCCCTCACAGAGCTCCATGCCAGTAATTAACATTTCAGATAAAGAGAAGCTCTCCTCCATGATTGTTACAGTCCTGTCATCTCTCCTGTGCAAGTAGAGATTATGTGATCAGGGAAGGGTGTTTGTGGCTAATGAGGCAAGGTAATTCTCTGTAGCTTTTTAGCTCTTTAACTTTCTAAAATACACTTTTTCCCCCCACCTCCTTTCTGCCCAGTTTCATGTTCTCCCTTCTCTGCAGCTCCTAAAGATCTGAGCTTCTGTTTGACAAACCCAGAAAGTGGGAAGATGAAAGCATGAAGTGCCCTTTTGGAAGGGACTCATGTGGCTTGCAGTTCCTCTTGAAGACTGTCTCTTCCAAGACATTGATGAGGATGCAGTTATCAGATAATGATAAAGACAAATGGGGCCATAGCTGATATTGGCTTACACAGAAAGCATCAGCAAGGGATCAAGTCATCATTCATATATGAAAATATATAAGTAAAACACCATCAGCACTCCCTTTCTTGATTTCTCTTCACTTTTTTCCACTGTTTGATAAATCTGATTAGTAAAACAAATTTGATAGGGTCCCTTGTTGTCTTATATATATGTTGAGGCTCATATGATGAGATACTTATGTCTTGGTTAGAAATGACAGCTGTTGTGAAAATACTAACACAGACAATAGGAATAGTGGGAAAGGAATATGAAAGGCCAGAGTAATGAAAGCTTGGAATGAACTGTGTTTCAGCTGCCAAGTAGGGGGAGAAAAAAGAAAGAAAGAAAAATATAAGATTTGGATGTTCTTTTTTTTTTTTTTTTTTCCAGTGAATGTAATAAAAAGGAAAATTTTGCCGTGGAGCTACTAAATGTGTTAGCTTTATCTCAAATTAAATACTGTTTTTTAC
Organism: Athene cunicularia; assembly: GCF_003259725.1. Taxonomy (NCBI): domain Eukaryota; kingdom Metazoa; phylum Chordata; class Aves; order Strigiformes; family Strigidae; genus Athene; species Athene cunicularia. The sequence goes on along the minus strand of NW_020799142.1, from coordinate 12,506,975 downwards.
ACTCTGAACAAACTGAAACAGTTTGTTTATAAATTCTCTCCCATCTTTGGCTAACACTATTTGACTTGAATTATGAACAGTTGAATTTTGGTCATCTCTGAAACAGCTTATTTTGTTGCAGCTCTATTCGTAACCACCCCTTGCACCCATTAGGTCTGTTTCTGTGGTCTCTAAAACAAAAAAGTCTAGAAACAGAAAAGCAATGGGACTGCCTACGGCAAGTGTGGTTGCAATTATTTACAATGCTGTTGATGTTCCATTGTAGAAATGATATAAGAAGATATAGATTTTTCTTTGAGCCAGATGAGGCCTTGGTGTTGCTGTCATCCTGTTTCACTGTCCCAGAGAGGATTTGTGATCCTCACTCCTTGGTGATGCCTCAGGTACTTCTACAGCAAACTTTCTTGCTGCTCTGGTTGCTTTTACAAAGCAAATCCTCTGTGTATGAGATGATAGTCAGCAATTGGGGTAAAACTGCAGGATTCCCTCTATGCTTCAGTAAAGAGGGTTCAATATAATTTAACATGGAAAAATGTAATAGTACAGAGGACTGGGTTAAAAAATAGCAAAATGAAACATGATTTAAATTGAAACAGCCCCCATGACACTGCAAGGAAAATGGTCTGGCAGATGTAGTGTATATAAACTTGAAACCATCAGCCACTATCTTGCATCAATTAGAAAAGTGCATGGGACACTGAGCTGCTCTGTGGATTTGACACCATGTCCTGCCCCTCCTGTGACGCAGCACCCAGCACCCAGTGCTGCTCAGGGCAGGGTAGGCTTTGCCCTGATTACATAGGCTGTGCCCTTTGCAGCTAGTTTGTAACACCAGTTCAGGTTACTAGATGAGAACAGTGATCTGGGGTATGGTGTGCAATAAGAAAACTTGCTTTCAAAGGCCTACATTTCTCTAGCTATCTTTCTAATGTTAATGTACATTGTAGGTATTGATGTCTAATGATGAAGAAAACCCCCATTTGCAATGATGCTTTATCTTAAAGTCCAAGCTCAGGCTGTTTCTGTCAAAACAGGAATGGACAGGGTTGAGCATGTCTGAAGCAATAAGATAAAATTGTATGGCAAAACAGAGAACTGCACTGGATGTGAAGCAAACACTGAGACTAGAAGTCGTACAAAAGGTGTTTCTTCTGTGGCAGTCACTCAAGTCAGGTTGTGACTGTGGGATGAGTCTGCAAGGAACTTGTCATAAATTTAATTCAGCCTAAGAGTGCAGAACAGCCAAAACTAGAGCTGGAGGGCAACCAAAGCTTGGCATAGTTGTCTTTCCTCCCCAGTGTACCTCTTCAGCAACATCGTCTTGGCTGTGATGGGAAAACTTCATTGTCATGCTGGGAGAAACATCTTCTCTGTCTTCAAGCTCTGCAGAGAGCCACATCTCTCCCACAGGGCTTCTGGCAACCCGGAAAAGCAATGTGTCCTATTTCTCAGTCTGTCTTTGGGGCAATCATTTAGCGTAGCAATGGCAAATTACCAGGTATGAATTCCATGGTGTCAGTACTTCATTATCAGAAAAACACTCTTTGCCTACAAAATCCTGAAGATGAGCCTCAGCTAGCTACTGAGGGCAAAGCTGCAGCAATGCCTGCGCTCCAAACTCCCCTTGATTTTAAATGAAGCAGGAGGATGGTTGTATCTACGGTGGCATTTCAGACACTTCCTCTTCTACCTGAGCTGAGTCTGAGGCAGTTTTTTCCTCTGGAGGAGGCTATACCACTGAGCATCACAGCTGGTAACACTGTAGGAAAGATGAAGGATTAAAAGATAGTGAGATCATCTGATGTCTTTGGTTTTCCAGGAAGGCCCCATGACTTAAAAGGAGTCGATGGTTCTATTTTTAATTCAGTTAACACCAGATAAGTAATTTTTAAAAATAGCAAACAGGCTTCTTGTGATCCGAAGAAAGAAAGATAATTTTTAAGGTTCAAATATGAAAGAAAACCAACCATCAACTGTAACTTCTGCCTGAGATACCAAGCTTCACAAGTGCGACTGAGCACCAGGAACTTCAGGACATTCTGCAGTGACATTACCTCACTCATTTTGGAAGCCAGCCTTCCCTTTTCATCAGCTTCTGGGATTTCATTACAGCAGAAAATGTACTGTGAAGAGATGATGGGTAAAGATTATGCAATGCAACTCATCAGTCTGTCTTTCCCTCAGTAGAGTTTTCCCCTCCTTTTCCAAAGACCCTGATAAGCAAAAAATCCATATTCCTGCATTTCTTTGAGACCAGATATTACTCTGACTCTATCATGATTTTCTAATTTTGAGGTGGGTTTTGCTGCTGAATGATGGAATGCACCATTCAGCACTGGATCTGAAGCTGCTCGATGTCAATGGCAAAAATTCGTTTCTGTGTGTTCAACCTTTGCTGCATCCTCCCTTCCTTGTCTGATTAGTTTCATCCCCTGATATGAAGGATACATACTTACACATTTCTACCAAGCCAAGTATTTTCAAACTTTGTTGCATGAAGATCTCTTTCTCAGCAAACAGGGTTCAAAATCAGGCACAAACTCTCTTTCCATACTCTTGTTTGTCTTCTGACTGTGGGAGCAGGTCTAGGCTACTCTTTCATCATTTTTCCCTTTGTATAGGCTGCAAGAAAGAGAATGCAGAATGAGATAGGGCAGCTGCAGCAGCCTTCACACAGCCAGAACAGTACTAATGCACTGCATTTTGTCATGTCTCCAAGAGAGCATATGCTTTTTTTCATGTGCCACTAGACCTTTATCTCAGTGGGAAGAAAGCATTTATTTATCTTGGTGTACTTGAGACTGGCTATAAGGCTTTCATACTCTTTCAAAGAAATTGCTCTATAGAGATGTGGCAAGTTTTATCAACAGCTGGAAAAAACAGCATTATTTCTCGCAATCTCTTTTTTGTAGAATTCTTAAACCCACAAAGAGCCCCACTGCTGTGCACTTTGCAGCAGCAACTCCTTACAGGCTCCCAGCTCAGCCTTAACACAAGCGAGGTGCTGGCCTTTGCAGCCTCACCGAGCTAGGCAGCTTTGCTGACGAATGTAACTTCCACCACGGCTGTGAGCAGAACTATGTGCAGTCATGGACATGCTGTAGGGAAATCCCGTGGAGCCTGGGAACCTGCAGGGTGAGAACACTTGCTCCTCAGCTGCTGGTTTGGTTGGTGTTGCAGGCACATGGCTTTCCAGCCCTGGCCCCAGCCTGGCGAGCTGGGGGCAAGTCTGCCCTGCCTATTGCAGCATGGCTGCTTTCAGCTGGCTCTTGGAGAGCCCCTGACAGACAACGGGGTGCCCCCTTCCCCTGGTCAAATGCTGCACTAGTCAACAGTCACCCTACTACTTAAAATTTCAACCATGTGTGAATAATCCACTGACCTTCAGCACCCAGTCATCTTCTCAAATGCTCTGGGCTTCTTGTGGGTCACAGCTCTTCTCCAGGATAACACACGTCTGTTTTAGATCTGAGAAAAAGCTTGCAGGCTGAACCTTGCTGATCTGGGTTTTTTTCCAACTACTTTAGTGGGTATAATAAAAGATATTACCCTCTGTCCACAAACCTTGTTCCTTTATGTTCTTAGACTGTTAACACTGCACTGCTGCTAGCACCACCATTGCCAAGCTGAGGTAACTGTTGTTGATACTGTGACTGAGAGCTCAGGCACATCAGCCTGCTGGGGTTATGGTTTTTTTGAAGCAGTCTGAAACACAGCTAATCTAGTACCCAAAGCACCTTTACCCTTTCTGGACATTGGAAAAGGTCACACATTTTTAGGTCATGCTTCATCCTTGTCCCAGGGCTCCTGTCCCCAGCTTGGACTGAGATGTTTGTTTTCTCCTACCTGGCTCTCCACACCTGCAAAGCTGGAGGACTGGTGCTTGCTTCCTAGTTTTCAGACACTTTACCTTCTTTTAGCTGAAAAATCAGCAGGTGATAACCTGTATCTTGCTCTGTAATTCAGAGCATTTACATATAAGCCAAACCCTCGTACTGCAGGTGCTTCAGTAAGTACTCTCCCATTTCAAAACTATTTTCCTGTATTTCTTTAGGCTGGGGATAGGGGAGTTGAGTTGCTCTGCAGAGGCAGAGCAGTTGGATGTTGTATTTACAGGCCTGTCAGCTTGACATCAGTGCCCGGGAAATTGATGTAGCAGCTCATCCTGTAACCATCATACAACACATGGAGGACAACCAGATGCTCAGGCCCAGTCAGCGGGTTTATGAAAGGCAGGTCCTGCTTGACAAACCTGATCTCCTCCTACAACAGGGTGACCTGCTTATTGGATGAGGGAAAGGCTGTGGATGTTGTCTACCTTGACTTTAGCAAGGCCTTTGACACTGTTTCCCACAGCATTCTCCTGACAAAACTGGCTGCTCCTGACTTGAATGGGCACACGCTTCACTGGGTAAAAACTGTCTGGATGGCCGGGCCCAAAGAGTTGTGGTGAATGGAGTTAAATCCAGTTGGTGGCCGGTCACGAGTGGTGTCCGCCAGGGCTCGGTTTTGGGGCCACTCCTGTTTAACATCTTTATTGATGATCTAGACGAGGGGATCGAGTGCACCCTCAGTCCGTTTGCAGATGACACCAGGTTGGGTGGGAGTGTTGATCTGCTCGAGGGTGGGGAGGCTCTGCAGAGAGACCTGGACAGGCTGGAGCCATGGGCTGAGCCCAACTGCAGGAGTTTCACTAAGGGCAAATGCCGGGGGCTGCCCTTGGGCCACAACAACCCCCAGCAGCACTACAGGCTTGGGGAGGAGTGGCTGGAGAGCTGCCAGTCAGAGAGGGACCTGGGGGTGTTGATTGACAGCCCGATGAACAGGAGCCAGCAGTGTGCCCAGGGGGCCAAGAAGGCCAATGGCATCCTGGCTTGTGTCAGCAATAGCGTGGCCAGCAGGGACAGGGAAGGGATCTGACCCCTGTACTCGGCACTGGCGAGGCCGCCCCTCGATTCCTGTGTTCAGTTTTGGGCCCCTCACTCCAAAAAGGACATTGAATGACTCGAGCGTGTCCAGAGAAGGGCAACGGAGCTGGTGCAGGGTCTGGAGCACAGGTCGTACGGGGAGCGGCTGAGGGAACTGGGGGTGTTTAGTCTGGAGAAGAGGAGGCTGAGGGGAGACCTCATCACCCTCTACAGCTACCTGAAAGGGGATTGTAGAGAGCTGGGGATGAGTCTCTTTAACCAAGTAACAAGTGATAGGACAAGAGGGAATGGCCTCAAGTTGTGCCAGGGAAGGTTTAGACTGGATATTAGGAAGCATTTCTTTACAGAACTGGTTGTTGGGTGTTGGAATGGGCTGCCCAGGGAGGTGGTGGAGTCCCCATCCCTGGAGGGGTTTAAGAGTCAGGTTGACATAGTGCTGAGGGATGTGGTGTAGTTGAGAATGGTCAGTGTTAGGTTAATGGTTGGACTGGATGATCTTCAAGGTCTTTTCTAACCTAAATGATTCTGTGATTCTGTATTTAATCCCCTTCTCTACTGTATACCGTTCAGCTTCACAGCACCATGTCATGTCAGTATTGCTAAACTAGTTACACCAGGCTGAAAAAAAAGTGAATTTGATATTTATGGTTCATGTGTATTTTATAGTAAACCTTTTTCTAGGGAATAGACCAATTATCTGGGTCACAGTCTTTTGGGATTTTCCAGCCGCCATAATCATACATATTTTTGCTTTGTTCCAGGATTCAGTTTTTGTTACGACACGTGTGGTTTCTTCCTTTGGCTTGGCTGTATTTTTGACCTATGGGGACAGTGGTTTAAAAGTCCTGTCTTACTGTTCATTTGAAGTTGACTTAAAACATCTTAGTGTTTCTCTTGGACTTTTTTCATTCCTGACTGACCTTCTTGTTATGTCAGCTAAAGAAATAGTGTGGCTTCTTGTCATCAGCACCAGAGTGGGAGGGCTGTGGGCAAGCAGGGCCATGGCACGGGTAGCTGAGGGATGGAGAGGGGGTGGATGCTTGTTTTGGATAAACTGTCAGCGTGCATGGGGGGATGGCATAAGGGAGGCCAGGGAAGGAGGAGGCTGAGGAGAGAGGTGGTAGGGTCAGGCTGAGAAAACATTTGGATACACTGACCCAGGGAAAATGTCAGTGCAGTACTTGGTGGCTGGGCAGACAGACCCTGTCACTAGATATTTCCAAACCAGAACTACATGGCTGGGCACCTGGACTAGGGGTGGAGATGACTGCAGTGGCCATGTGGAGTTGTCATGGCATGGGAACTTCCTGCCCCCTTGCCCCTCTGCTGCACACTCTGGGTCATCCCCACTAGTGTCCACACACTTAGCCACCAAATGAGTGAATAAATATTGCTGCTTTCCAAGTTTTGAAGTAGAATGAAGAAAGCAGAAGTGTGACATTGCCTGCATCCAGGCATGCACGCCATCAGAGAGCACAGAGTGCAAATAAAAATAGTGAGGTGAGGGCGGGGGAGCTGGAGGTGGAGGTGTTGCAAGATCTGTACTGTGCTGCAAAATGTTCCTGCCACCAACAGCGTTATTCAGTGATAATGTCTTGTCATGCTGCTTTTAGATGCTGTTTCATCCCATTCCTCCTCTGTTTCCCTATTTTAAATCCAGGATGGCACTGGACAGAGATGATGAAGGCAGAATTGGAGGTGTGTAATATGCTCTACATTTAAATTAAGAGGATTTGAAAGCCTGAAGTGTGTTAAGCATTGAAGAATCAGTGTATTGCTTTAAGTTCCTGAACATGGTTGTGACTAAGAGGGGAGAAAATGGGGGAAACATTGGCTAGGTGGTCTAAGGTCAGTTCACAGGGGTGAAGCTTAGCCCCTGGCTCCTCTTGGCACAAGATGTGTTCCTTCACTAGTGGAAGCCCTGGCTTGGTTCCCGCAGCAGCACAGCTGGGACCTGTGTTATGAGGTGGGGAAAGCCTTGCTCTACTGTGCTCTGTTACATCCCTGCTGGGTATGTACCATCAGCAGGGCTTTGGGCCGGCGGGCAACTAGCTGATCACGGTGGCCTGCTGTGCAGGCTGGTCACTGCAGGTTGTGCTGCACCTGGGGACCTCATCCTGACCAGGTAAGTCATGCACCATGCTGGCCGTTTGTTCTCTCCTCACTAGGCATGGCAGGTAGCTCGTAGACACTGGATCCTGCTAGCTGTAACATAGGGTGGTCCTAGAAGTGCATCTCTGCTGTGAAACATTTCTTACCAAACAGGGTTAACCTCGGGTGACTGCTGGAACTCCCATGCTGGGTCAGTGCAACGTCAGCAGCCCTGGACCCAGCAAAGTGCCTTTTCTTTCCTGATGGCTTAAGATGGCCTTTCTTCTAGGGCAGAGAGACCAAACCTTTCCTTTCTGCTTGCATTTATTTATTTTTTAAAACAGAGGGATTTCTGCAAAAAAGCACATGGGCTCTAATGTGACCCTTCCGTGTTCCTGTGCAGTGCGGACCTTCTTATTTCCTGAATGGCTTGCTCTGCTCTCAAGTTAACTCACACCCTGGATTTTGTCCAAGTACATTTTGTTTCTTGATGTGAGGCCAAGCTTTGCTGAGTTGTGGTGCCGTTTTCTTCTCCCTGCTCTCCTCCTTGTTTCTCTGTTAGCATTCTCATTTCTGAGTGTTACTGGCACCCTGCAGCCAAGGGGGGGAGAGCAAAGCTCAGCCTCATGCCTGCTTCTGACAACAGCTGAAGTGCTTGTGCTGAAGCTGCGGTGAGTGCCTTCATTAATGAGCCTGTAGGCTGAGCTGTCCTGAGCTCAGCCCATCACTGAAAGGTATGTCTGAAACCAGCTGAAGCAGAAAACATTTGAACTCTACACCCTGCCAAATATCTTCCAGATGTGTAAGATGTAGCCTCGCTATGGACTCTGACTGTAGCTCTGCCAACATACATCTGCACATTTCTGGTGCACAGGGATCATGAAAGTAGATCTTTTACAACATCTGGTGCCTTTCCCTAGTTCTCTCTCCTTGCTTCTTGTGGTCCTTCTATATTTCTTCCTTGCAGAAAGAAAAAAAAAAAAAAAAAAGGAAGAGATACAAGTCCTTCTACTGATTTATTACATCTTCCCTGCATGTTTCATACCTCTTTATGCTGATGGTCTGGTGAAAAAGGAGGGAAAGATAGAGACTTTGTTCTTTGGTCTAGAGATCAAGCCAGTGCCTGTATCATTTAAAGGATTCTATACTGATTCAGGGCTCAGCTGGGTGGTCTTGCAGAATCAGATCATAAATGGTATCAGTTTCCACTGAAAAGGGGCTTTTGTAAAACCAGAGATTTATTTTACTGTCACAATAAGAATTATTGTTTTAATTCTGCAGTCACCTGGGCCTGAGGGATGTCAGAACAGAGCTGGCCAGAACAGGGGAGGGAGAGAGCAGACCTGCGGGTGTTAGGTTATATGAGAATTTGATAGTATCTCTTATTTGCAAACAAAGAAAATTACTGGGTTTTAAGGTCTTACTTTTGAATTTCTGTTTTCTTTATGAAAAAAAATTCCAATAGAAGCCTTCCTTTTCTGCTGTTCCCAAACAAAATGGGGTAGATAACTCTATCTCTGCAAGTTTACTATGACTTCTTATCTCTATGACTACATCAGTGGTGATTGTTTGCCGACCTTTGTTTCTACACCAAAAACTGTGTATTCTTCAAGAAATAATTATCTTCAGAGCCCATAGCTGTGTCAGTCTCATCTGTTCTGGGAAGCTAACCAAACCCAGGATGAGAATATATTTTGATGAGAGACCACCTGGGAATCACAGAAGCCATCTATGTACACCAAGGAGTTGTGGTCAAACTCTTGGCACATTGTAGACCACAGGAATCTAATGCGTGGAAAGACTTCATTTGGCCCCATCATCGCTGCTGAGTTGATTGATGGGGCTGAGATGCAGCCATGCTGACATACCTATTTCTGTCTTCCTGCTGTGGTGAGCTGGAGCAGGGTGTGTGGTATATGAGAAGCCTGTCAGTCAACTTGTAGGACTTTTACTGATGAAAATGTCAAATGGAGGATGCCTGTCTGGTACTGTGTATTGCTCAGCTGGGGGAGGGAGACAGAGAGGTACGGTGAAATGGACAAAAACCTGTTTCCTGATCTAGACTATAGTGTAGACTTCCTTGTTTTGGAGCAGTCAGTGCAGTAATGTTCACCCATTTCTACAGTGCTTGCAATGAATCTGCCTGGGTGACACCTGGTCCTGAGGTAACGTATGATTTTGTCGGGGCAACAGCTCTGAGAGCTGTAATTCTCACCAGCAGCTCCATTTAGCCAGATGTGCAAGCATGGTCCTAATTTCAGGCACATAAGGACCCTAACCAACATAGGTCACACTAAGCATGTGTGGAAGGACCTGCAAGATTACAGCCAACCTGGTCTGGCAGCTAATCTTGTAAGGGTGGTCTCTCTCTTGCAGACTTTTGATGGCTGTGGGGGTCCTTTCTTCCTTAAAACATTTTCTGTAGTGGAAGCCTCACTTTCTGCTGCTGAATGTATGGGCCAGATCTTGTTATAAACCTTATTAAGTCTAGCCTAAATTGAAAGCTGTTGAGATATTATTCTTATTATCACTATTTTATTGCTATGGGTTTCTAAATATTTTGCTACTTATGTTGGCTTTTCTTCTGATAGTTAAGACAGAAGATTTCTATACCACAGTTAAAGATGACTAGGGAAAGGCATGAACAGGATATTGAGGGAAAAAAGGTCTTAGGAACTAAATTAATGGTCTTAGTTCACTCCTCCCCCCATCTTCCTCATGTATAACAGATAGAAAAGAGGCCCTGATATTGGCTGCTGCTTCATCTTGTGACATGATTTATGTCATTTTGTGTCAAAACTGAAAAGATCTGGATGAAACAGCTTTGCTTTTAGAGACTCGCCCCTTGGTGGTTTAAATCTTACAGACAATTTTATGTTGTGAAGCGTCTGGAAGTCTCCTTGGCCCCTTTCCAGCTCAGTGTCCCGTGGAACATCTTCCTTTGAGTGCCCCCAGTGAGTGACCTCTGACTCTGTGCCTACAGAACAAAGCAAAGCATCTCAGGTTCAAAGCTCCTGGGATTCTCCTCTTGTAATCCCCGCCTGAGTGTGGTTTGAATGGGGAAAGAGAACAGACAAGTAACAACGGTGCCATTTCAATCGCAGAGGATACAGCTTAGTCTAATAAACAGTATTTCTGATATAATCATTCTGTTTGTTAATGCCACCATCTCTTTCAGTGCCCCACTTGTAATATCCCCATAGTAATCATGGTAACTACTGTAAGAACAGTCCAGATCGAATAGAAGATAGCAGAGGAAAACAGACTTGCTTCAGTCTATGTGTCGGACTGCTCTTCCCTTTACTCAGTTTTAGATCTGATTTTTTTCATTCACAAGTCATCTCTTTGATCTACTGCCTCAAGTACACCCTGGACCACTTCTGTCTTCCTTCTCCAGTTTCTTAGGCTTGTATTATTGCTCCCTGATGAATCTGATCTCACATTTTGAGGTGCCCCAGGCCTTTCTGATATTCCCAGTGAAACTACAACAAGCGTCTCTCTTCAATCATTCTCATGTGTAAATTTGACCTCTATATTAGTCTGCCATCTGATTTCTCTGGAGATTTCTACACCCCACAGTTCTGTGTGTGTGCTGAGACTGAACATGGAGGTAGTGTAGAAATGGGAGAAAACAAATCATTTATATCTGAAGTGAAGCAGGTTTGCAAATGCAGAGCTTTCATGTGTTGCGTGTGATGTTGAACAACTCCTACAGCAGATTTAATGCTGTTCCCCAGTCTCACAGGACTGACTTCTCATGTGTCCTGGGAGCTCGAGAAGTTAGTAAGCGTAATGATCAGGACTGCAGATGTGGGACTTGTGATTCTTTGTCTTCTAAGTAGGTATAAGAAGGTTTTAGACTGTCAGGAGGTGAGAAGGCATTAAAATTATGGGAAAGCGAAGACTGCTCTAACCTCCCCTGTGCTTTCTGCCTTTATCAGCCACTGACTGTTTCATAGAGGGGCTGACCAGACTTCCTTTGCTAAGACTCAGTGAACAGTGTGGTTAACTACTTTTTCAGAGAGTGGACTGTCTGTGTGCCATTCGACTTGGTCATTAGCTTCATGGTCAGCTGGGGTCTGTGGCATAATGTCTGTTTCCTTAATATGTAGAAGGGACCACTTAAACTGGAATAAGTATTGCCAATCAGATGATTCTGTGATTCTGTGATTTTAATGCAAGCCTATGATAATGAATTCATACTCTTAATATGATTATTATTATTATACTATTATGTGTTATAATTATAGATAATTTACATTAAAATCTATGTTACTAAAATAATTTTATTTATAGAAAAATAATTTACATTAAAATCTATGTTATTAATATTATGATCAGTGCAGGTTTTTGTGGTTTAACTGTGGTGCCTGAGGCACTCACAGAATCATTTAGGTTAGAAAAGACCTTGAAGATCATCTAGTCCAACCATTAACCTAACACTGACCATTCTCAACTACACCATATCCCTCAGTGCTGTGTCAACCCGACTCTTAAACACCTCCAGGGATGGGGACTCCACCTCCCTGGGCAGCCCATTCCAACACCCAACAACCAGTTCTGTAAAGAAATGCTTCCTAATATCCATTCTAAACCTTCCCTGGCACAACTTGAGGCCATTCCCTCTTGTCCTATCACTTGTTACTTGGTATAAAGAGACTCATCCCCAGCTCTCTGCAACCTCCTTTCAGGGAGCTGTAGAGGGTGATGAGGTCTCCCCTCAGCCTCCTCTTCTCCAGACTAAACCCCCCCAGTTCCCTCAGCCGCTCCCCGTACGACCTGTGCTCCAGACCCTGCACCAGCTCCGTTGCCCTTCTCTGGACACGCTCGAGTCATTCAATGTCCTTTTTGGAGTGAGGGGCCCAAAACTGAACACAGGAATCGAGGGGCGGCCTCGCCAGTGCCGAGTACAGGGGTCAGATCCCTTCCCTGTCCCTGCTGGCCACGCTATTGCTGACACAAGCCAGGATACTCATGAGTAGTGATACCATTTCTTCAGTCCATACAAGTCAGACCAAATGTGGTTATTTTCGACTACATGCTTTATGTCTCTCTCACTCTTTGCAGACCCCACTCTTTGTATGGGGTGCCTGGATCATACTGCTGTGGGAGCTTGCAGAGTGGAATGGGCCAGCAGGAGATACAACAGGTACAGGGAGGGAGATTATGTACCTGGTGTGGATTGCTTCTCCCATGCGACTACCATATCTAGTCTTTCTAATTCTCATATTCTATAGTCCCACAGAGACTAATAATCAGCACAATTTGAGTATCAGTGGAAAACAAGGCAGTTCAGTACATGACCAAATATTACTATTGATCACAAATCCATATCCGAGTCATATGGAGGCTTTTCATTTTACCTTGGCTTTTTCATGGCAAGGGAGGAGTTTCAGAATAAGAACAATCCACAGACTTTTTTTTTTTTTTTTTTTTTTTTTTTTTTTTTTTTTATGGAGTTGGTGTTACATTTTTCCTGAAGTGGTGGATGATTCCTCTTGGGAAGATGATGTTCTGGCAGAGCAGGTGGAATTATGACAGACTGATTACTGATGCAGCATAGGTCTCAATCCTATCGTATTTGTATATCAGGGTTTACGGCTCTTCCTATTTTAACTTTTGGGTAATTAGATTGTTACACATAAAAAATGCTCAAGGAACGAAACTCCTGCATATAAGAAGCAGACAACTAGAGGGTTGCTGAGGTTTATGGGCACCTACGCCTTCAGCTGTTGATTTGGATTATTATTTGGGGAGCACATGTCATTTAATGAGATAACCTCTGTCAATAGCTCCGTAAATGTGTTCAGTCTGATATAAAATATCGTCCACTTCATTATTTTTGTTACACATATGGAATGGCTTTAGAATCCAAGTTTTTAGAAGTAAGTGCACAGCCTACTATTCAGTGATATTCAAAAGTGCAATGGGTAAATGCCCAGAGCAGATCTGTTCAAGTTTCAGCTTTACATGATTAAGATATATTGAAAGCAGAAATAATACTTCCTGAAACAGAAGGAAGAAAGAATCCTTGATAACTACTTACCAGCTGTAACCACAGCAAGCGAATATTGCCCTTGCCTGGACTAGCATCTAACTTACCTCTGAGATGTTCTTACAAGCTCTTGAAGGGAATATGATAGCATGTTCCAGTCCAAGAACAGAGCAATGCAGCTGCTCAGATAGGTAAAATAACAGTCAGCTGAAAAGCATGGAAAGGTTTAGTGGAAAAACAACAAATAACATAGCTGCAAGGTGTTCTGTGGTCTTGAAAAAAACCCATAAAACCCACTGCAAAATAATCCCCACTTCATCCTCTAAGCTCCGAAATGCAAAATGCAAGTGAAAATTCCACAACTTCATGACAAGAGTTTATAAATAGAAAATCAGAGAGCTAGTGAATTGACAAAGATTTCAGAGGTGTACATGAAGACAAATGAAAATATGTGAGGGAGACCTCACTTCATGCATAATCTACATAAATTCTTAAGAAAAATCAATTCAAAGAGACAGGAGAAAGAATGGGCCATTATGGGTCTTCTGAGCCCTGAGGAGTAGGGAATATGTGGACAGAGAAACAGCAAAGATGAGCAGTTTCTTTAGATCAAAAAGATGAATCTTTTAAAATCTTTCTAACCTGTTGGTTTTTTTTGTTTGTTTGTTTGTGGTTTTTTTTTTGGTGTTTTTTTTTGTTTTGTTTTGTTTTTAAGAACTACATATTGCAGCTATGGTCCAGTACTGCTCCAGTGGAAGATAATCAAAGGTGATGTTTATTCATGTGTTCCCATCCTTTCCTCAGTTCAACTGCCACACAAGAAGTCTGTGACACTGCTAAATCAGCAGAGATCTGATTTAGCAGATGGGTTTATTTTCCCTTAGTATTATTTGCATACCCTACCAGAACAGGAATGTATATATTTGTGTATATTTTATGTGTAAATAGACTTTTCCTTCGTTTTGCTGGAGCTTTACCATGACTTCTCATCCTTAAGTGTTTTTAATCTATCAGTTACTGGTAGACTTCTTTTTATTTTCTCTTCAGCCTTTACACTGCCTAGTGCACATTTTTAGAACTGGGACAGAGTCAGAAACAACAGTCTCAGGAGTCCTGTAGGCTCATTTCTGGGGTTTCTTTGTTGTGTAATTGTCACATCTTCCTGTAAATTCCTAGATATGCTGGACTTTTGTTTTGTGAAGAGTTGGAAACTCTGGTCAACTTCTTCAAAAATTTTGGAAACACTGAGAAAATGCAACCTGTAAAGGCGAGAATTTACAGGGTAATGAATCATGCATATGGAGACTGAGATTATGAATTGGGCTTGTTGGTATTACCCTCTCTGTTAATGGAAAATATACTTCAACATAACAGAAGAAGTACACACCAAGTATGGTTCTTAGTATATCCAAATCATGTAACTCCAAGGAGTTACACATTCAGAACACCCCATCTCTCTCCAATTTCCTCTCCAAACCCTTTCACCTGACTTTGAGTCTCCAAAGTCCACATTCTGCAAAACTATTATTCCAGCCTCTTCTTTCGCAACGAGTGGAAACTCTCAGACCAAATGGCTTAACCCTGACCTCTTTTGCAATTTAATGTCTTGCAAGGCAGCTCTAAAATGTTCTATGTAAAAAGTGATTTCCTTGCCCCTTCAACTGAATCTAAAATGAACATGGCAAATCCAGTGTTTTAATGAAGACTGTTATTGTCTTTGGTTCTGAAATTCCCCTCCTGGCAGCCATTAGGATCTTCCAGCAAACACTATCAAAATGGCATACTAATATGTGTCTAAGGGCTTGACCAGCAATTGCTGCATAAAACCTTGTATAGCCTCCCGGACATTGTTGCCTTTCCAGAGAATAAATTGGCAGAGACATGCTTGTCCAGCTTGCTTATGCTTAAAGACCTAAAAATGAGGTTTGGTCTGTAAATGAGGTTCCTTCTGACTGGAAGTGAGAGATTTTAGCTCTGCATGTCAGCTAGACATAAGCTATGAAACAAGCAGGTAGGGAACATGTGTTTTGGAATATAATTTGTTCCTGACCTCTGCTGGAATAAATAAGTCCCTGTGATCTTTCAAATGTGCTTTCAATTGTAATGTATTTGCGTCCCTATATTGTTAGACAAATTTCAGCTAAATCCGACTTAGGTATTTTCCCAGAATTCAGGGATAGGATGTGTATTTCTGATACTTCCCAGAAGAGGTTGTTTGTTTGTTTTTTTTTTCAGCAAACCATTGAGAATATTACATGCCTCATTATGTGGGCATTATTTTAATTGATGATAGTATATGGATAATTGCCATTTATTAAGAGATCCAAGGATGTTTTAGGGTGTGTTATTACTCTCAAATATATACATTATTCCTGCCTTTGGATCAGGTGTTTCCTAGAATGCAGACTGGATGTCTGTCCTTCAGGGCAGAAGAGAAACTGAATAGTAAGGCAGCAAAAAGGATCCTCAGACCCGTGGGGTTTTTTTGTTTTTATTTCCTATCTTCCCCCTCCTCTTCTCACCCCGTGGCTGGTAATGCTCAGCCACAGGATATGAGAAATAAAGTCTGAATATACACTTACGCATATTTATATGCCTGCCCATCATTTCCTAGACATGCACATGTTGCCTCAATTTCTTCATCCAGAGAATTTTTTATTAGCCAAAGAGCACACAGATCTCAGATCTACCCAAACAGCATAAATCTCCTGGATCTTGCTTTGTCTGGTTAAAAAGAAGGGAAAGGCTTATTGAGATTTAGGAGGTCGAAGACAAGTTCTGAAGAGGTCGTGAAAAAGAATTTCTTAAATTCTCATCTGTAGGGGAGGCCCTAACTCCCTTCTCCTCATTCACACAAATCACTGTGAATTTCAGCTGATGAGCCTGATTGATAGACAAAGAAAAAAACACACAAAAATATAGATACTGAAGTGCTAGTAGTAGATCCAACTAAGAAACAGCAGCAGGAAAATGTTTTGAAGTCACAAGCAGTAGCTTTGTAGGATGGTTCTTATCTTCACCAGATAATTTGATAATCTTCAACTTGGACAATGTTCTCCTTAGAGTCCTATTTCCTGAACTGAAGTGTTTATGCTAGGTTACAGTCAGGTGTCTTTAACTGTGTGAAATTTTCATTATAAAATGCTTCAACAACAGCCACAGTCCAAATACATACCTTTTTGAAGGACAGTCCTAACTAGTAATAATCACTTTGGTCCTTTGATTTGGGTGATAGGGGCTTTGGGGCTGATGCCAGCAGGTGTGTAACTGGCAGGCAAATATGTCCCCCAGAAGAACAGAGTATTTCCTCAACTTTAGCCTTTGCTCTACCTTAGTGATGATATGTGACATGTAGAGAAAGAACCAAACATCCTTTTTCTCAGGGTGGAGAAGGAGGGAAGCTGTGTGCCGGCAGCTGGACCAGCCTGTAGAAGGTCTCTGCACAGAGTACACATTAATTTTAGTACGTGTTCTGACTAACTCTCTGTGCAAGACTGAGACTTGGCCCTAGCTTATTTTTTGCATTTTGAATTTATTATAGATCTATGTTAGGTATGCATCTTCTACTACAGGTTCTAAGTGTTTGGCATCACTTAAATTATGTAGACTGCCTTGTAAGCATCCAGCCTGCCTCACCTCCTTTTTACAGCAGCCAGAGAATAATCAGACTGTAAAAATGGTAGGAGGTACTTGTGAAGGAATATCTGTGTTCCCTTAGATGTGCCTTTAATTTAGTCACTTCATGGAAAAAGAAGCACTCAAAGCTTTAATCTAACTAATTATGATGTTTGAGAGACTTGTTTCATGGAAGTCATTCTGAAGGGCTTTGTTGGGGAACCTGTGGGATATCTGATAGGTAATGACTTTTGGCAGAAGGGGAAAAACAAGAGAATCCTTAGAAATTGTCTTTTTTTCTTTTAATGTTCAGTTGGCTTAATTACATGTCTGCATTATTTACAGTCTGTTTTCACTGTAAGATAATAGGGTAGTATGGATTCCTGAATTGCTAGGCCTGCAAAAGTGTAGCTCATTTATTTTAATGACTGCATCATCTAGCCAATTAACGGGATGGTCAGGCTCTTGTAATGAAGTGCATTAGCTCAAGCATCAGCAAGCAAGGGCATTTTCCTAAACACAAGTCTTTATCTGAAAAGTATTTGTGTTATAAAGCTCCTGCTGAGTGGTTGGGTGCCAATTCTTGCTGTGGTCATTGGTGACAGACTTTCCTTCAGTAAAAACAAGATTTACACAAATATTCTTTTGTTGCATGTTTCTTTAAAAAAACAAACCCCAAACCCTGCAGTATGCATAAACAGCAATGTAGATACAAAACACTGATTTGATTACTGTTGGGTCTGGAGGGCCTTTTTGCTTCACCGATTTTGCATACCTATGTGGCATTTTTCTGCCATAATGTGGGTACGAAAGTGTGGTGAGTCAGGCCCGGAAGGTGAGTTCATCTGAGAGAAGGTAAACTTAACTTACATCTTCACTCAAGGGAACCGAATGACATGAGAATAGGACCTGCCTAGTGCCTGAAAAGGGAATTTCTGGCACAACCCTGCAGGTGACCACCCTGCTGGGAACCAGCCCCGTGGCTGTGCTTGGCAGAGCAAACCACTGTGGACCAGAGCAGGGCTGTGCTCACTGGGGCAGCTAGCACCTATGTCGGACAACTTTTTGGATGCACAGGATGAATGTTGTTTGAACCTTCCACAAGTTGAAGTGCATCCCATTCCATTTGCTG
Organism: Athene cunicularia; assembly: GCF_003259725.1. Lineage (NCBI taxonomy): Eukaryota > Metazoa > Chordata > Aves > Strigiformes > Strigidae > Athene > Athene cunicularia. The sequence goes on along the minus strand of NW_020799142.1, from coordinate 12,489,214 downwards.
TGCTTCTACCAGGCATACCGTGTTCCAAGGACGGGGTAGGGGACACAGCACCACTGAGTCAACTGGCAAGTGGGACAAAAAATTACCAACAGTGTAAACCATGTAGCTGTTGCAGAGTCATGGGCTAGTAGCAGTCCAGATAAAGCCATTGGAGGAATTGCTTCCAGAGACTTGAGAGTTAAATGTTAGACATTTCCCTGGTCTTGCACAAAGCACCTGAGTTAGAACAGGGCTTCTTAAAGACTGAAATGTTTGAAAGGAAGGAAACCTGAAAAGCATGTTTTCTAAGAGTGTGACAGTGAACTTCTGTTTGGCAAACTAATCCAGGCCACAGAAATCTGTTTTTAAAAACTGAGGTGACAGAGCAGATCACAGGAGAGGAGCCACGTGCAGAACACCAGAAGCAGAAGGATCCCAGACCCTGACCCACCCAGAGGTGGAGGCCTCAGAGGGGTGTCAGTACATCTGTGGTTTCCTCCCAGTAAGACACAAGGAATTTGAAGAGTTCTGTGGCTCTTGTGCCTGTCAGTCAGCAGGAGGCTCCTGCAGCCCGTGGGAGATGCTGCTGAGCAGGTAGGGCTGCTCCACAGGCACTGGTCTCACCAGGCGTTCTTTTCCGAGAGGCAGGGTACCACAGCAAGGGAAACCTCTTAGTGTTATTAGTTAGTTATTCTAAGAGGCAGCAAGTATGAGTAACAGTCTCTTCATAAATCTTTTTATTTTTCTGCTCATCTCTGCTGTGAATATTGCTAATCATCACTGCATTAAATTATATTTTTAGGCTGGAGACATCCCAGATCAAACCTTCCAAATCTGGGTTAAACATAGGTAATACAGAGGGAAAGAACAGCCACAACATACCTTGCAATTCACACAGTATTTCTGGAAAACAGTAAAGAACTACTCTTATTCCGTCAGGCTCAGCCTCCAACATTTAAAATGTCTAGCACGTAGTTGTGCCTTCGGTTTCCTTGATTCCTGTGGAGTCTGGGGTATTTCATGTGGATGCAGCTGGGCTCAGAGAGCTAGCAAAAAAATGCTATGCTGCATAATATGAGCTAGTTTAAAAAGAATATATGTGTATGTATGTATGAGAGGTGTAATGCAGCTGTGCTTCTTGGTTCTTGCTCTGAAGTCTGGACATCAGAACTTGTGAGTTTGCTTTATCCATCCCAAGAGAGCCCTTGTGCAGTGTTTGAGGTATTATGTGCTGAAAGACCTCATTAATGATGCAAACACTTCAGCTGTCATTGACTCATAAAAAAGCTCAGAAATAGGAAGGTCTGAAGGAAATTGATTTCCTTTAATTCCTTTGTGAAGTGTCATGCGGAATACTGATCACTGGTAGGAACGATTTAAATCTCCCTCACATGTCTACTGGAAGGTAAGCAGGTTTTTTATCTGATTTTTTTGTTTGTTTTGTTTAACCATAGCAGTCACCATTTGGATATTGAGATACTCTGGATGTTCACTGACCCAAAGTTGGCTGAACTATGGTTTCTCCTTGTAAGGAGAGGCTGCTTATGTTTAAGTTGCTGGAGAATTAGTCTTTCACATCACATTAACCCGTATACAACTCTTTTAATACAACTCTTTTAATGGCTTTGCAGTGAATAACTAGAAACACATTGTGGCAGTAGAAATATTACTCTAGTTATACTATGCCCTATCTTTGGAAAAGGTTCAAGGTACTCAATGCTCTGTTAGGATCAGTTTTATTAAGCCTTTTCACTGCTAAAACTTATCTTGTCAACCTGGAATATATTTTGCAATTAAAATTAGCAATGAGAGAAATGGTAATGCGAAATCCCTGTGGAAAAGAAATCTGACTTAAAATATGTTTATATTATATTTTTACAGGGAATTTACAATTCTATGTTAGAGGTGATTTTTTCTAACTTTTTTTTCTCCCCAGGCCTCACAGGCAGTGAGGTTAAATTCATGAGTGCATAAAATGCTGGATGCTCTCTGGGTGGAAGGTGGGATAGAACTGTAAAGCACTTTATTTCCTTGGTATCCACAGGGAGTTATTACTTTGGTCCAACACATTATTAGTGAGCATTTGGAAATTATACTGAATGATTCACTGGGAACCAAACAGTAATAAATAATGCCTGTTTAGACATGCTGCCCTGTGAGGAATATTTTGGTCAGAAGACAGGTTGAGATTTGCCTAAACTAATATATATTTCTAGAAAATTTTAGCAAGGTCAACCAGTGTAATCATAAATCAGTAGAATGTGATATTCACCTTGTCCTACTCCTATTTTCTCTGGCATTTACATTACCTTGGTCTGCTAGCTTCATTACAAGTCCTGTCTTTGGGAGATTAATCTATTCTGCTATGCACTGAAGCAATAGGAAATGTTTAAATAGCTTCCACTATGTGTGTGTTATAAAACTCATGGAGAGTGCCTGGAGATTGCAGAGTAAGAGACTTCAGCGGCAGAGGAGTACAAGGATCCAAACTGAAAAACACTATTCCAAGTGATGGGTTCAGCTGGATCCAGGCCGGAGCTGTGATGCAGGATCCTATCCTCTGTGTGTGAAGGAAAGGTGCATACCTCAGCAAAATCTGGGAAATTTGGCTGCAGATCTCATCTACATTCAACACATTGAACTATCTCAGCTCAACAGTGCTGTTAACCTTATTCATTATTGCTCTCTAAGTTAATGATGGGTGTCTGATCTGCACAGTGATCTTCTCTCCTTTGCCATATCCATCATAGCTTCAGCTAGGTCGTTATTAAGGAATAAAGGTGAAATATAGGTTAATCCCTATCAAAATAAGTGCCTACGCCAGTGTCAAAATATGATCCTAAGGTAGCTGCAGTGAATCTGATACACAGGACCCTGTCACTGCTGTTGATGTTTCATCACCCGTCTGTGACCTGCTGGGGGACCCCCCTTGGCTGAGAAGACCCTGCTCTGGGCAATGTAAGGCTAAGAAGACCCTCCAAGGGCATCACAGCCAGCCCTGGGCACTGCGTGGCTGTGCCTGGGGTCTTCTCAACCCTCCTCCTTTTCTGCTGGTCCTGATATCAAAATACCATTCCAATAAAATCCAGTTTGCTGGAATACAGAGACTGTTGCTTCCTTTCTTCAGGACACTGATTTAACACATGTATCCTTCCCTCCCCTGCATGGTAGCTTGCTGTGATGCGTGACAAGATGTTTAAGGGCCTGCTTTGCAAACTGGTGAGATGGGCACGGAGAAAGGTACGTTTGCTGGAGGTGCTCTCAGCAGCACTGGCATGTATTGGCACCAACACCTCTACTAGGAGGTAGGAGCCAAACCAGAGGCTTCTCCTTGTGGCATTGCCATCAGTCGCACAGCAATGATCCGGCAAACATACAAAAAAAGAGAAATAAACCAGCTAGGGATTCCTGACTGGAAATCTTGTGATGGCTGAATGAGCTGCACTTTAACAATCTACACAAGTTGTACTATTTTTCTGTGTTTAGTTTAAGTGAAATTTGGATATCACCTCTATTTGTTGGGTTCAAAATAGTAGTTACAGTTTGAAAATAGACTGCTACTTTTCACTTGAAGCTTAAATCCTGTTCAGTGAACACAATGTTTTCCTCCTGATATTTCATATTTTTAAGGATCTTAAATGATTTAAAATGGATTTTTTCTTTTAACCTTAATACATACCTACAAAACCACTGCACACACAGTCTTGCTCTCACGATAAAGTTGTGCTGAGTTTCTGATGGCGCTTATTCCTATAAAATGAGACTGAGGTCATAATCTTCACGACTTTTCTGCAGGTTCAAACAGAAGAAAGGAAACTGAAATATTAGGTGCAAAGCTCAGTTTCAAATACATGTCTAACAGTAAAAGTCTATGATAGTTCTCATAAAACCAGAAATGTCTCCTAACTATGATATGCTCTGTCTGTGTGAACTCCCCTGTTGTTCCTGCTTGGTGAAGTGCTCCTCTCTTCCTGCCCAGTGATTGCAGTGAGCCCTTCCTGTTATCACTGTTCAGTTGCTGCTTATCACCGTGGTGATACTGTTGTAATTCACCACTGATGGACAGTTCCTTGGAGACAGATTTTTTAGTTATGGGATCTGTGTTTCTGCAGGCATAGCTGTGTTAGTAAGCACTAGAATAAGGTCTGAATGGCAAAGGGCTTGGGTGTAGAAACTCTGGTTGTGACAGTCCATGCTCAGTTTTCCAGAGTGGGGTCTTTTCTCTGCCATGGAGCAAGGGAACATGGCTGTGGGTTTCTGGTGTCTGAACTATAGCAGACCTTTGGGACATCTGGTCCCGAAAGAAAGCACTAAGCACTTCAGAGCAAGGTGATCCTCATGTGTGTGTGTATAGGTATTCAGCAGGCTTCAGTCTGGAAATCCCTGGTCTCACTTGTTACACATGCATCAGTGCTGCTAATTCAACTGATTAATCGAGTGTGGTACTCCTGGCCTTATATTTTTCAACTTAATTGTGTTTATTTGGGGACAATGAATAACTTGGGAAATCTGTGTAAACAAAGCAGACATAAAGGCATGCAAGGGCTTTTGTTTTATTGAACTGATACTTTTGAGTGATTTTCTCTGGTCCAGGTAAGCTGTTTTCAGCAGAAGAGGAAAATCTGGGACCTGAGAAAGATGGTGAAAGTTTATTAAAAAATACATGAATGGTATAGGGAAGATAACCAGGGAACGACAATTCACTGGGATCTCACAGTCTGAGGCACCCAGTGGAGATACCAGGCAGTGGGTTTAAAACAAAGACGAGGAAGTCCTTCTCTGTACAATGCATGCTTAAACTGGGGAACTCGTCATCAGAGGATGTTTGGGAGGCCAAAGGTATGAATGGAATCACAAAAAGGATTAGTCAAGCCCATAGCAGGTAGGAAAATGCGAACGCCTGGATGTGAGTTCTGGCTCAGGACGCTAGGTGTTGCTGGCAGCCGAGGCTGTGCACTGGGGACATGATGCTCTGCCTTGCCTTCCCCCGGGCTCCCGAGCCCCGCTGGTCTCTAGTGTGGGCAGTGCTGCTCCTTACAGTCAGGTCAGGAAGGTGAAAGGTGACTTTATTTAATGCCTATGTGACTGCTAGATTCTGCAACTTATTCCTGTTAGCGATGAGGTCCAGATCCTGAGGTCTTTCAGTGCTCTGGCAGGAGAACACTGGGAGGAAAAACTAAAGTCTAGCTATTTTGCAGTGGTTATGCTCCAAGCTGGGAAACAGGGTTCCCAGACACAAAAAGGATACAGATTTGCAAGTTTATTATGGCAGCTCCGGGTTATAGAATAAGGGGCAAACAAGGACTGAGGTAGCAAACAGCCTTCTGGACATGTCCTTCCCCTAGCTTCTCTGAATGATGCACAGGCATGGGTGGTAGAAGAGCACGTTATCTATGTGCTACTCTAGAAAGACTGAGCTGCAGTTATTTCTGGCAGGAAATGTGCTGAGAATTGTGGTACCTGAAGGTAGTCTGGTAATGAAATGTGAAAGGAAAAACAACACGGTGGTCACTTATCTACCTCATGGATCAGAGACCTTTGGGCTGGAATGTGACAGCCTCACTTCTGTGGAGAAGCCCTAAAATTCTCTCTTTGGCAAATATTAAAAAAGCACAGAAGCTCATAGGCAAAAAGTGGTGAGGAGTGCTGTACACTAAGTCCTCTGCACTCACAAGTAGCTGCTAGCAATGAGCCCCTCAGCCACAAGCCCCTTAAACCATGCCGTGGAAATCTAGAGACACAAATCACAGGAATCATAAGAAACCACTCTCCTTACCTCTGCCATTTGTGTGACACATTTCTCAGACACAGAAGGAAATTATTCTCCAGATATCCCTAGAAGTTCTTTAGACTGGAAATCTAACACAGCCTCACATCTTGGGAAGCTCTTCTTGAATCCTTTTATAAAAAGCAGAAAACTACGAGTACAGAGTTGAGGGAAATATTTTTCATGCATAGGATAAGCAGGCTGGGTCTGTACCATCAACCTCTGGCATGACATATTGCTCAACTATTTTTAGAGGATGCCACTTGTTTCCAAAAGAATATAGTGTCTTATGGCCCCAAATCTTCCTTTTTTTCCTGGCAGACTACTCAGATGCTCTTTTTCAGGCAAGGAGGGTCCAAAGGAGCTTTTTAGGACTTAGCCTGCATTTTCCTCAGATAAGCTGCCTGCTGGTGTCTCCAGGCTTTTTGCTTGAGTGCAAAGGGCAATGCTGGGACTTGGATGTCTTGGAAGGAAAGTAAAAAAAACAATTTAACTAACAGTAGTGAGTGAAATGTTGAAAAATATAGTACCAGGACTGGCTCAGAAGTAAACCTCTGTCCTAAAAACAATGCACAGCCTAGCCTTTCAAACTTTTATTGCTGTTGCCTTCTCTTTTTCCAAATTGAAGTGCTACAAGTAAAATGCTACCTCTTGTAATCAACTGAGCTCAAATGCTTTCTTTCAGTCACAAGGAGCTACTCCAATTAGGGGAAGAAAGAACAGAACTAATGAATCTGGGAGCATTTTTGTAAGGTACTACATCTAAATCAAAATGACTGGTGATTGAGGCAAGGAGAGGAGATTTTTCTTACTTAAAGGTCTGGCAGATAGAGAAAAAAATCATTGCATATGCACACGATATAGCCCTCAGAAATAAAAGCCCCAGCCTGTACCCCTAATTGGATTTCATTGCGAAGTTTCATGTAGGACCACACATTGGTCTGGCATTTCTGGGGCTTTGGAGGTGACTTCTGGGGACTATGAATTGATGCTGGGGATAGTTTGCTCACAAATATATTAACTTCCTGGTGCGAGGTCTGGCTTCTGTGGGGTAGCTTCAGTACATGCAAAACTCAACCTTTTCTGTTTGTTGGTCTTCGAGCAAAGGGCAATGTCATCTCACATGAACGTGGGTACTGCTGTCATTTTATGTGTCTGTGGTAGAAATGGATGAGCTCAATTCTGACCAGGTTGTGGAGAGCAAGACCAGAATGCGTAAAACCTCAGGGAGAGATACTCACCACATCCCTCTCAGACCATGGTGAGCTGCACCCTCTTTTTGGGTTGTGTGCAAGGGGATAGAACAGAGAATCATGCCATGGGTTGCTTTTAGGACAGAGGCTTACTTCTCAAAGAGGTTTACATGCCTGAAGTTCTGCTAGCACAGAAGGGTAGATATCTGTTCTATCAGTCACAAAAGTGTTTGAGAGTCCATGTAGAATAAACGCCCTTTATTCTGAAGCAGTATTTCAGGTCAGTATCTACATGAAGGTGAAACTTGGTGTGGCCATTTGCAAAAGGCCCCAAGTAAGACAGTTGAAATTTGCATGGTTTGCTGGCAAAATAAAGGAATTTGAGGTAAATTTGTGCATGTTTGAAAATAATTGTGGAACTGTTAAATAGTTTTGAATGAGTTTTTGAAGGGTTAGCATGAAAGAAGGAATAAATATTAATGGCAGTGGTGCAAGCAGACCTTGGCTGTGATGTTTGCTTGTGTTTAATTCAAAAAATGCATCTTCCAATCTGGACCACTGGAAATGCTTCTGTCAATTGCCCATGATATTTTCCCAATTCTTGCTTGTCTGAGGGATCTGATGTTTTGGGGTTTTTTTTTGTTGTTGTTTTTTGTTTGTTGATTTGTTTATTTTTTAAGTTAACATAGCAAACAATTAGTCATATGACTTCTAAGCAAATGATGGCACCAGACTCCCAGAGACTTTCAGAAGGGCTGTGGGAGCCTGATCTCCAAAGACCTATTTGAAATGAAAATCCTTAATAGCTCTCATGAACAAAGAGCAAGGTTTTGTAGGCACAGGCATAAATTTTCCATGAGACCAGTTGACAGACTCTGTATGCAAAGTTTGCTGTTGACTCAGCACTTTCAACAGTTTTTAATGTGACTTCCTGGAGCACTTACTCTCTCCAAGCTGTTGAATTAGTTGATCTTCTGAAAACTGCACATTTGCCCTCATTTTGAACTTCTCAGTCAAATTCTATGAAATGCTAATGAAATGCAGTGCAGAGGGCTTAAAAAACAGGCACTGTAACAGCTGCGGAGCTTGTATTTCTGCAAACCATATTTCTTTTAAAATAGCATTTGCCATGTTCAATATCCAGGAAATATGGCCCAGCAATAACAGGTTTGTTAATAAAGCTGGAAAAGAAAGATCTGTGAGCCTGAGTTGTACAAAAAGGTCTGTAGCCTGCTGTAACAGCTTTTTATTCAATTATCTGTTTTAGAGCAACTTGAATAGAAAGAATCAAAGTGAAATGTGGCAGGACAACATCTGTGCTACCATGATGACTATTCAGGGAATTTTTATTTGATTGTCAGTTTTAGCTTCCTGGCAAAATATAATTTACATGTAATTTCTCCAAACATTATTTTCATTATCTTGAATTCTTTTCCTTATAATAAATCCAGTTTACTCTATTTCTTTTCTAGGGGAACCCTGGATGATATTTGAAACCCCTGTGACTTAAAAAAAGGCAAATTTGGTATGACATTGTTTTTGTATTTCTTAAAAAAATTAAACATCACTCTAAATGTCAGTTCCCTGATTCAGTAGTCCTGTGGGAATGAAAGTTAATGCTATAATTATATCTTCATTCCAAACCATGATGACAGTGACAGCAGGTGTTTTCCAATAATTAAAGCTTGTTTAGCTGATTTGTGCACACCATGTTCACTGAAATTTTTACCTTTTTTTTCTAATTTATTTTTTAAATCATAAATTGTTTGCAAGCAAGCTTCTCTCCTTCTGGTTCCTGTGTTGTGATTATTCGGCTGGGAGAGGATGGAAGACACTGTCATTAGTGTGGGACTTTAAACTGTTAGTCCATGAAGCCAGGGAAAACTGGATATGCCATCATGCATTGCCAGCATAAACTGCTGCTCTCTGACAGATGTGCGATTCGAGGTGCACCAACGTGCCGCATCCTGGGCCGGCTGTGCACAGGGACCAGGCTGGGGACTCCGCTCACTCCAGGCCGGTGATGCTCTGCAGGCACGCGGCAGGCAAAGGCCTTGTCTCCATCTCTGAGCTGGGGACGTAGGGTCTGCACAGAGATTTGCCTTCTCACAAAGCCGGTGTCAGCAAAGAAACAAAATCCCAGTGTTTTAACGACACAAGCCTCGGTTTTGCAAAGCAGCAGAGCAGCTGTTTCGAATTTTTCCACAGCGAGCCTCTTCACTGGGTATGTGCTGCAGGAGGGCAAGGCTCAAGGTAAGAAGGAAATGTGTAGGAAGGATGAGCAAAAAGAAGTTTCCTTACGATTTGGCAAATGTTTCTGCCTTGTTCATTTAGTGAGGAGAAGAAAATACTTTGAGATGTACTTCTCCCTCCGAGCTTTCCAACCTCTCACTTTTTTTTTTTTTTTTTTTTTCTTTTTTTTTTTTTTTTTATTCTTGACCCTTATTTCACATGCTACTTGACTATCCTATTGTTCAGTGGAAAAAATCTTATTACAGGCATACCAATTACCTAGAAATTAAATCAGATACTGTCATGCTGCTACTTTTCCACCCCTATTATGCAGAGTGGAATTAAAAATACCTCAGAATAAAACCTTCACTGTTCCATGAACTCCAAACAACACCAGGAATATTCTACCCGGTGACCTTTATCTGCACATAATTACAGTCTGAGGCATTCTTAAATCATTTGCTAAGCTTTTTCTAGTGTTATTCCATGGTAATCTTAAATACCTAGGGATTACCAGGGATTATTGCCCTATTTTCAGGGCACAGCAGCTAGACATGTAAGTAATTCTTTGCTCTGATACTTCCATCAAGCATTGTTATCTTTGATAAATGTGTTTTTTAAAAATAAAGATTAAAATTGCCTTGTTAGATAGTGTAGAGATGGATTTATAATTCCTCCTTAAAATTTAATAAATTAAGAAGCATAACAAAAATGTGTCTGTATTAAAAAAATCCATACTCTTTCATGCTAAAGTTCACTGTGTATTTTAAGAAATTTCATGATCCTATTAAATGATCACACTTCTGGAGTAAACTTCTTAATGGAATTTAAACTCTGGACTTTTGCTGCATGTTATGTGCAGAAGAGGGTGAGTGAAACTAGTCACATACGTGTTGCAGGTCAGAACAGTGGCTTCATTCAGTAAATAATCTGCACAGCAAGTAACATTTCTTGGGAATGGGATGTTATTCCAGGAGCCTGAAATAAGCTACTTCTTAGCTCTGGGTTGTAAGCAGTTGAACATGGATTGCAGTATCAGTGGATAAAATTACTAGCATGCGATAGCTCTTTGTGAAGCAAGTTTGTGTCATTAACCTTTTTTTAAAGTGTGTTTTGGTGGTTAGAAGTACGGTTTGCAAGCTAAGAGTAAAATGTATTTTCAGTTGCAACTGACCTGAGCTAGGTATGCCATGAGAGCTGCGCTAGCCACACTCTCTGGGTCAGGCCAAATGGGACCATCCAACTCCCAGTCTGACCTGCTGAATGTGGGAGGCAGCTCCTGACAAAGCGGTTGTTGCATCTGCCTTACAACTTAGTGCTGATCAGAAGAACTTTGCCCTGGTCTTGTATCAAGGTCCATCTGCCTAAGAATTAAACTGTCAGCAAAATACAGGAGAAAGCACAGGAAGCAGAAAAGCATCCTTAACAAACCAGAAAAAAGTACTCTGAAACATTGAAATGCTGAAACTCTTTCATAATATTATACATTAAACACAAATAGCCCTTCTGCTCCATACTGTGTGTACAAAAAACTAGATTTTTTTTTCCCTCTGTGCTGCAGCAACTGTAACACAACTGCCCCAGTTATTTTGACATCTAGTAGTTGATGTGAAAAAATATATGGTTTCTTTCTAGAACTTGTAAATGCAGTGGCATGTTGCAAGCCAAAGAAGTCTTACAGAAATCATGTGAGAAAGCATTTGGGCTGTTTTCACAGTATCTGTTGAGTCTCTATCACATAGGTTTCCTGCTTTCTTTTTTTTTTTTTTTTTTAAATATTTTTTCCCCAGTTGTGTGAGTTCCCCTTAGAGCTGAATATCTTTCAATATTGATACTTGCTCTTTTTTTTTTTTTTTTTTTTTTTTTTTTTTTTTCTGTATGATCCAAGGTGTTTCTTTTTATTCTCTTAAAACTAGGTTCCTTAATGGAGCATAAACCAGTTTTAATGCTATTGTACACTCAGCTCTTTAACGATCTTTCAGTATTCTCTGAATCCCCATATGGATGAAGAAGGATGACTTCCAGCCATCCACAGTAATGTAATTAAAACCTGGAATATACTGGTGAAAAGATCTTGTTTAAGAGCCAACTGTCTCTTAGGGACAGTAGTGATGTCTTTTCAGAGTTATTTTTGTCCCTTGATTATGCATCTGTCTGTATGTATATACACTTCTTTGCAAGCATGCAAACTGTCTTTGGATGTATTAGTCTGTGCTTGGTTTTGCCTACGGGCTCTCAGATATGGTATCAATAATGACTCATTATATGAAGATGTGGGTCATGTCTGGAAAACTCCAGAGGGCTATGAATGTCTTGAAAACATTTTTACAATCCTCAACAACACGTGCAAGAAAATTTGACTGCTTTGTGAAATGTGCTGTGTAAATTTCCAGAAACAAATCAAGGTACTTATATTGGAAAAATGTAAGTCCGTATGAGTTCCTTCAGTCAAATTCTTTAGATTCATAACAAAGCAACTCAGTGAACAGACATCTTTTAATTCTTCTTCACTTTCCTTTCCCTGTCTGTCCAGACTAAGAAATGTCCACAAAGTCAAAATCCTGGCTGATAAATGGATTAGGACTGGCAGATGTCTATCTACCACTCTTCCTCTACTCACTTATTTGAAGCCAGTAAAGCCCCTCTTTCATTCCACCTTTCCGCTTGCTGGGACTACTGCAGGTATACAGGCAGGTAGTTACAGTGAGATGTAGACAAGGTCTCTGTAAGTATAAAAGAAGAAGCAGCTTCATTGTGGTAACTCTCACCTGTTTCAGGTTTCATCAGTATCCTTATGATTTTAGAAATTGATGTTCTCTTCTCTGATTAGCCCATCATTCTCATTTTTCAAACACTGCTTCCCTTAAATGTCCTCCTGTTTCCTCCTCATGTGCTGCAATCCTAAACTTAAACTTTCCTAATAAAGTGAGTGCCTTTTCTTCAAGAAAAGATGCCAGATGCCAGCTAACTAAATTAATTTATAATAGCTGGGATGCATAGTATGGCTGTAGTAGTAGTAATAATAATAATAATAATAATAATAATAAATTCAAACAAAATGCAAGTGTTACCTTTCTAGCTTTCCAATACCTCTTAGTTAGAACCAAAGTCAAGCAAGAGACGAGCAATGTATTGAAGGCAATACTTCATATTCTACCTTTTTCTTTGTGGCATTCCATCTTGTGATGTACATTCATATCTTTTTCAATAACTTTCTTTTATACACCCCTTTGTTGAAAGGTGACATGTAAAACAGAGAGGAGGAGATTCCCACAATCACAGAATTGTCTAGGTTGGAAAAGACCTTGGAGATCATCCAGTCCAACCATTGACCTAACACTGACAGTTCCCAACTATACCATATCCCTCAGTGCTATGTCAATCCAAATCTTAAACACCTCCAGGAATGGGGACTCCAACACCTAACAACCCCTTCTGGAAAGAAATGCTTCCTAATATCCAGCCTAAACCTTACCTGGTGCAACTTGAGGCCATTCCCTCTTGTCCTATCACTTGTTACTTGGTTAAAGAGACTCATCCCCAGCTCTCTGCAACCTCCTTTCAGGGAGCTGTAGAGGGCGATGAGGTCTCCCCTCAGCCTCCTCTTCTCCAGACTAAACACCCCCAGTTCCCTCAGCTGCTCCCCGTACGACCTGTGCTCCAGACCCTGCACCAGCTTCGTTGCCCTTCTCTGGACACGCTCGAGTCATTCAATGTCCTTTTTGTAGTGAGGGGCCCAAAACTGAACACAGGAATCGAGGGGCGGCCTCACCAGTGCCGAGTACAGGGGCAAGATCCCTTCCCTGTCCCTGCTGGCCACGCTATTGCTGACACAAGCCAGGATGCCATTGGCCTTCTTGGCCCCCTGGGCACACTGCTGGCTCCTGTTCATCGGGCTGTCAATCAACACCCCCAGGTCCCTCCCTGACTGGCAGCTCTCCAGCCACTCCTCCCCAAGGCTGTAGTGCTGCTGGGGGTTGTTGTGGCCCAAGGGCAGCCCCCGGCATTTGCCCTTAGTGAAACTCCTGCAGTTGGGCTCAGCCCATGGCTCCAGCCTGTCCAGGTCTCTCTGCAGAGCCTCCCCACCCTCGAGCAGATCAACACTCCCACCCAACCTGGTGTCATCTGCAAACGGACTGAGGGTGCACTCGATCCCCTCGTCTAGATCATCAATAAAGATGTTAAACAGGAGTGGCCCCAAAACCGAGCCCTGGAGGACACCACTCGTGACCGGCCACCAACTGGATTTAACTCCATTCACCACAACTCTCTGGGCCCGGTCATCCAGACAGTTTTTTACCCAGCGAAGTGTGTGCCCATCCAACTCAGGAGCAGCCAGTTTCGCCAGGAGAATGCTGTGGGAAACAGTGTCAAAGGCCTTGCTAAAGTCAAGGTAGACAACATCCACAGCCTTTCCCTCATCCAATAAGCAGGTCACCCTGTTGTAGGAGGAGATCAGGTTTGTCAAGCAGGACCTGCCTTTCATAAACCCATGCTGACTGGGCCTGAGCATCTGGTTGTCCGTTATATGATTTTTAATGGCACCCAAGATGACCTGCTGCATAACCTTCCCTGTCACCGAGGTCAGACTGACAGCTCTATAATTTCCTGAATTGTCCTTCCTGCCTTTCTTATAGATGAATATGAACTTTCACCTACTCACTGTTCAAGTGATGTATAGCTCAACTGTGAACTCTGTCCCAGAATTGTTTAGATACCCAAATTCATGTGTGGATATTGAATATGTTAATGACAGATAAAGTTACTGGGGGTTACCCAGTACATAGGAACTGTCCCTGGCTCACTGTGGCCCTCAGCCATATGTTACCAGATGCTGCAACATTAGCTGGGTGAAGTATCCTACTGCTGCATCTTTGTCGGCTACCTTCCATGGGCACCTGCTTTTGGCCAATGTTGGAGAGAAGATACTGAGCCAGACATATTTTTTGGTATGGCCCATTTGTGGTCTCATACATGGCTAAAGCTAAAAATCCCTCATAAGCTAAATAACAAGAGGTGGTCTTTTATCCTTTTACTTCTAGCAGGCAGCTTTCTCTGTGTTCATACTCCAGACAAAACAGTGGAAAAGGATTCTAGAGTCCATTGCAGTAGGGCTGAAAGGAAGGAAATGATCTTGATTTTAACCCCTGTTCATTGTTGAGAAAAACTTCATTCTAGTAGGAGAAAGGGATGACTCAAAGTCTTATGTGGTGCCAATGCTCAGAGGCCACAGAAACAAGCTGTCAGAGGGCACCTCTGATGCTGCTTGTCAGGGGCCTGGGACCAGCACAGGATCCTTCAAACCATACCCAGCGCTCTCAAGCAATACATGTCAAACAGCAGCAAAAGAACAGGGAGCTTTTCTGCTCCCTGGCTGCATTCACTGAAGTCCTGAAACACTGAATGATCCCAGTGAAGCAGAAGCTGAAGTGCTTATGCACAGACATCTGCCATACTGCCCAGGCTTAACTTTTCAGAGAACAGTCCTTAAATAGAAAACATCTGGTATCTCCTGTGCTGAAGGCCAGCTGACATCCATTCTGAAAACGTGCATGCATGAAAGGTCATTTTTATGCCTGGCTGACTGATCAAGATACAAAAAAAGGGGATGAAATGTTCTATCCACAGCTTCAGTATAGTGTGATTAGTTTTTCATTTTTATTCAAGGGTCATGTATTGTTCTTCTCTGCCTCCCTTTCCGTGGCACATCATCCTCTATTTTTCTTTTTTTACCCATTGAATTTGAATAGTATTTCTCATTCAAAGGGCCCTGCTCTGCCTTGGCTGTCATTTATCATCAGAGATTTGGTTTGTTAGGGGCTGTGAAGAGGCAGTGAGCTTACTTTGCATTTCCAATATCAGCGAGTAGGAAGATTCAGGGGCATGCTCATTAGTATCACCTGGTGTAATGCGTAGTGCATGTCATGGGATGGGAGAGTGCTCCATGCTCAAATCTCTTGTCAGTGTGATGCGGGGAGTGCAACACACTGCTGAAATCCAGGGACTTTGGAAATGCTGTAAATGGTGCATTTATTAAGCAAGTTAAAGGTTAAATCTTGTTAAACCATTGGGTTAATGACCTTGAAATGCAGGACTTCTTTTCCTGTCATGTTTTAATGTAGTTTTACAAGTTCACAGCAAAACGTGCAAGACATTTTCTTAATTACAGTGTATTTCTTGTAATTAAAGTGCTTCTGCATCACCATAGTACTGACCATTCTAAGATATTACAGTGACACTGTGTCCACTGTGGTCACACACCAGAATTTCTGCCCCCAAATTACTACATGTCAGGATGGGTTTTGTTGTTCCTCTTTGAACTCTATTTTAGCAACTGTTTTTGGAGAGGTGGTGGCCTGAGCTGGTGTTCAGAGATGTCTGAGGCCAACCAGTTCATTTTACAGATGCTGCCCAAAGCCAAAGCTGGCATTTTTCCTCTCTGCTGTGTTATAAACTTAGCATCTGATTTGTCAATAAATTATTCACAGGCTGTGAGGTCCCAAAGAACAACAGTGGCCACTTACCCTTAACCCACTTTTCAAAGGCCATTTAATTTCTCCAGAAGAGTGTTAAAGTTTGCAAGTCCTCTAGAAAAACAGGGAATCTCATCTGAAAGACTAAGTGTCTGAAAGTCTACTAATTCTTGCAGTAATTCCCTCTACCTTTTAATTACCTTCACTGCTGTGAGGCAGTATCTTATTGCAAGGTCACATTTATCTATTTTCAGCTCCCATTCATGAATTTTAAGCCTGGGTAAACCCTTCTCCTTTGCCTTTTATGTGTTCTTCCTGGAAGCACCTGGCTGGGCACATATCAGATCATGTCTCATGATTTTTCTCAATGCAATGCAGTGCAACGCTATCCTTACATGGTATAGAGACCATTTAGTGAGGTGATTCAGGTCAGTTCAGAATACTGACGTGTTCTTGGCTTTTGCTATTCCACCTGCATATTTACTTGGCAAGACTTTTATCCTGCCATTCTGGCCACCTGCATCACTGATAATGTCAACTAATATTGAACCAAAGACTTTTTCTTGTGAATATCTCTTTTTTCATAGCCCTGCTTCTTCATATTTCATTAACACCACAGTTTGGAGAGTTATCAGTGAGCCACTTTCAGAACCATAGAAACTATTCACTGAGTCCAGACAGTGCAAGCTTTTTAGTCAAGATGTGTGATAGTAGAGAAAATTATTTGCATCAACACAGACTAGTTAAAATGTTGTGGGGTTTTGTTTTGGTTTGTTTTGGGTTTTTTTAAAAAATAGAACAAGTGTTTATGGAACCTATTCTCCATGAAACCATACTGACTGGTATTCATTGTACTTTTAGATTCCTAACTCTTTTTTGATAAAATGCTGAAAAATTTCTGGCAAACTAGAAAACCTCTTTCTCTGTTTCGGATCAATGGAATTACACTTGAATATATTCCACATAAAAGTTGGAGTTTTTCTAATATTTATTTAATAATCAGTCTTACTGATACAAAGAGACCTTCCACTCTGGCTAAGGAGTTTGTCCAGCTGATTTGAAAATACTTAGTGCAATTGGAATGTCCATTGTTAGAGATGGGCCATTGTTAAAAGATGGATAGGTTAAGACTTCTGCAGCTATAGCACGGATGTGGTGTCTTCCTCATTTTTTCAGAGGTACATATCTAACTAAATTTGATGCCTGAAAGGAGGCAACTTAATCTCCGTGGTAATGGGAAAACTAATGAGAAGAAACTATTTCTGAAAACAGTTTTTTCATAAATGCTGTAGTCATCCAAGCACACCCTGACACTAAACAGGATTCCCAATGAGATACAGCTCTGGAGGACAGCAAGAAAAGGACACTTCAGCAACATCTAGCATGCTCATCTCCCCAGGTTCCCTAAATAAGATCACAAAAAAGCAGGATAAAAATGTAAGTCATAAAATGTCACTGGCACCTTGTCTTAAATGTCCCTGACATATCAAGAGGCGTCCTAAAGGCACAGTAATTTGCTCTCCTTTCACTGTCACAAATTAAATCCTAGGTAAGAACGAGTTCTCCATAAGTGATGTGGGGGAGGAAGGGGGTCATGGAGGTTTGTTGCTTAAACTAGAAATAAAAAAAGAAGAAAATCCAGACAGTTTAGCTTTGCATGTCAGAACTGTGCTTTTTTTTTTTTTTTTTTTTTTTTTTTTTTTTTTTTAATTCCTCCTAAGATGTCACATAAAAGTTAGTGTTTTTCTTTTATGCAAGCTGCAATACGACTGTGACAGAAAGCCCTTTGCTTTTGAACAACCACATGTGCTCATTGTGTGGCAGCTGATGCTCTCATATCCTCACTGTGTAGGGGCTCACACCAGCAAAAACACATGCTCTGGTGGTGGCTCTGATAGTGTCTGCTACTAGGCTGAACAACGCTGAACATGTTTGTGTCTGAAGATGGGTTTCGGAAGCAGCAAGAGTTCCTCTTTTTTTTACTGTTTTTTTGTCCTGCTTTGTTGCAAGAGTTTTTTTTTTTTCACCATGTAAGTTGATCCTCTCCATGTTGCAATTAGCTGGGCACCTCACTTGCAAGATGTTTTGGAAAAAATATAAAATAATAGGATTAGCTTCTAATAGCTTTATATACTTTTCATCAGGAAGGAACTTGCTTTGTCTGGGCTTCTGATGCAATCAGAATTCAGCAGGTCCTCTCTCTTTTAATTTCAGAGCTTTAAAGCCATAGCTAGTTTAGCAGTTAAGTGCATTAGCCAGTGTAATGAATTATTGACTAGTGGGTGATAGTTGAACACTTGATCAATATACTAACTTATTAGGAAAAAAAATTCCTAGGTTGAAAAGGTCTTGCTTTCTTAGTAGGGAGAGTGCTTAGTGCTATTTAACCTTTCTGTCCTTCACAATATGGAGGACAGACAATTTATTTAAGTGTTTTATGTGCTTTGCAATCATTAATTCCTCAAGCACATTTTGGACTCATGCCTTTACCTGCCTTATACACTTCTATAAGTATCACATACATCAGTTCTTGAATATGAATTTGGCACTTTTTGTAGATGGTTACCTAATTTACAGTAAGCTGATAAATATTTTAAAGGATATTAACACCATTATCTTCATGAGTGTAACTCAAGTTGGCAGAAATGTTTTGCAAGTTTCACTGAAATAATAATTGGTTAACCTGATTTAGTATCTAATCATTGTTTTTATTCATGGTAGAGGAGGAAAAGCCATTTGGGTTCACATTTCTGACGCAGCACAAATGAGATAACTTGAAACATTAAGGAATTCCCAAGTTGGGAGACACAAATTTTATGAGGGTATTGGTAATTCTTCCTCTTTCTCTACATGTGTGTTTATGTGTCCATCACAATGATTTAATCTAGATGTTCATTTGTTCAGGGCAATGTTCTAAGCAATTTAAGCTTACTGACAGGTGATAGCAGAGAGCTGTATGGCAAATCCTCTTCAGTCAATTAAAGGAGACTGCAGGGGCAAAATTGTGTCTTATTGGAGATACTCAACATCTTAAGTGCTTGCTTACTTTCCGTATTAAAATCTCTCTCTCCACCCACAGCAGATGGAGTCCATACAGGTTTAGGAGATGGAAGTGATTTCTCTTCCATGTTGAAGCACTATGGACACAAAGACTTAATGAATTTAAAATTTTGCTTGATTTTTACTTATTTGCTTCTACAGATTGATGTGAGTATAAAAATATCTCTCTCACCCTCTATAAAGAATTCTTTTGTTAAGGTATTTGGTGATGATCAAGCATGGAAAAAGCTATATAAATGTAAATTTTATAAGAACATGTAGGTAGGTCAAACATCTTTCAGTATAATTTGATCAACAGTAACAAAAATTGCATAATAATTTAAAAAAATATTTAGCACTTGCACAGTTAATAATGTCATGCTCAATATTACACATTAGGTTTCCTGGCATTAGGTTAATTAGTTCCTTTCTGGGGCCATCACTAAGGCATGCCAACTAAGAAAAACTTACTTCCCGGTGGGTTATTTAAGAGACCCCAGAAACACTGGGAGATGGGATAGGTTTTACTCTGTCAAAACGACTTGTTGTTTTTAATCGTTTTCTAGACTGATAATACTGTGATTCCACCAGGTAAAATACTAAGAAGTTACCTGCTATGGTGACCAGAGCCAGGTTACACCACAGTGAGAATTGCACGTGTAGTTGCAACTGTCCCTTGGGATATCATGTAATACTGTTAGAAACAGCTGGATATGTCACAATTAAAAACTATACATTGCTGTGTATTGCCATTCATGCGCTTAGTAAGTATGATCATATATATTTTTCTGTAACTCTAACAGATCTTTATCAAGTATAAAGATTGATGTAGACTGCAGAAAGACAATTTCATGTAGTCTTATAATGGGACAGGAATAGGTCAGGACATGGAGCAATGAGGGTTCTCATGTTTCTTTTTCCCTCTGCTTAGACAGTCTTGTGAACATGCCATGGCCCACTGTCTGGGCAAAATGCACAGTGGCCATCCTGCTGCCCAAGGAACCTGGCCACCTCCACCAGGTAGAAACACTGTACTTCATGTCCATAGCCATCTCTGCTAAAGATAAAATGGTTACTTGATCCTAAATTTGTCAAGAATAACAATATCTGCTTGCTGTTCCTACTGGAAAGGCAGGAAAGGGTTCCACTGAGGAGAGGCAGGATCGAGCAATAAATTAGGAATGAAAGGTTTCCATAGGATGCTTGCACTACAAGGCAAAAATGTCAGCCAGTACATTCAGAAGAAGCACAGCTGATTGCAGGGAGATCAGCTACAAGGATCTCAGATGACACTAACCTTCAGAGATTCAAAATAAAAAGATGGATTAAGGCTGTACAGCATCCTATTACTGGGAAAAAAAAAAAAAAAAAAAAAAGATAAAAGAAAAAAAAGCTTGAGGATACCCTGAGAAAGACTTTAGGTTAATGAAGGGGATTGATAAAATAATTTCTTTACTATTGCTACTAGAAAGCACAACATAATCCCAAAGTTAGATTGGTAATGTGCTTTGTCTTCTGGCTCCACTCCTGAGAGTGACACAGTTGCCATCAAGGATGGTTGGGGGAGAAAAGAGAAATCACAATATAGATTGACATCTGCTTTTCTGATGGCCCCTTCTACTGAAGATTTGATGAATCCTGTGAGAGCTCTTCCCACAGTCCCCCACTGCTGCACTGGCACCCAGTTTCCCCAGGGTCATGGACTTTAGCTGTGTGGGTCACTTCCCTTGTAGTTGTCCTGTTGTGGCCAAGCTTTATCACTTTCCCATTTGAATTACAGTTTTTCCAAAGGCCGGATGGGTCAGGAACAGTTTTATCACCTATGTTTACTTAGGCTGGGGATCTAAGATCTCTTCTTGGAACGAAAAGTGAGCAGGGAAGAGCTGTGTCTCGTCTTAGTAGAGATCTTCAGCATCTAACTGAGAAAGGGTAGAAGACAAGGTTCCTCTTCTGTTTAAAAAGGCCTGATTTTGTCTGGAGGAAGTGTCTGGAAGCTGATACACATGGTGAGGGGCATTGTATAATGGAAAAAATTTCTAATAGGCCAGTCTGCCCTGTGTGTACCTAAGAAAACTTTCTGTGAGTGATAAGGAGGCTGAATTAAAATTTATAGATATGAAATTAGCTGCAGACATTTTTCTGCCAGGCTTAGGTCTTGCTATCTATGCTGTATGGAAGAAGGAATCAGTATAACATTGATGACAATTCCTTGGGAAACTAGATGTAAGATAAAAATACTTAGTCTGTTGTAATAGTAAAGTAAAACACTCCAATGATACATAGACTTCTGCTTAGATCTCAGAATTGCTTGTTAAAATCACTTGAGAATGAAAATACTCAGAAGATTAGCAAGTTGAGATGAACCATTGTGTTTATTTTGTTACCCTAGGTTATTATCCCAAGCCTTCCTGTCATTTGTGGTGTAATTCCTGCAAGCCTGAGAGCCTGGTGTTTGCTAGCAGATGTTTCTATTAGTCGGCTACAATTAAGAAAACTTGAAATGTTTGACTAAACTCTCTGATTTAGATATCAAGTAATTAAGTAATGACTACTCTGTTTGACATGCTTGTGCTGTATAAAACAATGATAAAAGTGTTTGGGTGAAATCAAGTGAAAAGTCTGAGTGTCTGTAAGGAAGAAGTAGGCAGCTTGACAGACAGAGAGAGACAAAGTGGGCAGAGCTTTCAGCTGTCACATGAATGTCCCCAAAACCTGGGTTACAAGGCCAGTCTTACAGTTTCTCTGGTCTTAGCCCATCCCAGAGCGTGCTTGTGGGAAGCCATCCTGGCTGCTGAAGGGTAGCTGCTGTGTGACTGGCTGTGTGGGTCAGAAATACAAACAAACTGTGTTTCTTCCCTCTTTGACAAGTCATTAAGACTATCAGAGGTAGTAGAAACACCAGCTATGGTAAACTTCACTGGGACTCAGCATTTTTGGATCTCTTTAGGTGGTGCTAGGCATTGAAAGGGGGAGAGGAAATCAGCTCTTGCAGTTAATGCAGACATCATAAAGCCAATTTACTCAGGAGTGAGGAATGGCAAAAATAGGGAGTGGACCACGGGAGGAGGAACCTGGCCACACCTCTGCTTCTCAAAATAGTGCTCTGCATGTGATGCTGTGCCTTGCTTGTCCCCCTCAGCATGGAGCAGCCCTGCTCCTGCAGCTCCTTGGCCCAAGCTGGCTGTCCAGCTATGCACACGCTGTCTCTCCTTCCTGAGAAAGAACTTGTCTCTACCCCTGTTACAAGTCTGGCTTTCTAAGCTTACAGGTTTTTGTATTATGGAAATCAAAAGAGAGTGTACTTTGGTGACTATTGAAAAATGGATGAATACAAGTTGACAAATTGATGAAGAAAATTTACCCTCATAATTTATAGTAGTTATCTCTGATACATTTAAATGATGGAAAAATTAATTGTTTTTCTTTGGTGCAAGAATGATTCTCTTAATTTTCCAGATCTACCTCCTGTAAATAATTCGGCTTCATTTTTTTGGAGTGTACAGATGCAGAACAACAGTTTTGTTAAGGTCACAGTCAGTGGACTGCTTCCTCTCCTCTTCAGAGCCGATTTGCTGGACAAAAAGGTCCTTGTTGCCTACAGGTATACAACCTTGATGACAAAGTGCAGGAAGGTTTGCAAAGAGTAGCAGTTGATTAAATGTTTTAATTTAAACTGTCATTTATTTGTTTAATACACCAGTAAAACCTTACTGCTGTTTGGTGTAAATTGTTCTGTTAATAATAATGGCAATAGTTTTCATTTATGCTAACATATAGCCTTCTTACCTCCTTTTTGTTGCGCTTTTTTAAATGACTCTTTATAAAGGTTTTAAATGTAATTGAATAAAATGTCCTGGTAAAAACACGACTGACCTGCAAGTAGTCTTAGCTGCCATAGCGTTGCCAAAGGAGAAAATTATGATTTCTGTTAAGAAATCAGCAAAATGTTCCTTTAGTTATGAAAGAAACCAGTGCACCACTGTTGCTTTCAGGCCACCCCAGTCAATCCTGCTCATAGACAGTGATGATGATACTATTGCTGGTGGCAGATGCCTCTCCATACCAGAGCTGAGGGCAAGGTTAGAGCTGACTTCTCCAGGCTGGAACTGTAAGTTTTGCATGGTGGAAAAACATCCTTGTAGTATTTAACATTAAACCAGTCCCTTTTATTTAAGCACTCACGATGCTTCACAAGCCTTAGCTAATGAAGCCTTACAACACCCTGCAGTGCACTGTAGGAAAGTGCTGTATGAGATTATTAGTTTGAAGCACAGCCAGCTGGCACAGAGCCATCTTGGAGTCCTCCCGCTCCCTTGTTCCACCATGCATGAGAAAGACCTGCTTAGAGATCTGCTTGGCTACTCTCCATTATCAAAAGTGGACATGCAGATCTCTCTGAAGGTGTGAAGGGGACATATCAGTTGTGACTTGTTTAATAACATTGAGATATGATTCCTCGTTTCTAAAAATAAACTGAGTCCACATTAAGGCAGTTATGAGATACTGTAATGGCACTTGGCGTTGCAGTCCTGCCCCTCCATGCAGGCTCCTTGGGCCTCTGTTCATCTCCTCATTCTTGCAACTTTTGCTTCTCCTTCCAGACTTTTTGCAGATTTCCAGAAGTGAAATAGAAAGGTTGAAAAGAAAAATTATTTATTTAATGTTTTCCCTAGTAAATGTAAAGGTTGTGCTGGGTTAGGGCAGTATGGTGGGCAATGAGAGTTTACTAGCATAACACAGGGCAAATCTGACAATGCAGTGGTGTGAAATTGTAGCTGAGTAGTCAGCATCAGCAGGGAACAGGTAAACATGCGGAAGGTAATGACAACAACAAAAGGTAACAGTTTAGATGAAAAGTACACTTCAAAAAAAGAACAGTCCTGGTTGCTAAAAAATTAATAATCCAGGCATTTCAGTAGTAAAAGAAGTGAATGTTTTAAACCTGTTATAAAAAGTAAGCAAGTTGGGGCATAAAAAGGCTTAGGACTGCTTATTCCTCCCACAATGTTCACATGCTGGGCCCACACAGCAGCAGAGGCACATATGTGCTCACAGGCAGAGCACAAGGTACAAATCCTGCAGCAGCCTGTGGGAAAGCTCCAGAGCAGGCTGGCTGGAGGGGTGACCTCAGGTCCAACAAGCTTGATCTGTCTCCTATCACCCACCCTGACAGCTGACCAACAAGGGGAAAAAGAATAGGACACCCCCCCCCCTCCAGCTGAGCCTCATTAAAATTACCCAGCAGCCCTTGGCAATAACAAATTGAATAGCCTTAGTTAGAGGATGCTTCTGTGCACTTGGTGCAGCTGGTGCAGTCCCAGACTTAATTTCATTCTGCTTGTTAGGGACAGTGCCAGGGCCTTGCTGCATCCTTGGAGGTACTTTCAGCATCAATGTGACTTCGGAGTGGGTGGTGGTGGTAACAGCAGTGGTGGTGGTAGTGGCAGCTGGTGCTGGGGTGTGGCATAACTCCCAGTGCCCAAGGACCTGTGCACCATGGGACCATGGGTCTCACGCTTTTGTGCACAAAAACAGGTTGCCATTGCTGTTTTGCTGCTATCATATGTAATCCTCTGAGCTGCTCCCACGTCCTCTCCCGTCCGGTTCTCACGGCGGATTTGGCATGTGTTTTTGATCTGAACTTCCCAGCAGCAGTGGGGAGCCCCTGCAGCTAAACCCTGGACCCAAACTACGAATGTAATGTCCCTCAAAACTCAATTCAGAGCCATGGATTTTGACTTGAACACATAGATGTGGGAGCCACCTGTTTGGTTTTGATCTCAATGGGGATTTTGTCAGACTTTTTGGGGCAGGATTTTCCAACTTTAACAATTGACTGATAGGCAAGTTCTTGCGCTCTGTTGTATTTTTCACAAGCTGCCTGGGCTTGCTTTATATATAATAATGAAGATGGGTTTTTTCTAGCAAGCAGTGTGTGTTTGAGTCACACAGTATGCTTTGCCCTCTTATTTAGGGTTTCAAATACACATACTGTTTACAGCTGTCATTAGAAGGAATAATCCTTTGGGCATAATCTAACGTGCAATGTCTTTATACTCACTGTGAGCCTGGAACACCACAATCAAATTCCTAAAGGGTCATAAACTCTTGCTCATCTTATCATATTTATTTTATTAAGGCAGGACCCTCTGAAAAGCTTGTTTTAATAGCTCTTTCTTTGTGGTCTTCAATGAAACACATTTTTAAAAACCAAGTGAATTAATTCAAATACTTGGGGTTTTTTATTATTACAGTTTGCAGATGACTCCCTAGTGTTTTAACATAGTATCTAAATAAAAGCATACTGTGTAATTTTTTTGGTAACATCTCTTAATAGGGCACTTTGCTTCAGTGCTAACAGTGGTTTATGAGTTCACCCTCTTTCTTATCTGTCTGTGTTTTCTATCTCCCTATTAATTACTGTACATTAATTCCGTCTTCATTGCTGCTAGGCATAACTCATAAGGCATGTTTGTTCTAGACCTAATTTCTGTAGGAGGCCTTTCCTGCCTCTTAGACATTGTCTTTGTTGCCTTCACACCTTCTCCAGTGGGTGTGTACACATAATTACAAAATACAGTCCTTTCAGACTCAGTCATGATCCATAGATTTTGCAGAGCTGAAACGTGGTCTCTTGAGACTCAAGTCACAATCATGACTCTGATTAAGCCCTATAGAGGTGGACTATGGCTATATTCAGACTTACATATTAAAAAACTGCCTCTGAAAAAGATCATCTTGATAATTTTTATGTCAGTGACATTACTTTTTGCTCCATCTTAAAAGTCAAGGTGTGTTTCGGGGGCAGAATGAGTACTTTTCAATATGTGCATTGTAGGTGACACATGCTAGCTGCCAAGAAACCATCTCTGCTGCCTCATTCCTTGGGAGTGAAACTCCCCTGGGAACTGGCTGTTGTGGCAGCCCACGTGGTTTTTTGCCTTCCACATGGGCCATTGCTTCTAGCTGAGCAGCTCAGTCACAGCCTCTTGTTCCTTTCTGTGAAATGGTGGCAGAACCTCCTACTTGACCAAAATAGACTGTGTCTTCCTGCTGTGCTCAGTAGTCTCCCGATTGGAAGGTCTTGATTCCAGAAGAAATGCACAAAGGAAGCCATAGGAAACTACATCACTCTCCCCTCTGCTCTGTATGCAAAAGCCAGCCATAATTGCTCACTTCATGCTTGTAGATCTTTATAATTCATATGTTTGTAAGGGAAAAATGTCATCTTATTTGGCCATCTGGTAAGGACTCAGAAATAAGCTGGCCAAGGAGGAATGTAACATTTGTATTGCTTTCTATGTTTGTGTCCCTTGTTTTCACAGCAGTCCTGTTGTCTTTTCTGTGGCCAAAACATCTCTGAATGTGCCAAATGACAGTGATTAATTTACAGACTAAATTGTCAAGCAAAGGCATCCTGAGCATCAAGCAGAGTAAAGTTGAGTTGTACTATTTGCATCTGCTGGATACAACTTGGATCCATTATTTCCATTCACTTTCAACACTGTACTGAGATTGATTTAATATTCTTTTAGAAGCTGATACTGCTTCACATTAATCACAGCAAACCTCATAGAATATGTCATTCTTTTGACACTAAGTAAAAGATGCTGGTGCTGAGGCATCTCAGTGAAGTGGATGTGCATGCATCACTTCTGAGCACAGACTGGTTTTGACAGGACTGCCCTTTGGAAGCTCCCCCTCTGGGTTTAGGGTCTAGAGCAAGCCTATGTAGGCATAACACCAAACTGTGCTGGGTGTGGGTGGGGAAAAGGAAGAGAGAGCAAGAGGCAAAGCTGGGAAACAAGGCTTTCAGCATCCCATATACCCCCACCTACAACCGGGGTCAAGACACCGGGGCTTCCACACTCACCACAGCAGGAGCTGAAATGCAAGGAGGGCTATGCTAAACCTTGCTGAGGTGGAGAATACTGCTTCATTCCAAGCCATTATCTGACAAGAAGAGGCTTCTAATGGTTTCAGGAAATATTCCTCCTTAAAGAGGTCATATAAAGGGAATTTCAAGGGATGAAGACAAGCAACAGAAAGATAAATAGTATCTAAGAGGTTTATTAAAGGAGATATATGTGAGGGGATTGTGTGGGAAAAAATGTCATCTCACTACCAGAGAGATACCTAAACTAAAACATGCCCCAGGAAATCTCTAGATGAGACAGATATAAACTGCTTAATGGCAGGACTGTACTCAAGTTTCTGTTGATTATAATTTTAATTAGCAGCAACAGCAGAAAATCTTCACAGCCACAGAGTAAAACTCAGAGGAGATCCAATAGAGATAGCTTTGAACACATAACTGAAAGCATTTTGAAATTAGCTTTTGTCTGTGCCTTGTATCTAAGTTTTTTCTTGCACATCCAAATTTAGTTACTAACCACTCCTCTAACTGCTTCTACTGCCTGACAAACCTTAGAGGAGGGCTTCTTTTTTCCAAGCTAGAAAAGGAGAAAGACAGACATCTGAGACCAGAGAGGGGCCATGGGTGTAGAATGAATTCAGAGCTGTAATGAACATACATCCCAACAGGGATATTTGGTGATATATACACAATGGCCTCTGATTCAGGGCTTTTGGTTGTGACTGTCATTCAAATACCTATGGAAACAAACTTCTGAACCATGGGGTTTCCAGGTGTCCTTGACTCTCTGCTTGAAGTGGATCTATCTTCTGAGTGAGAATGAACGTGAGTGAGGATGCACCTTCAGCCTCAAGTGTTGAGCTGCCCCTGCCTACATCTATGTTGCCACACTGTGCACCCATGTGGTGACACTGCATGAGCTCCACCATGTGGGGTTGCATGGATCCACCAGAGTTGTTGGTCAGGTGGATCTGGTGGAGACACCACGCCTAAATTTCAGGCCTTTGACATTTACAGTGGAAAATGTATACAGTGGAACACATGCATAGTGTGTATCAGCCAAGGGATTCAGAAACAGTCAAAATAACATACCTGGAGTGAAATCAACCAGAAGTGTTATGACTGGCAAATGAAAACTGCATGCTTATTAAACTGAGATAAATAAAGTTTTTTGCTGCTGTTGAGGAGAGAGAAATAACATGACTGATACAGGCTTGCTAGAAATATATTACTGTTTGCTAATAGATGCTGTTTGTTTGAAAATGTTACACTGTCCCACTGCAAACATCTGCTGGTTGCCTATCTCCCTGAAGAGCTGTGTCTCTAATGGCAGCTCAGCTTCTTTACAAAGTGCTGGAAGAACCACTGGAGAAAATGCAGCTCACAGAAAAAGTAGTGGCCTATAATCTTAGTGTTGAGGGGATGTGCTCACAGAGGGACTGTGTAAAGGTCAGAAACAAGCTGAGCTATGGCATCTGGTTTAGTCACTGGGACTCACTCCCTTTTCAACCACACTCTTTCCCATAAAGTGACCATAGGGGGAAAAAAAAAAAACAAAAAAAAACCCCCGCAAGATTAGTCAAAGGAGTAAGACAAAAAGTATTTTACTTGCAAGTTGCAAGAAGAATAGGAAAGAAACAAAAATGCCGTGTTTGACTAGCTTGCTAAGAAATGGGTAATGGTGTTGTGTGAGCAGGGGTTGAGGGTTGCCCAAGGCACCTCTGGCAGAAGTACTTCCCTGCAACATGTGGGCAAAGATCTGCAACCACATCCCAACAGCAGCCTGGGAAAGGTCTTGTATGCCTATATTACCCATAGCAGGCAGAGCTTATATCATCCTACCCCTGCTTTCTTGCTTGAGAGCTGTAATGGCAAAAAGTGTATCTGAGAACCAAGAAGCTCCAGGTGAGAGGAGAGAAACTGAGACTGAGCTTGGGAGAAGGAAAATACGGATCTGGTAGAGGAGGAGAAGGCAATATTTATTCATTTTGCCATTTCGCTCACTCATTTTGTCATCTATTCTCTATTCTAGACCTGTTTACCACCAAGGTCATTTTATACTCCTCTACATGTAGTCTCCACTTCTGATTGACTTACAGATGCTCAAAGAAAAAGCTAAAACATCATTGATGTACATATGGATTGTCTAAACAGACATGATTAAAGATTGAACTAGGACTGGGACTTGTAAAAGAATAGTAGGATGGAAAGGATTCAGACTCAACGGTGGAGTAGTCTCTCAGAGAAGGCAACAGTCAGAAGTCAGTTCACATGAACTGTGAAGGCACAGTCATGTCTTCCTAAAAATATGCCCACGAAATGGGAAATTAAAAGGTTGAAAAAAACCCCAAATCAATAGGTGGATAAATAAAGGGGGAAAAAAAAATCCAGGGAAAGCTCGCTCAAATTAAGATCCCGTAAGGAGAAGGCCACGTGAGGGTTTCCCAGGAGAGTCTTTTGGGTAAATCCTAGACTGGGGATAGAGCCAAGCCAGACCACTGCTGACAGAGTCCTGCAATATTATATCTTTCCAGGATAAGGCATAAAATGGGCAGATGGCTGTGGCATGTTTCCTTGTGGTCTGGCCTGGATCCATGAAAGGTTAGTCTAGTAAAAACAGCTGCAGGGAAAGTTGGCTTCTTTGTCCCTTGGGACAAATGGATTCACTGAGGCCCATGGAGGAGGAACAGAGCCTAATGAGTGAGGAAGGAATGTGGTAAATGTGCAAGCTTTTCACCCCAGCCCCACATTATTGGTGATTATTGAAAAAATGAGATTCTCAACAATCTGTTTTGTCTGATCTGCCTTATATTATATTTTATAAACACCAGAATACTGTTATGGTCAAGCCTTCCGTTTTAAAATGTTTTAATAGTTTGTGAGGCAAAACATGCATTCTCCTCCTCACTGAGAATAAAATAGCTAGCTTCTGGGGAAAAAAAATCCCTCATTTCTCTGGGGGAGTGTTGGCTTATGGGGCCATGTCCCAGATGCCAACGTGGTGTCAGATCCATCTGGCATCCATGGATTTGGCACAGTACCCCCTCAGAGGCAGATGAGAAATTCTTATATTAGAAATGGTTTACTGAAAAGTTTGGTCTACAGATTGGGAGTGGATGGCTGGTCTGATAACAGTCACTGTGCATTTTTACTTTCAGGATTGAAAGCCACTGGTTCAGGTATGGCCCAGGGCCACCCACTTGATGGCAGAGTGATGGAGCTCGTTTGCAAGGCTGTGATCCTTAATGAGCTAAATTAGTTGTGGAAAATGGTGGCAGTTTCCACAACACATGCCATATTCAGGGAATACACGTTGTAACACCTCTCTGCTTAAAAGTTTCAAGGAGAGATTCATGCTTTACTGCTTTCTAGGGAAGCTGAAGATTACTGCTACCCAGAGTATTGCTATACCTCTTAGCAAAGGTTTCAGGGAAGGGAAAAGACTTTTTTTGTTTTTTGTTTTTTTTTCAGGCTACAAGTGCTCACCCCCCTTTTCTTTCCCGTGAGAAAACTGAGTTTTAGAGGATCAGGAGGTAGATATGGTTCACAGAAGTAATGTCTGGCCTGATACGTATTTTTCAAGACATAAAGTGATCACTTGTCTGAAGTAAGGTTACAGCAGAATTGTTGGTTTAAAGCAGTTTGGCCCAGCTACAATTTATGTGATCCTGCCAAAGCATGAAAAGAGCTTGGAATAAACCTGAGACTGTTGCCCTTAGAAAGGAAAGCTTTCAAAGCATGTCCACAGATTTCCTAGGACTGAGCAACACAGCTTTGGAAGGTGTAGATAATCGTGCTGGCAGATGCTATTTGACATTATAATTGTCCATGTAGGGTAGAGGCAGGGTGCTGCCCTGTGGCAGGTCAAGTCTCCTTTGGGAGGTCCTCAGAGAACAGGCAGCTACTTCTCCATTTCCTTCTTTACAGGTTTTGGGGAAAATATGGGGGCAAGCCCTTTGGGCCCTTCATAGTTCTCAGGCAATGGAAAAAATTGAAAAGCCAATTAAAATGAAGTTGCAGGCTTAAACCACAACCTCCACAGAGCTGGAGCAAATGATTAATTTTGAAGTGTCCACAGGGCTCTCTGATGTGCTGGCATGTGGTAGGAGAGATATAGGACCTGGGCTTCCTGAGGGGTAGATAGGAGTGAGCGTGCATGGTAATGGGGGTTGTACAGGAGCGTGTTGCCTAAATGGAGCTTTTGGCATGTCCCCACTGTCTATAAGGTGGACCTAAAAGATCCTTCCACCTAGTTTGTAGGCAGCTGCAGTGTTACCCTGCTAGAACATGACGACTTCTGTCAAATCCATTTTGATTTTTTTTTGCTGCAGAGTTCCTTAGGGACACTTTCATGAACATACTGATGGGCTCTGTTTAAAGGAAAAAGTTGTTCTTGGAAGGTCTGTAAAAAGCAATGTATATATAGTGTCTGTATATACATATCTATGTATATATGCATAGTTCCTTGATTTAGCATATGGAGTTAAGATGGACAAAACTAATTTTGAAGCTACCAACCTTGAAAAGCTTTTCAAAGACATATTAATGTAGAGCCAAAACATGAGAATCTGTCCTAGGTTGGTTTATACATATGAACAAAAATATTTACTCAGCTAGTAAGTATTTGATTAACCTTTGTTTATTGCTTCAAGATGAGGGACAGTTAAAATACAGGAACCTATGGATTATATTTTTGCTTTTTAGCTAATGTTCACTTCCTCCACAGGAAAAAATATGGTGTAGTTAGGAGAAGAATGCATTTCTTTCTCATCTCAAAGCCTGTATTTCAATGTCCAGAGCTGAACTCAGGAGAAATGTACCTATTCTTTTTTGTTTAAAACTAAAGCAGAATATGGTTACAAGCAATAAAATACCATGCATCACACAACTCCCCTGATGTGGCAAATATGGAGATACAGGCAAAAGCATGTGCTAAGCTTCTGCTTTCTGAGTTGGACTTGTATTTTTTATTTGTAATCTAAAATGTAGCAATGTCAAACACTGAGACTTTTTAGGCACTTTCTGTTTCTAAGGCTTTACTTTACAATATGTTTCACAATTCAAACTAGTTTATTTCAAAGGGAGGACACAAACCCCTTTTTATGCTGTGCATTGCTACTACCAAGACCCATCTGCCCCAGCCATCCATCTTTTTCGAATGGGTCAACAGAGCATTGCTGCCTCTCTACCCAAGGTCCCAGTACGTGCCAGTTTGAAACCTGCCATGAAATCACCATTTTTTTCCTGCTGTGTAATCCAGATTAGGAATTCTTTTGTCCTGAATAATCTGATGGGAGCATGCTGCAATAGAGAGGAGGCTGTGGGCTGCTGACTGCCTGAACCACAGGGACTGAGAAGAGGGTGGTCAGGAGGCGGCTTGACTCACTGAGCTCTACTGGGAGCTACAGCTCATGTTGGGTCCTCCCATGTTGGGGGGATTAAGAAAAGCAGTAATTGCTATGTGACCTTGAAGGGCTGGAATATCCTTTGTGACAAAGTAGAACAAGACCTTTCATTTGGATATGAATGTAGCATATGAGTGTAACAAACAAAACAATCTTCAGTAATTTAATTATTTTTTGGGGTATGTTTTGTTTTGTTGTTTAGTTTTTTTAAAAATAAAATGTGCTCAGTAAGGATAGACTGAATTAGATGGCTTGCATGCCTTAATAATTTGTCACTTGAGAGTCACTTTTGAATCAGGATTGACAATGAAAGAGCTCTCTGACACTGTCCCATATGGACCAGTCAGAAGCAGGTTTTGTTGGTGTAGATTGTTTGGCACCTGGGTCAGGAAAAGTCTCTGTCTCAGGCACTCTTAGAGGCACAGGCTTTGCTTAGATCTAGTATCATACTAAAATGTGGAAATGATGTAAGGTCTTCTTTTCTGTTTTTGCAGTGCGGCATTTGTAAAATAGCATCTGTTAGAAGGTGCTTTAGACAAAAATGTGAACATAACCATGAATAACAGGAGGGAATCATATAGCAATATATGATATTATAATATATAATATGATATAATATAATATAATATAATATAATATAATATAATATAATATAATATAATATAATATAATATAATATAATATAATATAATATAATATAATATAATATCAGCTGTGGGGACTTCTCAGGAGGAATCTCCAAAGCCACATGTCCATCTCTGATCAACTCCAAATCAATTTGCAATCACAAAGACAGTCCCCGGCAGCATTTTGCAAAGTAGCGGCACTGGTGTTACCACTTCAAGTGCTCATCCGCACCCAGGAGGGCAGCTCTGAAGCCTTCCTCACAAGATTCAGGTTGAGTAGTAAACCATAGGGTGCACAACACTGTTATTTAGCACATGTCAGTCCTTTGGTTTTGTGGTAAACTATCTTGACTTTCCTGGCTCAAATGAACTGTTTAGCAAAACTGGATCTGTATATTTGTTTTCTAAACTAGTTCAGCTCCCCAAATGACATCAGAGACTAGCTGTGGTGGTGGAGGTGGGTGTCAGGCAGAACTGTCCAAGGCCTCCTATTCTACTGCTCTGTGTGAAGAACAGTATCGCTTGTGCCCATGCCCAGGCTCATTTTATTAACACTTGTGTTCACTTTCTTCTCTGGGCACCTACACAATCAAGTTATTAATTAGAGAGTCACGGAACATAATTTAAATTTTGAGGAAGTGCTTCAAACCCTGTAAAATTTTAGGATGATTATATGTAGTATGTCCTCGTTACCTGGAAAACCCAGTGCTTGGCGAAGGCAAACGTTTTTCGATAGCTTCACTTTGCAGGAGAGGGAACTGGAGCACAGAAAAATGATGTAAATTAATCAACACTGCAAGGTGGTTTAATGGGAAGGCTCTGATTTTGTTTTATTTTTTTGTTTATTCTCAGTCTGATTATTTGTTCACTGTCAGGTAGCAAAAGATTTCCACATTTCCAGAGAGAAATGCATAGCTTTAGGCTGAGCAACACCCCAGAACACAACTCTATCAAGACCCCTGGGCTATATGATGGGGGACCAAGTGCATTTTGCTGTTAAATTTGCAATTAATAACAATAAAACCCCCTATTTTGTTTCTTATTCTACTTCCCTTGAACTTAATATTTTAAAAGGTCTTACTGATTTCAAAAGCAATTCAATCTGGGCCTGTGATGGGCTCAATCATGCCTCTGACAAGCAAGGAAACTCTGGGGTGCAGATTGGAGATGTGTGGCGATGAGCAGCTACTTCCAAGAAGCAGGCATTCAGCTAATGAATGTTTCCAAGTGCAACAGGGGAAGAAGGTTGCCTGAGAGAAACAAAATATGTATTTCTCCAGCATTTGCTGGGTCTTTGGCTCACCCCAGATTCAGCATGTTTGGGGAGCAGTGACCCTTCTTGCCATTACCAGCTCTGGGTATTCTTGCTTAGTCAGTACAGATTTCCTGCCCATGAGTGTGTCTGTAAGAGTGCTAAGTGGGGAGGGCGCATCACAAAAAGGGCTTTGGTACTGTTCCCCCACTCTAGTGCACTCAAAACACAGATTCAGGTTTTACCAAATCCACCAGATTAAGTACATGATGGATGAATATAAAAACCAACCTGTAAACCTTGTCTGGAAGAAGGTTTGGTGGTTGGGGAGTGGTATGAGCAAGGCTGATGGATGGCAAGTATTCAAATGAGTAGATGTTTAGGAACCACGTAGGTTCAAACCCAGTGCTATGCAGCACTCCCTGGGAGACCACTGGCAGGTCACCTGACCTTCCTGGGCAATAATAAACCAAAGTGTAAATTTGTTTATAAGCTGAAAACCAGATGCTGCATCTGGGAAGAGCTGGCTCAGGCAAAAATCCTTAACTCCCATTTGTAAGACTTGTGTGTCCTTCTCTGAGCAGTGCTGATCTGACCACCAGTCACAGCAGACAAAATTAAAATGATCTTTGGAAATAAATTTGACCTGGATGTTTTTCCTTATTTTTTCCTTATTAAATATTATTCTGATTAATTTTGAAAGCGAGAAGTATGGGCTGAATTACTGTTTTAACATAGACCAAAACTCCAAGGAACAAACAATCTGTTCATTTTTCAGAGCAAACTTTTAACACCTTTGTTGTAAATCAGAGGGTGGGATTGCAATAGTCAGACCCAGATGTCTGCAGAGAGGTTCCTGCCCTCAGTGGCAATTGCCCTCAGTGGCAATTGCTAGGCCATATTTATCACCAGTCAAACCCTGCAAACAATAGCAACATGTCAGATCATGCTTTTGGAAATAATTTGTCCTATCAGCTTTTCACCTTCCTATCTGGTTTTTGTATTGGTGAGAAAAATCAGCCTGATTCTGACACTTTACTTTGTTTCCTCCTCCCACTGTACTTGCCTTCTCAGCTTTCAGCCTACTGGGGTCAAAACACCTTTGGAATAGTGGTGGGCTGCAGATGGTGCTGCAAGAAACTGCTGAAACCACACAGTAATTGTGGGCTGTGCACAGAAGATCTGACAGGGAATAGAAACCAGCACAGTCCTGAGAGGGACTGTTTCCAAATCTGCTCATTCACCATGTGACAAGGTGTGCAAACCATGCTGCAAAAGAAGATGCTGATGGAAGGCTATTTCTGCGCTGCTGTGTCTGTGGCTGTATTCTCTTAGTCATGATACTTTTGGGCAAGTGTCAGGGGGAACCTTAGACTATTTCACCTGTATATACAAATCACATGAATGTGGGTTTTTCAGACCAGATGTTGATATCATATAGTGCTGAGCAAACCTCTGCTTCACTTTCTGAGTCTTGGGATGAATAAAGTGAAAATATGGTATTAATCTCAATATAGAAATCACTTCTCACTCATGCTCTTTTTTCACTAATCAACTATGTTATTAGCTAATTGTCATACTTTGGGGACATATTTGCACACGAGGTCTTTTCCTCCCTTCTACTTGTCAAAAGAACTAGACAATTTTGTAAAGAAAAGCTGCATGAAATATTTTATTTTGTTCTCCATTTTACTCATATTTTCTTCAAAATGGGAAAAAAAAAGAATTCTCAAACATTTGTAAAGTTGGTAGAGAAGGATGTCTGTGTATGGCGGTGAACTGAACAGTCCATCTAAAGTTAATGGAGTCACAGTTGCACAAAGTCTGTGAGTGAATAGAATCAATCCCTGCATCTTTGGAATTCTTACAGCTCAGTGCTTTATGGCAATTAAATACAAATGAAGTAAAGAAATAAATGTTTGGGGCAGACAAACTTTATGGGAGGATTATGAGCCAAGCAAATAATACTGTAAAGCAGATTCTAAACTGGAATCATTGAAAGTCCTTTATAAAACAGCACGATCTACATTATTCTAATCCTTCAAAATTTGATAATGGGACTACAGTTTTAAAAAGCAAAGCAATTGCTACCCCTAATTATGTGTGGATCTGCTTGTCTGAAGCATATCCAAACCTGGTAGAAATAGAGCCTGCAGTTAAAAAAAAGTTAGTCTTTATCAAAAGCCAGGAGTTATCTCATTGTCATAATTATTATTATACCAGTTTAAAAAAAAAAAAAAAAAAAGTAGATGTTTTTGAAATTGCATACCCTTTTATTTATGTCAAACCCAACATTGTGCAGGCTGCTAATTTTTCATGCTGGGAAATAAGCGTATTTTATCAGATGGCAGGCACTGACTTTACTCTAAATCTTTCCAGCTTGAGCCCACTTGTTCCAGAACTATAGAGTATAGGGATTCCCTGAAAAATGTGAGCTGTATTCAAAAGAAGGGTCTTTTATTTGGGAATGATGACTAACTCATATTTCTGTATTTTTTCTGATTATAGACATTGATCTAGTAACCCACTGAGGCATATACTGAAATCCCACCCTTACCTAGAAAAATATTTAAATATGGCACCTTTCTCAGGAAATACAGGCACTTCATTCAATTCACTGGATGAATTACTGATTTCTCCGGTAGAGAGTGGGTATGACAGTCAGTGCAAGGAGAAATGCTGAAGCATTACTTCCTTTCATGTGACTTAAACATGTGCTTAAATTTAAACACATGCTTAAATAACATTTCTGCATAGGGATGCATTTCTGACTCTCAACCTTAATTACAAGCATATTTTTGGCAGCTGTTTATGTTTCAGATGCAACTGAGTGCCTTTTCTTTGCAGGACTGACTTCTTCAAAGACAGTAAAATGGCACAGAGATATGTGTAAACACCAACTCCTCCAGAAGTGGAGGAGTCCATACTTTTGCAAAGATACATATTTCAGTAGGAAGAATTTGTCCTGCTTACAGGGTTTCAGAAATCTAGTTTACCTCAAAGAATGGCTCCTTGCGAAGCAGTGCATTTAATGGTGCAAGCATGAAATGATCAAACCAATTTATATGGAGCCATTTCTTTTAATGCATGGGAGTTTAAGCCAAATAAAACCTATCCAGAATGAATTGATCATTGGAGGTATCTGCAATCAAATTTTGTAGCTCTTGATCCAAATACTTATTGACTCTTTTCTGATGGAAAGGGAAACAGGTAGAAAACACCCTTTGTATTCAGATGATTTAAGAAAACTCTTCACAATATCAGCTAACAACAGACAAAAGAGATAAACTGTATCGGTGAAGGCAACAGCCCACCCACAATAAACTGTTCAAATCAGATATGCTATAGTCAGTGTCCACACAGGTTTTATAGTGCTGCAACCATTTGTCCTGCAAAGCTGGATGATGACACTGCAGTATATTGTATAACGTTTGGATTTATACATCAGACTGCAAAGCACTGAAGCTGTAGGAATATTTCTAATTATCTCACAGGGGTTGAGACCCTATCTAATCCCTACTTCAAGTTTACTTCAAGGTGGTATTAATTAGGGGGCTTCATGGGAAAGGAATTACAGCATTTCCTTGTGGTTATGCTGAACAACAGCAACTCATTTCCCTTTCCAGGAAAATCTGTGAATTTGGTTGAAGTGAAAGGTTTATGCCTGGCAGGTGTTGCTTTTAAAACAGTGTGGCTCACAGAAGTCACATAGCTTGAAATGATGGACTTGTTTTTCTTGTCCTTCCTACCCCAGGTAGAAAAAATGTCAGTGACAGCACAGGAAGCCAAGAGCCCTCTTTCCTTCTGGGCAGAGTCCCCCCTCTGAGTATGGATGGCCACAGCTCACCTGCTCACTTGAAGCTCACTTTGTAATCAGCAGGCTGGCACAGTGCACCTTTCTTGATAAAGTTATCTCAAGTAGATCATCTGCCTGGTGCCCAAAAAGTGCAGAAGTGACTTAACTGATGGGTGTCGGCTACAAATATATACTGCAAGGCCAGAAGCCAAAGAGTTTATTGGCCTGGCAATGAGTTACTGAATAAACAGGAAACACTCTTGCATTGATAACCATATGTTTAACAGCTATTGCAGGTTCTCCACCATTTGAATGAGAAAAAAAAATGGAGAAATGACATAGGCACAGCTGAGACGTTGACCTCACCAAATGATCATCTGAGTAATGTGGATGCATGTTTTTGTCTCTCTCCCTGATTTCAGCTCTGTCTTTTGTCACAGCAATATCCTTGCCTTAATCCTTTTCTGTGCCTTTCATCCCTTTTCCCTGAAGCTAGAAGTGCTGGGCTAATATGCTGACTCTGTGCCCCAATAGTCCTGAATACCTCCTGGTAGTGAAGGTTCTCTGTCATCTCCTCAGCCATCTCATCAACTTTCCTTGATGATGGTACCATTGTTCTTCTGAGTCCCTTCAGAAGAGGAGGAAAACATTGCTGCTTCTGTGTCTGCCAGCTCCCCAAGTTTTGTCAGGACACAGGTGTCTGTTGGATGAGTTTAGCTGCTGAGCTGGCTCTGCTCTGGAGTGTGATTTCCACAGTGCCAGCCATGAGCGTGGGTGCAATCATGGCAGTTGGGACAGGAACCTGTGGGAAGGCCACTGCCTGTGTTACCAGAGGTGACACATGTTCCTGGAAGTGGGTGACAGTTAGAAGGGGTTGGGGTGCCCCAGGGTAGGGAAATGGTTTTGTCTTCCTTCAGACCTCCAGAGCATATAGGTGGTCAGTCCTTCCCAGGCAGAGACAGGCAAATTGCCTGGTTTAGTACCATGGAGCATCCCGGGTGCACACCCATGTGGTCTCCTCCTTGGTGTCTGGTGTGGACAGGGTGCCCCTTCTCCACCTGTGGTCAGCCAGAATCTCTTGGACTTCATCTACCCCTCCTTACTGCTTCAGTGGCAGGTTAGCTAAGTCACAGATGGTTTTCAGTGGAGCTAGTTATGTTTCAGCTCTTACCAGGCTACTTAGAGTTTTGACATGGAATAAGACATAACACAGAAAAACTTAAAACTATTACTATTTCTGAGGCAGTGGCTCTATTAATGGCAATGAATGCTGATCCTCATATCACCCCAGTGATGGCTGCTCATCAGCAGCTCGCTTTCGTCTCAGTGGTCAGCAGAAATGCCTATAATTGTGATCAGTATCATATTCTGTTGTTACAGCAAGTCCTGGACTTCCCTGTCGCTGGTACTGTGATTATGCATACAGTGATTAAGCAGCTAAAGGGGAAGTTCAGTCTTCAGGTTAAGCCCTGAGCTGGAGGGTCGGGCTGGTGTCTGCACCACATGCAAGCCCTGTGACCTCAGGAAAGCAACTTACTACCTACATCTCCATTTTTCCGCTGAGAGTATTATTTTAATTTTACCTCACTGGGGTGTTGAGCATATTCTTTAAGCAGCTGGCATTATGGCAATGCAAACATTGTTGAAGGATTCTTATGAATATGGATCTCATCACAGCTGTTTGGACTTTATCTCTTCTCTGTGGTGAGCTGACTCCCAAAAAAGTGTAGTTATTGTCCTTATTAAGCATTGCACCCTATCTGCTTTTTGTCTGTCACTGAATAAAAAGGCTTAGCAAGATGTAAACAACAGCAGGATTTTTTTTTTCCCAAAGAGCCACATTCAAATAAAACAATGATGCACTGAAATTTTAAGATGAGTGTGTTTATACTCCAACTTAGGTGATAGCAAGGGGAATGGCTTTGCTTAAATAAAACAGCCTCCAAAAAACTCTTAAATTCCATGAGCCACTGCAGATGGTATCTCTCAGTACTTCTGACAGGGCTCCAATGACCAGAGGTTTGAGGAAGATTTGCCAAGCCTTTCACTTACAATGAGTTTCTCCCGGAAAACTGGAAGGCTTATATAAACTGAAAACTTGGTTTGAAAATATTTAAGTTTTTAAATAGAGAAAACTCAAAGTGACTGGGGCAGACAGAATAGGAGGAAAAAAATGGCAAAATGGAAAGGTTTATATTCAGTCCCCTTCCCAGTCCATGCTGGCTCTTCCAGCCAGTCCCTGCTCCCAGTCAGCTCAGTGGTTTTGCTGGTAGCAGGAATTTTGGCTCAGTCCCTCTGTCCTGATGCCCAGCTGTCATTCCCTGTCCCCCCTGGCATTCCCTGTCCCTTGCTGACATATGGTGCTTACACCTTCCCTCTTCTGCCTCTGCCCCACAGGGCCCCTGGAGAAGGAGAAGAAGGTGGCTACATCCTCCCTTACAGCTCATGTATCCATCTGTGAAGAGCTGCAGCTAGCGTGCTATGAAGAGTGAGCAAAGGAAGCATGTGCCCCATGCAGTGGCTCCCCTGCTCTGTCTGTTACTGTACCCAAATATTTTCCATGTTCTTCAGCTCTGTGCACACACAGTCCTTTCCCAAAAGTGCAGGACAGTCCTTCAGGACTTCCTTTAACAAAGAGTTTTGGTTAGTTTGTTGGTTGCTGGTTTTCTTTGCTTGTTTGTTTTAAAATTCCTGCATGCTGTGATTTAAAAACTGATTGAATATAAACATATCTTGGCAGTTCTTCAATTAATCCAAGTAGCCAGACCTCTACGGACATTGGTGGACATGGACAAGTCGCCACATCTGAAGATAAAATACTAGAGGCTCCATCCTGCTGACACAGAAGACAATGGTAAACCTCCTGCTGACTTCATAAAAGGCAGGATCTGACATTTAGTGTAGTATCTGGAGAAGTTTGCTTATGTGGACTCGGGAAAACTTACAATAACATACATTTCATTCTTTCCTATGTGTGTCCAAATGTGAGGTCACTTGTTCAATTACAACCCTATTCTTATTCTATTGGGTAATGAGGGGAAAACAAAAGAGAGTTAGCATTTGCTTATAGCACTGCATTTTTCCCCAAAGCTAACACAATGGCAATAGGATGTTTTGCTCTCAAGAAAATGTACCAAGCCAACAGGGGAAAAAAAAAAATAAAAGGCCCAAAACTGAATAGTTGTAAAATGCTATTGAAAGGATTCATAATAGGTTCCAAGGGAGGTT
The DNA here is from genome assembly GCF_003259725.1 of Athene cunicularia. Lineage (NCBI taxonomy): Eukaryota > Metazoa > Chordata > Aves > Strigiformes > Strigidae > Athene > Athene cunicularia. The sequence continues at coordinate 12,448,348 of NW_020799142.1, read as the reverse complement.
TACTGAATGGCTTTGGGAAAGCCTAATTCTTTACCATAATTTTTGAGGTGAACATGTATTTAATATTTCAATCAGGTTTAAAGACCTCCTGTTATTATCATTGTTTGGTGAAAAGGTCCTATGTTTTTTCAAATGTACCTCTTAATTCAAATCTTTTCCTGCAATTTGATTTTGAGAATGAAACTTTTCTAATGCTGATTACTATTTCTGTGAATCTCAGGTAGGTAAAAGAAGAAGGTGTTAGAAGAATTTTATTTTGATGACCTATCAGTTGCTAAGAAGTTTTAAATGACAGTGTGTCAAATGATGCAATTAGGGTAGATAAAAGTCTAAAGGCTGTCCGTACAGGCTCTTGAATGTTGTATGGCAAGTCTGATTGAATCAGGATGTCATCACAAATTCATGTGAAGTTGAGGTAACTGGAAAATGCTGGAAAGATGTAGGGAAGAGAGATGCAATGGAGGGACCCATGGTGAGCTGTGATGGAACAAAGCACTGGGGTCCCTCACTTCTCTCTTTACCAGAATAACCAAATCTAGGCTGGGTTTAGCTCTCACTTTCTGGCCCTTGCTCCCAGTTCTGCAGTGTCTTGGCTCCATTTCACAGTCTGCCCTGTCCCACAATACTTGTGGAGTTGCACAGCATGACATTTAAAATTTGGAGCTAGGCTTGTTCAATACAGGAGAGCAATGGATGGTGAAGCACCTCTAAAGACCCAAATGGATTGTTACTCCCTGCCTAAGAGCGGGCTTGCTTACCTGTCAGCCGTCATTTCTTTTGACAAAACCTAAATACATGTTTTTCTCTTCTCTTACATACTAACCAATCCTACTACCAACGTACCACCAAAAAAAAAAAAAAAAAAAGAAAAAGTGGCTTGCAGGGGTTACATACTTATAATTTCACTGAATGAATATAAAAAGATTACTTTCCGTTTGTTATCTAGAATCCCTTCAGGCCAGGACACAGCTGGGTTGTCTCAGCTATGCACTGTAAGAAGGTTGCCGCAGCAAACCCTGCAGCTAAATCTATGAACGAACAGCATACTTGTCTGTCTTTTGTAACAAGGATTAGCATGTCTAATTGAGAAACATTACCTGTTGTTCAGTCTCAGGCTGGAGTCTAAGAGTCATTCCAGCATATGCTTGACTCCTTTTCTCATATTCATGTCTAAAGAAAACTGGCTATTGCAAAATCCTACTGCAGGAGGTTCCCTTGTGCAAAAAAGGATAGTTCCTTACAGGAATTGCCAAACGATTGTATCCCAACCTCAAGTATGTTGCTCCCTTGGCTCAGCTTCGCTGCCCAGTTTAGCAGAGACTCTGACCCCGGAGATTTTCCACTGCAATTGCCAAAGCAATTTGAGAGTGGAATATTTTGCGAATGTTTTGTGACAATTTGAAAGTTTTGTAAGAAAAGCAACTAGTACCTTTTATTTGGATTAATGACTACTGTGCTTATTGTATCTTTATTGCTAATTTAACTAGTTACTTTGGAGTCCCTTGTACTTATAGAATGTATATAATTTATTCTTGTCCCCACCCAGAGGCAACTGCAATGTATATCAGATAAGGTACAACATGCGGACACAGTGAACAATGCAAAGTTAAAATTATCAGTATAAAATTGTGGCTGTTGATTCTGTTATAAGATTTTAATCAGTTTATACAATTTGCCATGGTGCCAAGAAATGGAAATGGAGTTGACAAGACAAGACAAAAGAAGCATACTCTGAGATGTGAAACAAAAAGTGCTTTAAACTATTGTTCATTTGTGAATAACTTACTGCAAGTTGTAATGTACCTCGGTCTTTCATCCACCTCATTTTATTCAGCTTCAACTGTGTATTAAGGCCGGTTCCTGGGATGAGAAAATAGTTTGCCTTTAGTCCTTTGACTGCATTGGTATATTTTATTTTCACTCAGTTTTTTTGGTTTTGGTGAGACTAACTCAACAACATACAAAGTGAGATGCCCTAGACAGGTTTTTGGAAAACCAAAGAGATATCTGATGGCCATATCTTTCTCTCAGACTGTTTTTTATTTTGTTTTGTTTTGTCTTTTTCCAGGCTGAAAGTATTTGCTTTGTGTTTTGCAGATATACTTTGCATTCCTCTGATATGTGGAAATGTGTCTGAATGTCCTCACTATTGGGGCATTTTGGGGCAGCTACCAGGTTAGTACCATATTGCCTGGTTTTGACAATGATATTTGACTGAAAGTTCAATGTTAAGAAATGAACTAATTTCTGTCCCCGTTCCCAGTACATAAGCTAGTTGTCAACCATATGCAATGAGAGTCCCGATTGTCCTTAAAAGTTCCTATTTTTCCATTTTTGTCCCCTCAAATCCTCATAGCATTTCAAAAGTTCTTTTGATTCACTTGTGAATACAATGGCCTTTTATTTGTCTACACCTTGATTATAATGGAGTTTGCTGGAGTGGTTAAAGGATCCCTCCCCAGGGCATTTGTCATTCCCATACTTCAGACAATGTTTGCACAAGTTCCCTTTCATCCTCTTTCCTATTATCTGTGATTTATGCAACACTGAGATCTCTTGCATAAGACCATCACTGGTACAAAAGTATTTGAAAGGCATAATTTTGAAAGGCATTCTCTGTCACCTCCTAATTGCATGCTTATATTTGGGAAAGGCTCTTGGCATTTTTCTTGGAAGCCAATATCCTCCTGTAGAGTCAGTACCGTCCCTGGCATCAGACTGACATCAGAGTCCATGGCCTTCAATTGGTGACTCTTTGCCATGTGTACACACATGCACCTGCTGTCTGTGTGACCATGCTTAACAGCACTTCTGAAACTTTTTAAAAGGCATATTAATTTTATGTAGTTTAATGCAGAATTCATCACATTAAAACAATTACTAGAGTTGGGATACAAGACAGCTCTCAGAATCTGAATATCTGCCTGGGACATCCTTTGATCCCCAGCACTTTACATAACCTGGAGATCTCAAGTTGAGTGTGATGCAACATGAGTTGACCTTCTGTTGTTCTCCTGTTACATGGCCCCATGGTTACATTTGGAATTAAATGCAATGGAAGTAGGTTCTTCTCTCCCTTCAGTTCCAAAGAAGGCTGTTAGGATGCTGAGCTGCATCCCCCCTAGAAGGAGGAGACTGTCCCAGAGGGCTTCAAGCCTCTTACACAAAGCAGGACAGCAGCTCCTGATGGACAGTCAGAGGTTGGCAGTGCTCTTTGGTAGCAACCAAGCTTCCTGCTGTTCATAAGGACCCATAATTTCTGACTAAATTTGAAGTGAGAAGGCTGAAGTCTCCAGAAACAAAATCAACTCCTGCAGCTGAACTGCCATGTTACTCAACTTCAGGGTCTTGTGAAGGGGGACTCTGATTCCTATAGAGTTGAACTTGCTTTCTGTTGCTCCTCTGGTCATTAATTGAACAGACTCCTAGACACAGCAGTTTAAGAGGAGGTTATCTTTTAATAACAGTGTGTGAAGAGACCTTTCCCAATTAATTGATTCCAAGACTATTAAACCTTTTCTTCAGTTTTTTTTGGCAGCTCTGATAACCTAGATATATCTGTCCCTTCTTCCCAGCAGCCTCTTTTCTTACCACTGTAAAGTGATGAGTATTTCCAGTCTGGTTTAGGTTTCTGATTTCAGCTAGTGTGTACATGTGTGTAAACACTGTCATTTCAGTGGGGATGTCTTTCGATGCTTTGCTTTGCTTGAAGTATTTGGCATTTCATTCAAAGGCTGTTCCCATGTGATGATCAGGGCAGTTCAGTGATCAGGGAGCCATCCAGTGCCAAGCCCTGTGAGTAGGATGCTTTAGATGTTTGATGCTCTCTATTGTGAAATCTCACACTTAATATACGAAGATGTTTACATGCAAAGTAAAACTGTTTGGTTTAAAAAGAGAATAAAAAGACCATCACAACTGCATGATGTTCTGACTTGGTCTTGCATGACCTATTGTGCTCTGTGGGCCTGGTCTGGCACTGCCAGGGCTCTGGCATTTCCCACGTCATGGGGCTGCTCCAGAGCCGCTGCTTCACGGGAGTAGATGTGTCCCCTACCTGCTGGCCTCACGTCCTCTCCTCAGCATAGCCCTAGCAGAGCTCATGGTGCTCAGGGCTGGCACAGCCCTGAGTTGTTTCTTGCTGCCTTGGTGTTGTCATTTTATGGCCTTCAGGCTGTAATATAACATCGTTTCATGTGTCCCTGGCCCTTCTCAGGTTTCCAGCTGTGCTATGTGAGTGGGCTTCAGGAACCAACCTGTTTGCACAGGTCCCTGTCTATGGAGGCAGAGGAGGATTTCATGACATAGACTGTGTGGGAGGGACAATGGAAGCAGCTGACCTGTGCCTCAATAGCAGCAGGCAACTTCTACACATGTAGAACTTCCATACTTCCCTTCTAAAGGGTAACTAAAAACCTCAAAACAATATAAAACACTTAAAATTTAAACATTCACTCACTTCTGGATAAAAGCTGCCTAAGGTCACAACCCAGTATTACTGTCTTACTGTTGCATACTACGCACTGCTGCCATTCCATCACAGCATGTAGCACCCGCAAAACACTGCAGTGGGAAGAAAGGCCCTGCATCCCCAGGCAGCCTCCTTTAGAAGGCTATAATTCAGTGGTACCACAGCTGCAATACAGTGACCACTGGTAATAACTGGAGCTAAATGCTTCCAAAGGTTTCACTTGCATCAGGGTCACACCATTAGCCTCATCCACCCTAGCCACAGTGGGCAAGTATTGAACCAAAACTAGCCAGGTGTTTTAAAACCAAGTCCTGGGATCCCTGCCACTTGAAAACTACATTTGGATGAGTTGGTGGAGGAGGTGTATTGTCATTTCATGTCACTCTCAGGTTTATTTAAAGCTGATGATAAACACAGTTGAGTAAGAGAATCCCTCATAAGTGATGGAGGTTCTAGGAATATCAGGTCTTAACTCTTACACAGCTTAGTAAAAAAATAACAAGGCAGACCGGACATTGTGTTTTATAGGTAGGATATTAATTATAGTAGGATACTAATGAAAATGTACAGGAGAAGAGCTTCTTAGTGTTGTTGGAATAATAAAACACCATGATAAACTTAGCAGCTCTCCAAGTAGACATTATGGTTAATAGACATTATATATTTTCATATATCTTTCACTTAAATTATATGTATTTCCTTCAGTTATTGTCTTCATGTATTTAATCAGGCTTCAAAAGCAGTGGTTTTCCTAAAAAAGACTCTAAAAACTCTGTTTGTTTGTTTTTTGTTTGTTTTTCTGTAAAACTGTGACAACCTGGCAGAACTAAAGATGAACAATAACCAAGGATTTTGGGGTCCAGATAGGTATAAGAGCTGAACTTTGCCACAGTCCAAGGTTGTCAGATGTATGCTTTTGGTTTTCATGTTTGGAGAAATCCAGTGAAAGCCACAAAGATTAAGTCTTCCTTTTTATATTCATAGGCTCAAAGTATCAGATTGGTCATATAATTACATTTTAGGCCAGCCACTTAACACTTAACAATCACAAATTTTAATCAAAACTTGCTACCATGTTAAAGGGGAAACACTAGGCTGTAATTTTATATAGCTGTTTTGTTTTGTTTTGGTGTTTTTGGTTTTTTTTTTTAATGAAAGCTTCGGAAAAGACTGGAGATCTTTGGTTTCAAATTTTCTTCAGTTAGTAACTTGAGACGTTTTTAAAGAAAACCTAATTTTTTTTAGAGTGTGCTGGACAATTGACTTCTGAAAACCAGAACTTTTATAGATGTTTCATGTTGTGGTGAACACAGTAAATCTCTAATTCCCTTCTAAAATATCAACCAACAAAAAGAAAATAATCTTTGGCTTGGTTCTGAGTTTTGTATATTATCCATGGGCCAGATCCTGCCAGCCTCTCTGTCAAAACATTTATGGACTTTTTGACCCTAAAATCAACCCTTAATTTTGTAAGAGTTATCTGCAAAGGATCAGCATAATTTACAAAAATACAGTTATTATTTCATGTGGTTTTTTTATCCCTGCCTCAGTATGCACCAATTTTGTTCTTTTGCCATCTTTCCTGCCCCAGTTGGTGTTCTGGAAGTCTAGCTAAGCTGCTTATAATAATTTTCCCATTTATCAGTCATTTATTCCATTGCTTTCCTTCCTCTCCTGACCCTGATGAGTTGCTTACTTCATACTTTTGTTTTGAAAATTTTTTTTCTGCACAGAAACACCAACCTCCCCTGATCTGTATTTCTGTAGAGACCATATCAGCACTGATTCACAAAAGCAAGTGCATCAAAATAAAAGCTTAGGCTTATCTTCTCCAGCCCAGCTGCTGACCAAAGATTAGTGAATGCTTCTCAGGCCTTTGAAGCCACCGATTCAAACCCCTTTTCTACCAAGGACGAATGGTTACCTCGGAATCAGTATTTCACGGTAGCGCTATTATTTTGGTGAAAGTTGAGCCCATCCTTCTAGTGAGCATATGTTAACTTTTTTATGGTATTTTAAGGCAGGCAGAAATGCTTGATATCCATTATGCTGGGAAACCAAAGTGGCAGTCAGGAATCTATGTTATGTTTAGGTAACACCTTTCTATGGCCCTTTGTTTCGCTTGTGGTGCAGCTCACAACCTTTATTCTTTCCATCTTCCCAGGATCTGGGGGTGATAACAAGCAATAGCACTCTGTTACTCCAAAGGGAAGGTAGGTGATTTGCATGGGATCTGGGAAATGCACCAGATCAGGGAATTATGTCTTAAAAAAGAAAAAAAACAGATGAACATCAGACCCACAGGACAGGCTATCCTCACTGCACCAAGAAGGGGTGCAGGAGCAGGTGAAAATACAACTTGGTCAAATTTTTCTGGTGATGAAGAGCCCAGGGTAATGGTGGGAGGCAGGAGGAGCAAGGTGTCCGATGGGGGGAGTGGTGGCTTGCATTCTCATCCATGCATATCAACCCTTGAGAGGGTGTGGGAGTTTATTGCTTATTTAGGAGATGGGCAATGTTTGGTGTCTTGGGAAGATGTGGTTCTCCTTCAGCCATCAGGAAAGGGAAGTATGCAAATGACTAGCATGCCAGTGTCTGACAGCAGGGATTTAGGGAGCCATTAGTTATTGCTCTGACTTGCTGCTTTCCCAAAGGCACCTGTGAGACCCAGCTGACACTTCAAGCACAAAGAAATATTTGGCACTAGCTGTTCCTTGTGAACATGTTTTATATATTCTTATTTCACACACTTGCTTTGTTCTCATGTGGTTTTGTATTAGCGAAGGTTTTCATCTGTGTTCTCTTCAACAACCAGTAGATGTGCCTGAGTCAAGGCACTGCATGTAGGCTTTGCAGTTTTTACCTTGTTTGCCACCATCCCCCTAGACCAAGGATTAAAGCAATTAATGAGATATCTACATTTAAATACTGCAGCTAACTGCTCCAATTCCTGCCTGCTAGCTAGGGACCTCAGTCAGGCCCTGTTCCTCTGCCAGCTGTCCCATGATCCATGCAAATGGTCAGCTTTTCATTGCTCACCTACCCGTCTTTGCTGAGTTTATCTCAGAGATGAGACAAGTCTGGTCTGGGACGTGAACTTACATGCCTGCTCCACTGCAAGGTCTGGTCCTTTCCATGTTACCACTGGGAGTTTTTGGCTGACTTAACCTGTGTTTTTGATGCATACAAGGATTTTTAATAGTTTCCTCAAACGCCTTTTCCTTCTGAGGCAGCATAAAGGATCTCTGGCCTTTTTTAATTGTTCTTTTTGTTACTGTTGTTAGCTTTGGCAGTCCTTGAAAGACCTCATTCCCTCTCGAAAATATTGCAGGAAGAATGTAGTTCTGTTCTACAGATAGAAAGTTAAGTAGTGGCAAAGCTATTGGAGAACATTGTAGGGGTTCAAATTCTGTAGATCCTGAAGATATCTATCTTAAAAAACTCTTAATAGCTAATACTGAGAGTCCTACCCTCTCTTTTAACTTCCCAGCAGAAGCTGGGAGAACTGCTATTTTTGTTGAATCTCTTTCTCTGGGAGACATACATAAACTCTGGCAATCACAGTGTAAATCTGTCTGGGATTATGCAGGTTTCTTTCCTGAATCAAATTGAAATGTTACTTCCAGACTTTACTCTTCTGACCATTCTGTCCAGAAAAGCAGTTACACTTTTCTAAAATTGTATCTGCTTTGCAGATTGGATGCTTGAAGTTGCAGGTAAGATCTGTGTTTTTTGGTAGGGCAGAAAGATATTTGAGTTACCTTTTGGAAAATGCAGTCCTTTGTTTAAGATCAATTTCAGTTAATAAAGACTTTCCTTAAAAAAAAAATGCATAACTGATTTAGCACTAAAGCCCTTTTCTCCATTTTAACCATCCTACTGGTGGCTCTACTTGGCCAGTGATTCCCTGGGAGAGAAATTCCTTAAGTTTCTGCTTTTAAGACAGATAAATAACTCTTGAGTCATGACTAGTAGAATGGTTGGGTTCCTTCTGCCTTAGCCTGTTTTTATTATCAGTTTCTTGACTCCTCAGTGCTCTGAAACTCTTCCCTAACTGCATGGATGACCAGTTCTTCCTAGGGGTAACAGCTTGATGAGATCAATGTGTGATCTGTTTTTAAAACAATGAGCATAATACTTCTGCTACAATCCCTGACTGCTTATTTTTGTAAATATTTGTAATAACATTAGTTCTTATATTCCTTTAGTGAGGAGCAAGTGACCAATTCAAGTCCTCTATCTCACTTCTTTATTATCGTCTGCGGTTTGCTTTTTTCCTCCAACAATATTATCCAACCACCTAAAGCCTGCACCCAGCCTAAAATGAAGATATTACCTTGCAGACTGGTAGTCTAGTTGCTTTTCTTCTGAGGTGTTGCATGTCGCTCTTAAGAGAAAGCCTCTGGGCCCTTCTCCCTCCATTTGTTGCACCTGCTGCTAGCACTATCCAGCTTTGCAAATTCAGTATTTGTGACTTTGCATTGCACTGGTTTCTTTGTTTCTAGGCTGACAGGTTTGTGCATGGGATCCCTCCGGCCTTTTAAACTCTGCTTTCTTGGCCTTGCCAGGTCACTCTAATGATGCAGAGAAACCTCACTGTAACAAAACCTGGGATTATACTAGTTCCTTGACCACTGAATCTTGCAGTGCAAATAACGGCAGTCTGAGAGTTATGTGTGCAAATATGTTTTCTTAATAAGTTCTAATATTCTTTATTCAAAAAAGACCATACTAGCAATAGGTGAAGCAACAACATCAGAATGAATGCATTAAACATAAAAAGTCAGTGCAGGTTTTCTCTGTCAAAAGTAAAGCATAAAATTTACATGGGCTATGTAAATATACAAAGCAAGAACACTGCAGGCAAATGTTTACAAGACACATGTTTAGCCAATATCACAATGTTCCAGCAGAAAGCAGAAATGCCAAATGAGAAGTCCTGCGCAGTCATCTATTTTGTCAGATGCTGTGAGTCTGCGGAACAACATTAAGTAAGCAGTGTTTGTGCTGGGCTGCTGCTAAAGATAGGCAATGTACCCACCAAATATTTCAATAGCAGCTTTATGTTTTACTTGTTAACTGATGTCCATATTGTTACCCTTGCCTGAGATTTCAATATCCACATGGTTATATCTTGTGCACAGGTCTGCTATTTCACCAACAATTATTTCAGGGAAGGTTGTCTTGTTGCATCAGAATCAAAATCATTGCCATCCTCATTTAGCAGTGAAACCTTCTTAACTCTGTTTGCTGTGGCTTCATCTGATCATTGCCATCACTCACATCATCACACACTACATCAGGATCAGTGTCAGGATGGAGATTTATTCCAGTCACCCAGAAGAAATTCAGGCTAGGTGCTATTTCATGCTTTTCCTACCATTCAGTTGTGGTCTTTTGTGATTACAGCCTTGACAAGCTTTTACAGAGCTTCTTTTGTGCCTGTAGCTCTTAAGATTTTTTAACATCTTTGGTGTATTCCTTAGGATCTTTGGACCTTGTGGTAGCCAATCAGTGTTTCCAGCTGGGGCCATCTCCAGCAACGTGTGTTTGCTTGAGCGATATCATGATGAGGCAAGGGCTTGCAAGGGGGACATCCTCCTGAAATTGATGGGATTTTATCAGCAAACTTTTCTCCACTGTTGAGCTGTAGGTCCAGTAACAAAAGAGCTGAAGAGGCAGGATGTGAAGTGTGGCCTTGCTCAGGGACAGGGCAGTCCCATCAGTCTAAGATCACAAAGACTTGGGACTGTGGCAATCAAGAGCTATGGCAGGTAGAAAGTGTCTGAAGCATTAGTGCCTGCAAGAAGAACAATGCTTTCAGTGCTTTAAAATCTCCTGCATTGTTTAAGCTGTCTCCAAGAGGTAACACATTGCATACTAAGTGTGTTTTATAACAGCCAATATTAAATTCTGATTTACGTCACAGATAGATAGGCTGTTAGTGATATGGCTTTGCCTTGAAAGGTTAGAGATCTCTAAGATGGAGAGACTTGGCCAAGAAGTGGCAATTTGTATTTACCTACTCTTCCTGAACCTCTCAAAGTAGATGTGGCCGTTCTTGACTCCACCTGCCATAACATCTGGGTGCAACTGTTCTCGGAAGAAGCAGGATGGCCATGTGAGAGGATGTCCATGTCTGTATTATAGCTTACCAAATGGAAATCATTGTCTTTGACTAGGCAGATGCTCCAATGCTGTACAGGGAGAGAATGAGATTCATGTGATGGTTCTGACTGTGCCACATTCCCTGTGCAAAAGCTTCTTCTGCATTTGGAATGCCAACCTTATACAACTGCAAAACAGAAGCTGCCTAAGTTGCTGCAGGTTTTATGAGTAAAGTACATGTAGGTAGAATAGAGATACCTCTGTCACCATCTGCCCACAGGGCAAAAGGCAACAGATCCAACTGGTCCCATTCTGTACCTGGGTGGTCAGTGAGATCCTGAGTGCTGCTGGGGGCCCAGATCATGGGTGCTGCTCCTTCAGAAGAGAAATTGCATAAGAGGGGGTGAGTCACCTGCAGGAGAGGAGCCTCTGCAACATTTGCTGTGTGTGGAGCAGCTGCAAGAACTGAGCTCAGGCCCATCCCTGCACTGTCTGCACATCCCACTGCCACTGCAGAGCAGTGGGAGGCATTTTCCCAAGGCCTCTCTGCACTCAACAAGGAGGGCTACTCAGTTGGGCTGCAGTATCTGCTACAAGCCCCCATTTCTCTCTGATCCTATCACATTTTGGTGCAAAACCTGCTAGGTGAAATGAATCTGAACTTGGACTACGAGGGCAGCAGACTCAAACCCTCCAGCTGCAGAGAGGCATGCTTTCATCTCACTGCCTGGAGAAGTTGTCAGCAGGCCATGGCACAATGGAAGCGTGTCACCTCGTCATCTGGGCAGGTCTTTGATGGCAATGCTGTTTGTTTGTAGTGGCACCTCAGCAGAAACCTTAGGGGAGCTCTGAGTCTGTGTAGCCTCTGGGCTGCAGTGTCTTAGACCCAACGCCAGGTGCTTGACCATAAGAGACATGAAAGGTTAAAAACCTGGGGAAATGTACTGTTTAAAAAAACCCAGGCACTCAATGGATTAGGTAAAGATTTGAGGATCATATTCTGACCCAGGTCTGCCATATTTCCATTCTGGGTGCTTATGTCCCTATGTGGACTCTCCTCAGAGTGCTTGGGTTTCAAGGGTGAATATATAAGAAAGGAAGTTATGAGTCAAAACCAACCAATGAAGCTGACTGTTCCAGCTAGGGTAATACTGCACTGTCTTGTGTGAATTTCCTTCCCTCCTCTCCGTAGCTTTTCACATTTCTTAAATCACTTTTTTCTTTCCTGCAGCTATAACTGACAGAGATAGGTATGGAGGAAGAAATACTTTTTTTTTCCATATCCATAAATAGTTTCCCTGGTTTTATTAGCAGCGCATGGATGTGTGTTCAGCATCCTTTCCAAAATAGACAATGAGCAGGAAGTACTCAGTTTGGCAATGCGTTTGGGGTTAGAAACATTGCTGTTTTCAAAGCATTTCATCAGAGTCATTAATTAAGTGCTAGAACAGAGAACTTCAACCAAACAAAACTAGGGGAAAATTATATTTCTCTTTCCTGACCTATATAAAAAGCATTTGTGCTTAAATCATACTGAAAGCTTTGAAGGGATCTCTCTCCCCGTGGAACATACAGAAAACATAAATGTCCTGCAATAAGATTGTTGTTAACTATAATTTAGTAGGGTTTGGCTGTGTTTCTTCTTCTCTGCAAATATTTAGTGAGTGGTACCAGAGTCTAAGCAAGGATAGTGCAGCTATGGAGTTTCATTTTTCAAATCTGAGAGCATGACCAGGAAACTTTCTCCTAATGGGTAGGCTTATCCCATCTCAGAATAAAGACAATTCCGTTTCAATGACTGGTGTCATGATTAACTCCAAAGCCTTGCTTGGATATACAGTCCAAATATACAAAATTACTGGGGAATAGCTTAAGATTTAAGTCTGAGAGAATTGAGTAAACAGCATATCAGAGGGCTGAACAGTGTTCGAGTGTTCCCTTTCTCTATTATTGACTGGGATTCAATGATCAGGGTTAAAGGAGAGATGGTCTGGCTTTCAGTGAATGTGTAAATGGAGCATACCTATACAAATAAGGGAAAAGTCTCAGCACATTGTATCTGTGGGGTGCAACCACTGTTGCTCTCCTGGATTTGTGTGCATGTGCTGGCCTGTGCCAGCTCCGTGTGGGGTCCCCTTATTGAGGAGATCAGCTTCATCTTCTTCCAGTTCCATGTGTGCGCAGAAGGAGCTGTGGGCTCCCCTGCTGCTGTGCTCCTTGGAGCAGAGGTAAGAGAAATGGCACCGAAGCACACGGTTACTTTACGGGGTCTGGGAAGAAGCACCTTTAGTAATGCTGAGCTCTGCTGTCCTCTGCAGTGACACACCGATGTTCATGCTTTAACACCCAAACACCACGCCAGTCTTTCTGCCTCAAAATACTACATGTTCCCTTCACTTCCAGATCTTCACCATCCGGTTGGCTTTACCCATGGGCCCAGAACACATGCACCTCTAGGTACCATCCACAGTAGGCTCTCTGTCTCCATTCCCTCCACATGCTGATGTGGATGTGCAAGACGGGTTAGAGTACATTGTTTAAAGAATTGACTGCCTCCTCCTCCTCTGCCAATGGCTGCTGTGAGTCATGTTAGTTCTTGGACAAACTGGGACTGAAAACTGCTGCTCTGTTGCTTCCTGCCATTACCCTTCTTTATTCTATTCAATGAATTTTTTGTTACTGCTTCTCTGTCCTAGATGGGCAGCAGCTGCCTTTCTCATATGAGACAATGTGTTCTTTCACTCTGTTTTCATTGATTATTCATCCCTCTATGTAGCCTACTTCATGAGTCACTTTGCCTACCTACCTGCAACCAGCGTGGTATGCTATCCATCAGTTCCTTGTTCCGGCAGCAATTACCAGCCTTTTATTGATGGATTTTTCTCTCAAGGGCTCCTCCTAATGCCAGAGTGCTTCATTAATTTCTAATTTTGCAAACCACAAATTGTGATATAGCTGCAGGATCTGGAAATAGAACAACTATATAGCCTCTCCTAGAAGTATGCATATGGAGTTGGAAGGGAACTAAGGCTGAAATTGCCAGCAAGTCCCTTATAATTGCTTTCCATGAACATTTAACTAGCCAGATTTTACTCTCACATGCATTTGTTATTTCAGAATTGTTCAAGTGGGCTCAGTGAGTGGCTGTTTGTCATATAGATGGAGCAGGACATTGCTCAAGATGGGAAAAGCCTAAATTCTTCAAATCTTCTTACTGTTACCCTAGCATGATGGCATGATGTCCCAGACATAAACTTGATTGTGCTTTTATAGATTTCTCTACAATTTTGTCTGGCCAACCTAATTACAGGTTATTTTCTCAAATTAATCTCTCTTAGTGGCACTCCTGAGAACTGAAAGTTAAAATGCTGAAATCTATTGCTAGTGTGTTACAGGCAATTTTATAAATATCCTTATAGAAGATTCATTTCAGTATTAACTCTGGAACAAAGTTAACTTAAAATGAAATAACTAATAGTTGGGATTTTTGTTTCTTGTACTGAAGATACCTAAAATTATTGTTATTCTTTACAAGTGGAATGAATACCAAACAGGTCAGGGGCATAGGAATAGCCATGAAGGATTGATGATATGAACAACATGTCTTGCAGCACTGAAATGAAGGTCAAAAAAATGGAAGTATGTTTTGCAACTGAGACAACACAACTCCATTTTCAAATGAAATCAGGCCATTAACTTCATCAGACATAGGTTATGAGTCCTGTGAATTGGAGCTGAGTGCAAGCTGCCTACATCAGACTGGGCAGCTGGGCAGCGTGCACCCAGAGTGCTGAGTGATCTAGTCTCTCTGGGCATTGGCATGAGTGGTCATGGGTCCCTGCCAGGGGGTTCCAGAAAGTCTGTCTTCCCCAGCCCCTGGGCTATGAGTTACTTATCTGATCTTTGAGGACTTGTAGTCACCCATAGTCCTTCAGGATGTAATTTTTCCCTGGCATGTTCTACTATATTGGAAATCCTGGTTATTAAGGGGAAAAATATCTGGGGCTTTTTTTAGCATGAAAATTATATAAAAAAAACAGGTCCTTTCTTGATCCTCTACCATTCAGACTGCATGCAGCTCTTTGTTCTCATCTAGATTCAATATTGCCATCATTTTATTATCATTTAGTATTTTTCTTGGTTATAGTATTTCTCAAGGATTGCAGTCTCATTAAATGCTTTATAAAAATACAACCGAATAAAGGTCTTCCAAAATGACCCCTACATTAAATTAGATGTTCATATGCCTTTTCTATTAATATGTACTTTCCATCCTGAAACACCATCACATATATCAGTGCTTCAGCCAGCTGAAGTAAGCATGTGCCTTGGGAAACAATTTCCAAGTAGTCCTCTGTACATTCCAGTCTTGATTTAATCCAGGTTTATCTCAGCTTTGCATTAGCTGATTTGGAACAAATTTAAACTAAAGTGGACAAAGGCACTCTTGAACTGGAGCAAGACTGTTCATACAGAGTATCACATTAGTTAGCCTGAATAGGTTTGAAGTCTGTGTGTACAAATCTTATTAATGTTTGTCTTTGACATCTCTTCCTTTCTACTGAGCCTCTTCCTGGTTTCATGTTTGTCTTCTTTCTTCTGCCCCATGTCTGTGACAGAATTAACATGATTTGAGTCTCAAACTACAGAGAAAGCTATACATAGTCAAAATTTTAGTCCTTTTAACAGCTTGTCAGAGGGCAGTTCTCTCCCTTTTCAAGCAGATGCATGATGGCATCTTTATCTCTGAGCATCAGCAGAGGTGGCTGTGGGGGCTTGTGCACTGGGACTCTTCCAGCACTGAGCAGAGGACAATGCCCTGCTGAGATGGGGCTTTCAGCTGTAGTGGCACTCACCCCTCTCACTGCTCAGCGCTTAGCAGTGTTGTCTACACCATGGTACAATGGTGATGCAGTAAGCTCAGAGCGTGCTGGCTGCTTTCACTGCAGAAACCTCTTCTGGCTACAGCTGGACCATTTCCATGGTGGGAGAGGGGCCCTTCCCACTGGGAAGGAGGTGTGCTCTATCATCTGCTGTTTGCCAAAGTGAGCTGCTGCTTGTGCTGGGCCATGCTCTTTGGAAGCAGAAACATGAGACATAATGTAGGTCACACAGAAAATGAAGTCTGAATTTCATAAAGAGTGGGAAAGGAATAATAGGGCAGACATGGGAGAGTTCAAAGCAAATTTTTGTGTTCACACTTGGCAAAAATAGCAGTGTTTGAATGGGAGGCTACACTGCTTTTTGCTAGCAGGGGTTTCACTTGCAGGAGTGACATTTTATGGCAGGATGGTAAAACATAGGTCTTGGCATTATTGTGTCCACGAGAAACTTAAGCTGCAGCAGTGGAGGCATCGGGACACCCTGGTGACCTGTGAAGTGAATTTGGTGGATGGGAGATTCTCTAGTGTCCTATTGCTTTTGGTACAGCAGTAAGCTTTTACTTTCTTCTTCATTGGGAACCCAATACTTGTAAGAAGAGCTGCCCACAAGGATCACTGAAGAATTTTTGAGGGAAACAAAAAATTTTGCTGGGAAGGTTGGGTTTTTCTTGGAAAAAAAAATCAATAAAACTTTGTTTTTCACTTCTTTACCTCTTCTTTCTTTCCATTTTACTTGTGGAAAGATAAAGATGTAGGTATGAAAAAAAATCCCAAAGCTGGTGCAAAACTGGAAATATTTGGACAATGCTAGAGTAATAAAACTTGCAGAAGAGTAACAACAACAACAAAAAGCAATCTTTTTTTTTTCTGAACCCCATCCCCATTTCCAATTGATGCTGAATTATGAAATATCTTCAAGAGTGTTTGTTCAAAGGAGAACTTTCCATTTCTTTCAATGGTGCTGTGGAGCAGACAGTCCTGGTGTCAATGGGGCAGCCTGCTTGCCCAGCTCTGGTGCAGGGATGCATGCTCTGCCACTCCCTGCTCCTTCAGGTTAAAAAGGCTGTGAAAACAACTGTGAGAAAATTAGCCTAGCTTGCTGTCAGGGTTGAATTTTTGAACTAGTGACATGGGATCTGCAATTTATTATCAGTCTTCTTCATTCTCCTGGATATTACCCAGTGATTATATTTTATAACTAGGTCAAAAATATGCATGGGTAATTTAATAGTCACTTGTAAACTGCCAAATACCTTAACTGGTCTGTCCAGCACAGCAGTCCGGAGTGGAGAGGCCAGCACATCACCCTTGGAAGGAAGAGAGAGAAATAAATCCATAACGGGCGGTCAAGAAACAGTCAGCCAGCTGAGGAAGCTTCTGATTAACCCCTGTTACCCAATACATGGCTGATGCTACAATATAGTTGGGTTTTTTTTGTTTAGTTTTTTGTGGTTTTTTGTTTTGTTTTGGTTTTTTTTTTTTCCCTGATTCATATGAAATAGTTTACTGTGCAATAATATTGTGAACATTTTCATTATTCATGTATATTTGAATCATATTTAATTGTTGCCATTAGTGATATCTTCTGGTCATGACTTCTGTAGGCTAATTAATGATGGGAAATCTAGGATTCCTAGTATATGATGAGAGTTATTATATATTAATGATTAGGTAGATATTAATCACATTTAATAGCAAACTTTTTCTCAGAACCCAGTTGTGTATGTAAGTTGCTAAATGCATGTTGGGTGATAATTTGCAGCAGTTATCACTGCACTCCATCAGAGTTCATAGAAATGCTCCCTGCTTTGAAAATTTGCCCACTTAGCTGTGTACCTGGGAAAAGGATCTGCAGCAATTTTAGGCATGCTTTTTTGAAGGTCAGAGGATTGTTAACTTGAAGAAGCAGCAGTTACAAAATCTCTTGTTAGCAAAAGGAAAACTTTTGCTTTTGGTTACTGTGTTCAACCTCTGTATGGCAGCTGTTGCTGAGCTTGAAATGGACCCCTCAGAAAGCTTTCCACTGCAGACAAGGGACCTATAAGGAGTTACAGAAGCAGTCAATTCTTTGTTTTTAATTACTTTTTAATATCTCATTGCTACCATAAATGTTGTTTTCATTTCTGAAGACTTACAAGCTCAGTACAGCTGGGCTAGGTTTGCAGAGAAAGCTGCGTTAAAAGACCTTGAGGATGAGAACAGGGCATGCCTGTAAAATGTTCTCTTGAAACAGGTGGGAAGCCCTGACATGCTCCAGCAATCAGTGAGAAGTCTGTTGACTGATTTAAAGGCAACTTGATTGAACTGTGAAAAGCATGAGTCACAGATCATGATGACCGATGCATAACATCCTTTTAATTATTTGAACATCAGCCTCCAGTTTGAAATAAGTTGAAGAAACTGTATCACCCTGTTTATTTGGATAATAAAATCTTTGTGCTATCCCTTCCCCTGGCACCACTGGTGCTTGAGTTAAAAGTCTGGCTTCACTGAATCCAACGACAGAGTCCCTGTTGATTTAGCTGGAAACAAGGCTGCACACCTCAGTATTTACTCCAGTTTCTTAATTCTCAGTTCCTTCTCCTGCATTTTTAGACCTCACTTCTGGATTCTCCTTGCATCATGCCTATGACAAACCCACCACCTTGATGTCCGTTTTGAAACATTCTCTAAATAAACCTTATTTGAAAACTAAAGGCAATCCCCTGTCGCTTTCCTTGCTGGGTGAGGTGTTTCTCCAGGGGGTGGTGAGACACTGGTGTGTGCTACCAGATGCTCTTCAACAAAGGATTCAGCTGGAAAAGGCAAAAGCATAGCAGCTTTCACCTCATGTTCACGCCAGTAGCTGAAGCATGGTCTGCGCCTCCCAGATAACATTTTAGGGTGGTAGGGAAAGGGTCAAGCAGCTGAGCCCAGTGGCTGCTCAAGCTACAAGCTGACTTCAGGCACAAGTGATGGAGCTGAGGAGGGAAAGGGAGCTCCAGATCTCCCAGTCTGCCACCAGCTAACACAAGCAGTAGCTGGTTGGAAAATCAAGTTTCTTAGATTTTCACAGGCCAGGATGCCTTCCTGCACACTGGCTGGCACCAGTCTGGATTGAAACACCCACTGACAGCCCTGGTTTAAGTGTATAAACTCAAAATTTTGTCCCAGAGCTCTCTATATTCTTTGTCCTTTTCGCCTCTGAATGGATTATGTAATAGTTGAAGTGCCTTTGTCAGAGCTTCTGTCCAGCATTGTTGCCCAAAGAGATGGTATCCCCAAGCGTTGAAATGCTTGAGGGCCCTGGGCAACTTGGCCTAACACTGAAAACAGACCCAGCTTCACAGCTGGCCCTGCCCTCAGCAGAGGTTTGGGCTTCAGGACCCTGAATGGGGACATGAAAATGAATGTGTTTGCAGAAATTCCAACCTTGTTCTGGGAAAACTAAAAGCAGCAGAGAGTATTTCAATAGATGTTTCATGTGTAAGTGCATTTTATTGACTGTACAGGACAGTGCTGCAGAACTGTTTATATTCAGCTCCATTTTCTCTGTTTATACAGGTTTCACAGAACTGTCAGCACTAGGGAATCTCAGATTGGACATTCATTGAAAACAGGTTGGCTTTATGTGTTGAGGCAATTTTGCTTTACTCAAACTGGAATTCATTTGTTTACTTTCCATTAAACTAAAATAAATACTATTTTTTCTTAAACTTCTATCCCACTTGTTGGGTTTTTGTCCCTTGTAGGCAAGGGAGGAATAGCTCTGTGGGTTAAATAAGGAAAGAAGGTGTGTGGGTGAGTTGATGACATACTGCAGTGAATTGGAGATGAACCAGTTACCAAATGAATCCAGATCATTAAGGAGCCCATCACAATATCCCTAATGTTATTGCTCTGTTGTCCTTACATTGCATGACCCATCCATAGATTGCAGAGGGTCATTTATTCCCTTATGAGGAATCAAAAAGTCACTTCATGCTGATGTTGTGGTGCTGCTGCTAAAATAAATGGCCCTTCCTTTCCCCTGGTAGTCATTGTCTCTTTTCTTCTGCAGTATTTGTGTCACTCCTTGTTGAACTGGATATGAGGCCTGGTTTGATTGAAAATGAAGCTTTGGGTTTACTCCGTTACTTTTCTGCCAGATCAGCTCGTTGCTCTGACTATTGGTGTAGCCACATGCTTGGTAGCTCTGGCACAAGGAGAAAGTGGGACCATCAGGTCAGAGCCACCACTTTTTGCAGGGGCCAGCATCAGCACAGTGTCCTCAAGTGCAGAGGGAGTGCTGGACTCAACCAGCAGAGCAGGGGCCATGCTACTGCTTTTCCACTGGCCCCACTGCTGCTCCCCACCCTCATTGCCCCTGCTGCCCACACCTGTGCAGGTCCAGGCTACAGAGGCAGCCCCTTCCCCCAGCACGGCAAGTATGCCTACAGGAACCCACAGACATGGGGAACAGGATGCTGCCAGTCAGTGCAACAGACCCCATGGTCCCTGCTAAATTCTGGCATCATGGTGGGACAGAGCTAAGATATACAAGCCAGTGGATCAGGGTACCATGGGTATTTTCTCTGCTTATTGTCTGCCTGGGTTTGCCATATGCAGGATAAAGCATTGCAAAGACATTTTTTTCTTCACATTGAGGATTTTGTGTGCCATTGGGACCATAATTGCTCTCCTGAGCTCAGGTATTGAACTGTGGTCTTTAATTACATGAAAACCGTTTACATTAGCAAATACCTTACACCTGTGAATTAATTGCTATAAACAAAATTATTTAGAGGGCTACTATGAATGTCATGTTGTAGGTTTATATTACTTAAACCTTCGGAGCATACTGAGTTCACAACTGTGTTGTTACTTAAACCCATTCAGATAATGTCTCTTGTTCTTTAAAATGTGAAACTAACCATGAAATGCCCTGCGTCATGGTATTTCTGTGTGCAAATGTTTGCAACAGGTGCCTTCTTTGCAACTGAATCCTCCTGCTGCTGTCATAAAATCATAGTTTAGGTTGGAAAGGACCTTGAAAGATCATCTAGTCCTACAATGAGCAGGGACATCTTCGACTAGGTCAGGTTGCCCAAAGCCTCATTCAACCTCACTTTGAAAGTTTCCAGGGATGGGGCATCTACCACCTCTCTGGGAAATACATTCCAGTGTTTCACTACCCTCATTGTAAAAAATTTCTTCCTTCTACCTAGTCTGGATCTAGCCTTTTTTAGTTTAAAAACATTACCCCTTATCCTATTGCTACAGGCCCTACTAAAATGCCTGTCCCCATCTTTCTTCTAAGTCCCCTTTAAGTATCAAAAGGCTGCCATGAAGTCTCCGTGGAGCCTTCTCTTCTCCAGGCTGAAGTCCCCCAATTCTCCGAGTCTTTCCTCATGGGACAGGATGTTCCATCCCTCCTCTCAGCCCGTGGATCCTGCAGCAGTTCCAGCCATGGCAATCATGCCCACATGGAAAGCAAGAAAAAAAAAGCTACTGCAACCTCCATCTTGCCTGCCAGACCTGGGCAGTGACATGTGTTCATGCTGTGCCCAGCTGAGTACCCATCCGGCACCCCAGTGTGTGAGGTGCAGGATCAGGCACCAGCTGGAAGGGAAGCTTTTTTGCTTGCGAGGGCAGTGAAGACTTGTCTTATGTATTCAGTATTTTGTGATTGAACCCTAACATATTCCCACAGGATTATTTTAGTACAAATTGTGCAACAGTGCACGCTGATCTCTTAAAAATAGTGTTTGAAGTATGGAAGGGACTGGGCTCTGGCTTGCAGGAAAACTTGTTTTTCATTACCCTTAGCTAATCACTACAGATGCTGCCCCATGCATTTTTTCAGACATTTCCAGCAGAGGGTCTTCTGCCATCAAATAGATCAGATTATCCTCTGAAAGGGAAAAATAAATCCCGCAAAATGACATTATTACATGAGAAATTTTTCAGTAAAACCTTATATTTCCTTTCTACATAGGCATAGACTAAAATGAACACACGCGCGCACACACACACACACATCTCTACTATGTTTAAAGATTGGTAGGAAAGGGTTAAAAAAAAAAAAAAAAAAAAAAAAAAGAAAGGAAAAATCCTAGAATTCCAGTATCAGGGGTTATTATTTTTCATATCTTCCTATGTCTTTCAAAAATAGAGTTCAGGATTGAAAATATCTTCCACAGATACAAAACTATCTAATAAATTTTGCCTGAAAATGTTATGATATTATTTACAATTTCTAGATAAGCAGCTAGGAACTATGATTTCCCTAACATTTGAGGAAAGCTTATTAAGTGTTTAAATTGCAAGTGGGAAAAGCAATGCATGGAAAATTAATGTGTTTTTTCCTCACACTCTCATGCTCTCTGCAAGCTGCCCCTTGACCTTTCCCCTTACCTTTCATTTTAACCTCTTTTCAGCTCTTGAGCTCTGAGCCATCCTTACCTTTCCTACAGCCTGGTAGGTTATCACTGCCCTGACATCACTGAGAAATAAAAAACCAGATTGTCTGTTTGTGTAATAACCCAACATTTTAAATTTAGACTAAAAACATTAAAATGAGTAACACTGATTGTCTATACACTTTTTTATGACTTTGCTTAATAGCGGTGACCTAGGAACCACCGTTTTATGATCTTGTGTTTTAATTTAATCATCCTATTGATATCTCAGTAAAACTGTGAATTTCTCCTAGTTCCTGTTGTACAAGGACTGTGCACACCTGGTTGATGGCTCCTGAAGTTCTGTGCTGCTGCTTCTGCCACTTGTTGGCATAACTGTAAAACTGGAGGAAAGAGGGACATTCACTGGGAGCTGCTCTGCAGATGGGTTTTTCATATGAGTAGAAACAAACAAAAATGTGACAATACAGTCCTGTTAAGTGAAGCAAACATTTTGCTTTGCCTCAGCAGAAAATATTTCTTGTCATAGTTAAACCACAGCAACCATCTGAAAGCATAAACTTCAGATAAACACCTAAACAAAGCATTTCTATGAAGTCAAAGGAGTTTGTTTACAGGATGTTGAAATTAAACATTTACTACTCAAGAAAAGGTTGTTTGAGCCAAAAAAAATTTAAATCCATAGTTTTCTGAGTGTTTTTCAGAGTGTGATTATGTATTTACACCCTTCTATTACAAGTCTCTCTTCCTCTCCTCCTGTTTAATGGGAAGAAAATGGAAATTCATTTTACAGACAGAAGAGTAGGGCAGAGAGAGGATGGGCGACTAGTCCCAAGTCCCAAGGGGTTGGCAGAAGCAAAAATTACCTTCTGCTCTCCACTCAACCTGGGACTGTAATGCCACTGAAGCAGTTTGGTTCTTTACCAGGTTTGTAGGTGTAGTTTTGACCTCTGTGAAACCTTTGGAGATGTATTATGGGTGATACGCTTTGCATGGCCAGGGCATCTCCAGCACCACTGAGAGTACAGTTGCAAGCTTGCCATCCAGGACAGGCTCACCCTCCATTTCTGCCTTCCTTCAGAAGTGGTAGTTGTTGCAGATGGCTGTTGATCCTCCCTCACACCCCTCACCTCCAATTCCAAAGTTTAGAGGTTAGTAAAGCAGAGGTGAACAATTTGTAATTGATTCTGCCCTTTCCTGTCGCTTGTGGTGGATCAAAGCCTACACTCCTGGTCCAGGTAGATCCCCTATGGAAATTAGTAGGGTGTTTGCGTAAGAGCTTCACTTGTCTAATAACAACCTTTTGGCTCCAGACCTAAACAAATAAATTCCAGGTAGTAGTTCAGAAAAGGGAGCTGAGGGTGAAATACTGATGTCTGTGGAGCACAGTTCGTGATGAAGGGAAACAAGTTATTCCCAATGCTCAGTTATGAGAGTTTGTACCAGAAACGTGATTCTAAAGGTAGCAAATAGTATCACGAACTGCCACAACACTTTGCACTCAACAGTAGCTCATGGAGTATTCCAGAAGAGCCTACAACTCCTGCTTGGTTTGCCCCATATCTTTTAATACAGAGTCAGCTCTGAGTTTAAAGACACTTCATGGCTTTTAAACATGAGGGTCTCATACAAAAAAACATATTATGATGTGTGTAGTTTGGCAGCCTATGGCCTGGGTTGCCCAAAAAATAAACCTAAGTGTGTATATGTTTAAAGTATACAGATTGCTAAATGCTTGTATTTTTAATTTATACTTACATATAAATTTCTAACTATATAAAAATAAAATGTGTACTCTACATTTGTACTAGTGTGACTGCCTTGCATGTGGCATGTACATTTACCCAAATCACAACTTTTTTCAAGGACAGTTGACACAGGGACCACTCACTGGGAATGAGATGTGGGCTAGCTCGGTGGAAGCCACATTCATGGCAATGTATGGTTGTGCTCTGAGCAAAACTCCTTATGGGATCTCAAGAGGTAGCACATTATTTGTACACCCAGCAAAAGTCCTATCTGAGACCAGTGAAAGAATTCCAGTGGGCTTCAGATCAAATGACTAAAAACCTCTCTGAAATGCATTTTTGATCTCTCTCTGTTCTTAAGAAAGAGCTGGGCAGAAAAATCAGACAAGGATAAAGAAGGAGCTTGTGGAAGATGTGTTGTCCTCATCAAAGGGACTGGGATGACAGCAGAGCTTTGATGACAGTGTGGGGTGAGTCCTAATCTCTGGCTCAGGATGCACAAGTTGGCTTTGCAGGCTGTCCTGCTGACAGCTCCTACCATCCCTGCACATTTCAGTCTCTGCAAAAGATGCTACTGCCAGGGTGCCCAGCCTGAGCAAAGAGAGAAAGTGGGAAGAGACATCCTCTCTTTTGCCTTTTGTTCCAGAATCTCACCAACCAGCCCTGCTTCTCACAAATGGAGAGTTTGCCTCCTTTTTCCCCTCTGCTGTACTTTGGGCAGCTAAAATGGCTGTGGTATCTGCAAACAGGCACTATGGCCAGTGCCAAGATTTTTGCAGGTTTCAGAGCAAAGTTGAGCTTTAAGGCAGGATTCAAAGAAAGATAAGGAGATAATGCCATGGGTATTTACATAAGGCAGAAAGGAAAATATGGAATGAAGAGCAAGTTTTGGTTTGAAAAAGCCCTCCTGGAGGCAGGAGTCAGTAAAGGAGTGAGACTGGTGAATGCACAAGGGGCTTTAAAGCTGAGGTGAAGCACTTATCCTTGATTTCAGCAGGCAAGGACTAGCTCATGGAGGTGACAACATAAATAAGCTCTGGGGAATGATCTTCACAGCAGTATTATGAGTGCTGAAAGAGGGATGTGGCTTCGTTTGTCAATACTGGACAAAAAGGCATTGCTGTCCTCAAGTAAGGAGCTGGCAAATGGTGCAGTTTGGTGATGCTGTGGGTGCCTGGATGACATGGAAAGTGTCTTAAGCAGATTGGGTGCAGCCAGTTGGAGGATTTTGAAGTGGTCTGGATATGTGGGCAGAACAGTGTCTCCGGACTGAAGGTGTTGCTCTCGACCACATGAGGCATCAAGCAGGACTGGAGCTGTTCTTCATGGTGACCACAGACATATCCAGGAGAGAGAGGACTTGAAGGGACAAATAAGAGCTCAAGTGCTTGGGTTAAGCTTCAGATGACCACTGCTTATCACAGCAGGTATCACAGAGAGTCTGACTAAGAGTTGTGCTTTAAAAGACTTGAGCTTGACAGGACTTCTAAATTAGGAATGAACAAATGGACAGAGATATAAACTATCATGACTGTCTTTCCAAGCTTCAAACAGATCAACTATTGGCTTTTATTTTTCCCTCTGTCTTTCCACTTCCTTGTTTTTTGTGGGACTCTAAATGGAAATGTCAATGGCTGGTTTTCTAATATTTCCAAGAGAGATAAAAATCAGAAAAACTATTAAAATTAGCTCTGTTAATATTCTTGGTATGCTTTTACAGATTGTCTTCTAGATCAAAAAGTGATTTTGATCCAGACGTCTGTATACCTTACAAACATCTGGGCTTCTTGACGTTGGCTCAAGTCTGTTCCATCTACTTTGGTTGTATTTCCTGTTATACTACTAAAAGAACCACAAAAATATTTAAGCACCAAATGAACAGGCTTATGGGAAAATTTTCCTGAACCTAAACACATGCACTTGGCTAGGTGTGATTACAGAGGAAGTGCGATGAGAGTTGTCTTCTAGTCATCCTGCTCTCTCAGAAGGAAAGGGAAGCATCTGTGGGAAAAATGCAGTATGTAGTTAGAATTACTAATTACTGCTAAGGTTTGGGCTATGGCTCCAGGTTCTGCTCTGGTTCATAAAGCATTTGCTTGTGGTCTGTGGAGACCTGGCAGGACACCTCTGCCTTTTTTCATTGCATGCTTTCTATTTCTTGACTGGGTAGAGCAGCAGGAAATTTTTCTCTATGTTCCTTATAAGCTGCAGCTGCAGAAGAACAAGATAAGCTAGATCAGCTGTGACTGCAAGTAATAGTCATCAGCACTTCCTATGTGCCTAGTAATGCTGGGTAATTTCATAAGGGAGAGGAAACCGAGGAGTGAGATAGTACGTTGGAAGAAACAGAGAGGAATGTTATCTGCAAACTGGGTGTTATTATGAACTAAAGCAAAATAACATGACTGTGCAGAGAACAGGGCACAGGAGAGTCTGGGGACTGCATCATGGGAAGGTGTTGGAGATGCCAAAAGGCACTGTCTCAACCAGGTCTATTGGCAAGCCAAAGCTGTGTTGTTTTTGTGCTATTTCCAGTGTATCTTGAGTAATCAGGAAATCCTCCTGATATTATATATCAGAAATAAAGGAGAGTGGGAAGTTGAATGACTGGAAAGACAAAAAGAAGGGTGACAAGAAAGTCCAGGGCCCTCATCTGACCAGGTGTTCATTGATCATGACACTAAAAAGGAAGAGTCTCCTGTGCAGCTGTGACTTCTCTCACTGTTGGGCACACTCTTGGTCAAGTGTCCTTTTCTGAAGTGTCCATGGAGAAATCAATATTCTGCTCCTCAGAGCAAGTGATGGATCTCCTATGACCTATTGGTCAGACATTGATAAACTGGGATGGCTGCACACCAAGGAATATATTTTTTAATGGTTGTATGGACTTGTGAATGATTCCTGCTTGCCACAGTAAAGAACCATGTTAACAGAGGTTATAATCCCTGACTGGCCGAAGCTGAATCAGTGCTTCTTTTCCTTTTCTAAACTCTCTGATCTAATGAAAACCTGAAAACGATCTAGTATCAAAGAAGCTATTTTTAGTTGCTGTTCAGAAGATAGCATGGCAGTGAACCTTGTGTAAAACCCAAAGAGAAAGGTCAATACATTCTGCATAAGGAACCAGAACTTTTTCTAAAAAAGGTATAAATAAGGAATTAGAAAAATTCTTAGTACCTGTGGCCAGCAACCATACTTGATTTTTTGCCATCTTGGTTTTTCACTGGTTGTCTGAAGTGCATACTTTACATCTGGTTCATGTGATGCTGCATGTGTTTATGGTACTACACAAATTTTGGGGACAAGGATTCCTTTCTGTATGGGCAGATGATGTGTTTTTTTCGTGTTGTAATTGGGACTTTGGCTTATTCTTTGGAACACTATGTGCTTTGTGACTTGCTATAATGCTTAAGTTTTTCCATTTTATAGCGATCATAACTTGTGTAAGACTTTATTTGTGACCAAAGTAAAATAGGGATCATACAAATGTCTTCTTGTCTCTGATGATGTAATTATTCAATTGAAGCCATGTTACCTATGGTGTTATACGTAAAGGTCCACAACATCCCAAATGTTTCAACAGTACAGCTATGCAATTTGATAAATAGTAGTAAAGTGGATGCAGGTGCTTTCAGCACTCTAAGGTGAAGCAAAATTATTTAGATGGCCAAAGTTGGCAGGCAGACCTACAACATCAATAGAACAGGGGAGGAAAATAACTTTACCCTTTTCTCTGTAAAGTAAGGAAAGAAAGGAAAGGAGTTTAGGAGTACCAGGATACTGGTCTTGAGCACATGTCACCAGACAGCACAAGTCTTTCCCAAGTTTTCAGGGAACTGGCAAATTTTGTGTAAGGACACGGGGCAATTTAACATGCTTTTGGCAATCAGAGGACAGGATGTATTGCTGGTGTAGACAGAGTCATATTCAGCATATTAACATGCTGAAGAGTACTGAAACACGTACGAGTTTACCTTTGACATTTTAAATGCTGCCCCACTGTAAATACAGATAGCCAGAGTGGGAATTATCAGTAGTCCAAGACTACCAGGTCTTGAGTATTGGAGGAGCAGAGATAGCACAAGTATTGTGAAGATCAGAAGAATCAAAGAAAGTAAATGTGATTCTGCTTACAGTCTGTTAATTACCCATGATGAGGAATATGTCTGAAATTACATAATTGGAAAATTATTATGAACTAGAAAGAATAATATGAAACCCAAAATTTTCCCTGTAATTTTACATTGTTTTTAATATATTGACCCAACCTTCATCTAGTAGTTCTGACATCTTACATTACTTGAGAATTTGACTAATTCATTTTACCTGATTCTGTCATCATTCCAGAGCTTGTTTTTTTCTAGTTGTTCATGAAAGGCAGGCTGAAAAATATGATGTGATAGTATTTTTAACTCATTTAATCTGACAGTGCTCATGTATGTATGTGTGTGTGTATTTATATCTCCATACTTACAAGTAAATGTATAGCACCACTGCTTTCAAGCAATCAACCACAATGAAACTGTGGTAGCACTGTCTTCGAAATCAGAGCATGCTAAGTGTTTGCTGCAGATTATTTTTAATGGGAGTTGTGCAGTAGATAGGCTGTAAGGGTTTTGAACTGCAGACAGAGGAATATTCAGATCTACAAATAGCCTCGTTTGTCAGCTCATATCTAACTGTCTCTTTCAGCACTGAAATTTCTTCTTAAAGTATTCTCTAAGATCATCAGGTCACTGTCTAATCCAGAGGTGCGCAGTATCCATCTGCATCAAGGCTGACACCCATAAATTTTCCCATGGTCCTAACAGCTACATCCAGGCAAAGATTTATGCACTGAATCTCAGATTTAAGCATAATTTAGAAAAAAAAAAAATCTCCCAACATTTTAAAATGTCCTGCTCACAAAACTCCACAGGCATCTCACTTTTTAATGGAATTTTTCCAAGCTGTCTCATATTTTACTTCTTTTCATTCCCACTGTGCCCCAACTTCAGCAGGGCAGAGAAATTTAAATCAGAACTGATATCCAAGCCTACTGGAACAAAGAACGAGGTGTCTTTGCAAACAGTAGAGCTCAGTCCAGGTGTTCCCAGGGCATGCCTAATTTACATCAAAAGGATTAATGTTCTCAATAAAAAAGAGTTACAACAACTACTTATTCAAGAAAACAACAGGCTAGTGGTGGAGGGAGGTGTGCAAAGGGAGCAGAGTATGGCTATCAGATTGGAGGGAAGACACTGATGTCTTGATTTTGCTTCAAAACTTGTTTATACATTTCACATCAAATTACAGGATGCAGTAACAAGGTACTGATGATCATTGGCCTCACAGATCAGTTCTCTAACTACATGATCCCCTGCACAGCTGTAAGGTACCTAGCATGTACTACACCAGTGCTAAGTATCTTGAAATGGAAAGAGCTGAGAAAAGAAATCTGAGATACCCTGAACTGAAATACTGAGTCTGACTTCATAAGAACCACACAGGTTCAACAGCTCCAGAACTTAGGAAAATCTTTCCATGAAAACTGGTTTTGCTTCTTCAGTTTTCAGCTATATTCTTCTGAGAATAATGTCCATAGCTTAAAGGACAAAATAATATTGCAGAAACATTTCTGTGCATTGCAGCTATTTTGTGACGTGATTTTAGCAGCTGGGGACAGGGAGGAAAGCCTTACTGAATGTAGTCAGCCAGCTCTCCTCAAGGCAGTTGACATTTACTGCCCACAGTTTCAGACTTGCTCTCCTAGCTGAAGGTTTCTCTCTGAAGGGACAAATGCAGAGGAAAGACATGATTTATATGTAATTTGCTGTAACTCATTAATGACAGAGTGCTGGGCATAGTTATTAGAAATACCAAAGTTTGCAATGAGGATGGCTGCAGATTTGTGCCTTCCTTTGATGTGACATCTCCTCTACCACTGGGACAGCCAACGATACTTCTATAAGATAAATCAGGATGACTGTAAATGGGTGCATCAGTACACACTTGGCAAAAGATGAGCGTGGAAGCCGCCTTTGTTTTTAGTGTTGGGTTTTTTTTTTTTGGTTTTGTGGTGGTTTTTTTTTTTTTTTTTGGGGGGGGGGGTTTGATTGGTTTTTGTTTTTTTTTTCCCCTCGGTAGAACAATGTTGGTGCTTAAAAGGTGACCACTCTTGGTTTGTCTTCAATAATAATATTTGCCTAAAGACACAGCTCAGCTGCATGGTACTTCTGCAGGCTAAGCTGTAGAAACTGAGTAATAAACATCTCTCCCCTGTAGCAGCATGTAAAAATCAAGGGTTTGTGGCTAAAGGGATGAATAAAAAATGTGGTTGTATAAAATGATCTGGATAAATCATGCTAACTGATTGCACTTTGGACACTCCCTTGGCCTTGGTAAAAAGTATTTCTAGAGAGACACAAATGTTTTTTCTTCAACCTTGACGGATTCTCAAAATTGGACTAGGATCAAAATCAGCCTGAAGGAACACACTTGGATTCAACACCACCATAGAGTAACCCAAATCTCTCTGATTATCATTAAATGGTCTCCAGAAGCCTTGTCAGTTAATACCAAACAGAACCAGCTTGCCAGGAATACCAAATCTTTTGGCTAAGTGACAGCTCGTTTCTTTAAAACAGGAAAATCCAGTGGAAGAAATAGTTCATAGAAAAAAACACAGGAAAATTAGTTTGGGAAGATTTTTCTGTACATGCTTTTTGGTTCTTAATACTTCTAAAATTACTTGTTTTAGAAACACAAACTTTATTTTTTACTGCTAGATTTACAGAAATAATAATTACTTTCTTTGTTTCTTATTGTGATAAACATGTAATTATCAAATTGAAACCTAACTCCTAATACAGAAGAACAAATAGGATGATCTTACGTGCACTGTCAGGTCTCATTTACAAGACTCATTAACAAGGGGAAATGAATACTAGCTGGAAACCAGGACCAAAGGTAATTTTAAGTCACCTGCAAGGTTCCTTGAGCATTTTGTGCAGCCCAAGCTTGGCTCTGCATTGTCAGATCCCCAGGAATGTATGGGTGCTGGCCATAGGCTCTGCTAAACCGAGTATCTCACCAGACAGTAAAAGGTCCAGGTTTTCAAATTTACCTTGTCTTAAAATGCAGAAAGCATCTTCACTGAATTTTAAAAGCACCCTAGCAGATGGGTGCCCTTAATACCAAGTTGCAGTCTGAATTACTGACTGCTGTATTTGTAAGTCCTGCTAGAAACTCACTGCATCTTTAGACACAAAAATGCCTTTCCAAACCTGGCTTAGATTCTGTACAGCAGCTCCTGACTGTGAAGGCTGATCACTTAGGAACAGTGCAGGCATTTTGAATGCTAGGTGAATAAAAAGAATTGGCAACTCTTGGTTTTGCGACTATTCTTGATGCTCCAGTTTTGCTGTAAAGTATTATGAAAAGTGTCATTTGCAGCTCCAGAAGTTTGAACAAAAGGAGCTAAACTTTGGCTAATTTTTGCCCTCACTCATGTAGACCATGAGTTGACCTTGCAATCTGAACTTAATCTTTGAATTCTCCTCCAGTCTTACCTTTAACATTAACAGGTGTCTGGCCTACAAATACATCAATGTTAATTTGTGGCCAGCAGGTCGAGGGAAGTGATTCTCCTCTTTGTTCTCATGAGACCACACCTGGGTCCTCAGAACAGGAAAGACATGGATCTGTTGGAGCAGGTTCAGGGAGGGACATAAAGATGATCAGAGGAATGGAACACTTCTTTTATGAGGAAATGCTGAGAGAGTTGGGTTGTTCAGCCTGGAGAAGAGAAGGCTCCACGGAGACTTTATAGCAGCCTTTCGATACTTAAAGGTGGCTTAGAAGAAAGATGGAGACAGACATTTTAGTAAAGCTTGAAGCAATAGGATAAGAGATAATGATTTTAAATGGAAATAGGCTAGATTTAGACTAGATATGAGGAAGAAATTTTTTACAATGAGGGCAGTGGAACACTGGAACGTGTTTCCCAGAGAGGTGGTAGATGCCCCATCCCTGGAAACATTCAAGGTCAGGTTGAATGGGGGTCTGGGCAACCTGATCTAGTGGAAGATGTCCCTGCTTATTGCAGGGGTTTGAACTAGATGACTTTTAAAGGTCCCTTCCAACCCAGGCTGTTCTATGACTCTGATTCTATGATTTTAACAAATGTATACTAATGGTATTTGTAATTTAATACTACTAGACTGAGGACTATTTCAGTTAAATCATTATCCTACAGAAAGATTCCAGGGGATATAGGGGACTAGAAATGCTGACAAAGTTATTTACAGCAATCTACTAGTATCACCAGCTGCTTCAGTTTTACAGCCTGATACCCACCACTCCAGCTCTGTTGGAGTGTTAACTCTCTGATTATTTCTGTGTGTACCAGGATCCTCTCCATCTTTGAATGTCCATATTTCAGCCCCAGGTAGATATAATTTACTTGTTCTGCATGTCTTGTCCTTCTAACATTTTCCTCTAATTTTTCCAAAGACTCAGAAGAAAGGCACAGGATAAAATCATGCTGACTGGGCTGAAGCAAGCCATGCCATCATCTTTCCTGGACTACCTGTGCTAGATAATTCTCTAAAAGCCAGTCATAAATGTTGAATCCACTTATAGACACCACTGAGGAGGTAAGTCTGAGGTGTAACACAGGGGGTCTGGAAGGCACAGTGTGTGGGGAGATAGACAGCACCACTGTCACCCTTGGGAAACTCAAAAAATGACCAAGAAAATAGAAGTAATGTTAGAAGAACTGGCAGAGTATTGTGTGGCAGAGTATTCCCTGACAGGAGGTACCTGTCAAGGAAAGGATGAGACCACGGCTTTGCACCCTGTAAGTCATTCAACTTTCCACATGTCAGCAGGGCAGAGCACCAAAACCCCACAGGTGTTTGCTTCATGCAACAGAAAATGTGGGGTCGGAGGAGCTCAGAGATCACTGCAGAGTTGTAAAAGAGCTTGGCCCCAGTGTACAGATTTGAATTATTACTATATTAATATTGTTTCTTAATATTGTCAGAAAAGCCAATACTTTTCCCATGAGAAATTCTGAATCTTTTCCTTTACTGAAATCTGGCCAGGGCTCCTGCTGACAGAAAGGTTAATAAAGGAAGTGAGCTATCCAAAGGACTCTGACAATGTTTATTATAATTTTTTTACCCACCACACAGACTTGCATTTTGACCTTCAGAGTCTCAGGAAATACTGATACACCAGAAAACGGATATGATCCTCGCCATAAGTTGCTGATGCCAATCTGCAAATAAGTGTTTTGCAAAGGTTGCTTTAAACTGAAGTGTGTTTTTCAGATCATGATTTGGATGCAGAAAAAGCACATTCAGGGCACTTCTTCCCTCTTAATCTCTCTTTCAGTCTTTGTTTGCTTGTTTGTTTGAAGCACTTTCTTTTTCTTTCCTCTTGTTGGAAGATACTGTGATTGCACAAGCAGAGTTTCATATTTAAAGCAAGAGAGTTGGATAAAAGGTTTCCCAGCTGAAGGCCCAAGCCCAGGATCTGGGAATAAATCACAGAGTTTAACAGCAGTATTTTAGAGATTTTAAAGCTGAGACTTTTAAGCAAGCTTTCATGGAACAGAGTTTTACCAGTGCACTGACTAATCTAAAATTAAATGAAGCATTTCAAGGAAGAACTGCTACAGCGGCAAAATTGAATAAGGGAGAAGATATACAGACTGAATATAATTGTTCCAAAAAATATTTCTGGTGTTAATTCTACAGAATGCTGCAAGTGTTTTGTGCTAGCTCAGTGACTTTGAGCAGTCCTGAGCTCCCAGTTCTCAACCATAGGACAGCATGGAAGGCATCCTTAAATCTCTAGCATAGTTGGTCTAGGTCAGTAGTCTCAATCCAAAACTGTTCTCAAGATTGAATCTCTTCATGATATTTTGATTTTTAATTCTGGAAAAGCCCATTTTAGAAATGGTCTTTGTCAGAAAATTGGGGCTTGATTTCCGGTTCAGGATATTTAAGATTTTGCTTCAGTTTTGAATATATCCAGTTTTCAATGTCTGGTTCAAATCTAGTGGTCAGATTTCTACATGCTGCTAATTTCTAAACAATTTTTTTTTTTGTGATAGAATGAAAGAAGCATGATCTTTCTACTTTTATTGGTGTTGAGCAGAAGTCAGATCCCTCATAAATGTATTGTACCTGTATGAGATGATGCAAGAAGCTGAAGAATCAGGCTGTGTGTTTTCCAGAGCACTGATATCCTTTTAACACACACTTTCAAGACTGTAGTCCCTAATTCTTTTTAAGGATTCCTCCTGCTTCTTCTCTTTCATTTGTCTTCCATGACATTTTTGACAGGGAATATGTCTTATCTATATGCTTTGAAAATTTACAGCACTATATAAATCCTTTTATAAGAATCAGAATTTAAACCTTTACCGGCTACAATAACATGAGTGGAAAATTATTTGTTCACTTCTCAATAACTGACTAAATATTGTCTTTAGTGTTATATTTATAGGAAGTTTCTTTATATGTGTGTTACTGTAAATGTTATTCTTAGAGGTGGAGTTAGAAAAACCAACAATTCAATACAGATCTTTTACATTTCTTGAGTGGCATTTATTTGCAGTTACACTGCTTCCTTCAGACAGACTGAAAGTAAGATGGGACCTTAATGCTATGTAGAATTGGAGCAGCAAGAAGTATTTTGGTGGTTCTGGGATTTATAAGGCCTACCTGAAGGGATTTTTTTGCAAATTATTCTCCAAACCCCTATACTTTCCAAGTCTCCTTCATTTGGGATTTTTTCTTAGCATCTAATCTCCAGTAATAGTTTCAGTGGTAGACAAGGATAAATTCATGCCAAAGCAGTCTGAGACGATTTATCTGTGCTTTTTCTGAGAAATCAGAAAAAATGTCCTTGGCCACTGTCTTTGTATGGCAGCTCTTCCTTCCAGACAGAGCAGCCCTGCACATCAATTTGACAGGGCACAGGCACAGGAAGTCATGCTGCTTTGGGGAGGACTGTGCCTTCTCATGGTTGATGTGGATAGATGTGTTCAGCTCTTGGTGACTCCAAATGGGAATGTCCAGAGTTTACACTTCTGTTGCCCCAACTTTGCACATGCTTGTGCAAGGCATGAGGTAGTGGAAATCATATCCAAGAAATCAAGCTAAATTCCTTTGCAAAACTGGGATGCAGACATGCATCATTTCCTGCTTTATTGCTGAGGTTCCTGTTGAGGTTTCCTGCTTATAATTTATTTTCCATAAGCTGATTAAAAAGTCATTAGAAAACAATCAAATATCTGCATAGATAGAACAGGATTATAAAAATGGTGCAATTATTCATTTGCCATCTTGGTGTGTTAATAGAACAGCTGCTGAACTATACAACAACTCTTTCAACATGGCTGATCATTCTTGCCCAAGTTTATCTCCACCAAATAAAATTGTTTTGGTTTTTATGCCAAGATAACTAATAGAGACTTATAGAGACAATGTACATGTAGTTTTTACTTTTCTATACATATAAATTCATAGGACCTTAGAAATATTGCTTGGAAGGCATCTCTGGAGATCACCCAGTTAAAACTCTTGCTCAAAATGAGAGTGTCATCCAATGCTAGACCAGTCAGCCATGTCTTTTTCTAGCTGATCCTTGAAAACATGCAAGGATGGTCGTTCTCTGGGCAACCATTTCCAGCACTGTACCATGTTCTTACTGTAAAAGCTCATGGCAAATTCATGCATGCTCTTAGGTTTTTTTTGGACAAGCTATTATAATAGGAAAATATCTAATGGTTCACATTTTATTGTGAGTTAGCTATCCTGATATACAAATGCTCTTTTTCACTAAGGACAAAAGTTGCCAGAGAATGGTTATTAAGCATCAGAATTCAGAAGACTAAAGAAAATTTCATCAAAAGACTGACCTACCAAGCTGTTGATCACTTACCTGCTTAGACAAAATGCAAGAACCTGGGATGAAGGATGGCAGTGCTCAGAGCAAATGAGACCACCTTAGGAAGTTGCTTCTGTCTTCTGAGGTCAGAGTACCAGCTGGAGTGTCACAGCAGAGGATCACAGAGATGATACCACAATTTGACTGTGTATTTAATACATGTATATAAAGGGAGAGGGAGAGGGAGAGGGAGAGGGAGAGGGAGTGAACATCTCTGTGTTCAGAGCAAGAATGGAATAAAAGCTTCTTCATTTGGGCATGGCTGCAATATCCAGAGCAAGGAAAATCCTTAAGCACACATGGAAGTCCAAGGCAAGTGTGAAAGAAACTAATTTTGACACTTGATGTCTTCTCCCAAATATAAAAACTTTAAACATTGGCATAGTTGCAATATTGCCATCTTTCTACTCTATCTCTGGAGCTAGGATTGCTTTGTATCTTGAGTCCAACAGCACAAGCCTCTAGGAGAAGAGTTATAAATGACTTCCAAATAATCAGTTACACCCACATGCTGTCTTTTCTCTTGATGGTAAGTTTTCTGGGGAAGAAATCCTTGACAAAAAATCATTTGAGAGGCCATCATCACTGGGGAAGCTGGACTGGTAAGCAATCAGTGAGGCTGCTTGCTCGCTCGCAGGAATTGAGGCAGCACCTGCTGCTACACTGCTTAGGGTCCTTGGCTATTTTAACTGATGAGAAAAAAAGGAAATGTTATTTGCTCACCTCTGCCTCACAGTGTAGTTGGCATGGTTGTTCAAAGGGGAGATAGATGTTCAGAGTGAGTGCGTGTCCCTCCTATTCTTTGCAATCAGTGAACAAACATTTCCATGGCTGGACTTGGCACTTTCTGTGTACTAGTTATTACAGCTGCAGTATGACAAGGTCTCCCCTAGGCAGCTGTTTACAGAGAGCTGCTACTTGAACAGGAGTCTCAGCAACATGATTATGCCTTATTTTTGTAAATGCCTCTTAATAGCTATGTCGAAGAGCCTCTGAGGCCTCTGTGAACTCCTGCTGCAGGGGTGATGCAGAACAGCACATTCCTGAGCGTCACAGTTCCTTCCTCTGTTTGGACGGTTCAGCTCCACCTGCAGCACCACAGGTAGGAGTCAGATTGGTGTGGCATTGTTACTGGGCTT
This sequence comes from Athene cunicularia, assembly GCF_003259725.1. Taxonomy (NCBI): domain Eukaryota; kingdom Metazoa; phylum Chordata; class Aves; order Strigiformes; family Strigidae; genus Athene; species Athene cunicularia. Next base: position 12,411,676 of record NW_020799142.1, on the reverse strand, counting down.
GGCACCAACACACTGCATAATGTGATAATCCCTGTGGCTTGAATCTGCACTGTCCTTGGCCAGAAAGCTGTACTTGGAGGTAAACTTCTGACCTTGTGGCTTTTTTTTCCCCCAAAAAATATTTTGGAAAGAAGTAATTGCTATCCTTTCATAAGCCATTCTTCACTCAGAGGATTTGATTCTCTTGTGTACTACTGTGGCTTTTAAAAGAACTCTTCATACAGCCAAGGCACTCTAGCACAAACAATCGAAGAGGCACAGTACTGAGGCAACTGGGTTCTTCCAAAAAAGATCATTCTGTAAGGTCCATAACTGCGAAGACTCAGGCTTTGTCTCAGGACATGGGAAAAGGTGCTTTGTGTCTTGTGTATTCACTATTAGAATAATCTACGAAGCAAAAGGTCAAAGAAATACGTCTTTTTGTTTGAAAAATGATTGCACTTAAGAGATTATTGATCTAGCAATGAATTAAAAGTGGCATCTCTTGAGAGTTTTTAAGGGCTCTTTGTTTCAGTACTAGTATGCATCAACACGTTGAGACATGTAGTGCTTCATCCTTAACTTGCATGTTTGTGTAAGTACTTGAGAATACAATGTGCTGAAGGAGAATGGACAAAGGAAGAGCTTTAGCTGAGATAGTCATAGTCTAATAAATATCACTCTCTTCCGAGACAACCACAGTTGCATTAAAACCAGACAGAAAGAGTACAGTTAGTTTTCTATAGCATTGTAACATCTTTATTTTGCACATTTACAGATAAAAAAGTGCAAAGACAAAATCTAGGTATGAGCCATTATCTTAATGAGCTGTAGTAATAGTTCTTACATGTATGGGTGAAGAGGACAACAGACTTGGTTTACTGCGCACAAAATGCTGTCTCCAATTTCTTAAGCATCCTTTACTTTGCTTCCTGTTTCACATGTTAGAATTTTAATATGTCCTATAATTGGACCTGAAACTCCTTGTGGATTCAAGTGAGACTACGCAGACATCTACCAGTGTGATTTGCTGAAATCAAGTAATTGATCATTTGCAGATGATATCCTCATTTGCACCCAGTAATTTTGTTGAAAGTTATTTGTGAGTGCAGAAGTCCATGATTTAAGTCATGCACTAAATGCACTTAAGAAAATCAAATAACTTGCTTTAAGAGCCACATGATTTGCATTTCAGAAAAGGAAATCCATGTAGATGTTAGAGGTAGAGAACAATGGCACTGAGGCAGCGTGGGCTGACTTTTAGCCTAGTTCCTACTAGGGTGAAGCCCTAAGTGATGAGAAGTGGAGTGAGAGATGGGAGCAATTTAGCCACAATGGCTAGTGTCCCCCTCCTTTTAACCTCTTCTAGACAGCTCTGGCCCTTCTCCCTCTCCCACTGCAGTTGAGGAGAGTTTTGCTGTGGTCTCCCTACCCCAGGCCAAAGCCCATCAATGACAATACATCATGAGCTGTATTTCCTATATGAGTGCCTGTGCTGCTGTTCAGTATTGCCCCCCATGCCACCCAGCAGAAGTGATGGGGCCATTTGCAAATGGTGGCTTTTTCTCACTCTTTCAAAGAACCAAAGTAGCCATGGTGTCCATGCTGTGCCAGCATCAGCTGCACGTCGCAACTGAGATCTGGCTCTGGGAGGTGGGAACCCGCTGGGGACTGCAGCATTCATTGGGGTCCTCCGGGTAGGACCAGGCTCTGGGTCAGACCTCGCAGTTTGGTGGGGTGCATGGTTTAATTTTTCTTGTATCTCAGGACCCAGCAGAACAGAGACATCCAAACCCTCCATTTTACAGTCCAAGCTCCCCTACAGACCCCTTCTCTGTGACTTGTAGATGATCTGACAGGGGAATACATTAACCATCATTCCTTTATTACCTAGCACTTTCCAAGTGGAAATTGCTACCTACTAAATTTGCTGGGCATTATGTATTTCTAGGTCTTTATACCAGCATGTGAGAGCATGTCCCAGGTTTGGTGTCCAGGTATGCGTCCCAGGTATCCTGTCACATGCACATTTTCTTCTCTTCCCCTTCCCAAACTATCCCATGGTTTCCACACACCGTAAAACAGCTGACACTTCCCATTTATACTGGGGTAAAAAGTGGCAAGATTATCCCAGTGCTTCATGCTCTCCCTCAGTGGGCAAACATACCATTTTTCAGGTTTTGAACTAAAAATGTGCAGCAGGTCATGAAAGGAAAGTGTTTAACCATGGGACAAAAGAACAAATAAATCAAACAAAATGGAACAAAGGCAAGGTCAAAACCCACTACAGCAATGCTGTAAAAATCTTCAGTACCCAGAGCATTACAAAGGCACCAACACTCTGGATGCTCTGAAGCAACCACAAGCTCTGGGTCTGGATCATCTTGTCTTCACACTTCTATGAGCCTGCAAGAGGGTGAAATTATTTGGCTGCCAGAAAGGCAAGCTGAAGCAGAAGACACAAGTGGAGCCAGGCTTCATGCAGCTACTGAGCACTGCTTGCCATGCCCAAGGAGATGCTTTTTCACAGGGCTGGAGGATGATTTGGGACTGCAGCTCTGAGGTGCACAGTTAATATTAGCTCTTAAGGACATGCAAGAGGAGCATGTACAAGGGAAGAGACAGAGGATAAATAATGAGAGTGTGAACTGGAGACTATTAGACAAGACCAGCTATATTTGCAACACTTTCAAGCAGGTGTCCATCCCTTTCTCATCCAGATAAATGGTGACATGTTCCATGGGCTCCTGGATCACGACTGCTGAGTGCTCTGTGGGTCCTTCACCTCCTGAACGCATCTTTATGACACTTCCAGCTCCAGAGGGCATGCCTGGCCATCCTCTCTTCCTAGTTCCCTGGGCCATGGAAAGTCTCCCCAGAGATTTGCATATCTTCTCCTTGGGCCTTTTTTTTCTAGTACTAGAAGCAGTACATTAGCTACATACCCAAACTGTAGTTTCTGGGAAGCTGAAGGTGCTGCATCTTGTAAGTATGAAATATAACGTTGAGTTTCTGTGGATTTCTTTTTGTAGCTTAAGAGTTAGAGTAATTTCTGAACCGGCATAACTGGAGCTGTACATTGCAAGTATGCAGAAGTATCTCCTCTGAAGTATGGTCATGGACCTGAAGGGGAAGGACCCCTCAGGGAAAGGCAGCATGGACTGAGGATCTTATGTGGAACGCAGTGGACTGAGGCTAGAACGGAGATGCAGAATTGGATCTGTCCTATTGTCTGTTGCTCTAATATCCCACAGGCATCCCTAACTCTAGGCTACCTAACAAAAAGGCAGCTGAGTTATGTGTTCACAGCCCTGAAAGATGAATCCTGCTGAGTACACACCAGTCCTGTTGACTGCTGTTGAGGAATGCATTAACTGTTCATAAACACAGGGATGTAGGAGCCTGCCATTTGTGAGACTAGGGGTTTTGAAATATTGTTAGTGCTGAAACTTGCAGTGCTTTTACCAAGGAAAGGCAAGCCACATGTGCAATGTGATCAGGTACTATTCTTGATCATCTGTGGGAGGATGAGTGGGTATGAACGAGCACAGGCATCTGGCACACTCTGGTCCACTCACAGGCATGCCTTCCTGACTGCCTGCTGCTCACTTCCCTGCTAGGAACAAAAGCTATGTTAGACCCTGTTTTTTGACACCAAAGTATGTTGGGGTATGAGGGAAGGAAGCTTGACTGCTGACCAGTAAATGGCATAGCAGGCTGCAAGCAGGTGTTAGATGTTCCTGGTGTGCAACCCTTGCTCATGTCCTGGTACCAGTGGACCAGATGATGGCCAGTGCAAGGCTGTGGTGGTGCCTGGACCAGCAGCCATTTTGCTGTCGGGGATTGCACTGGCCTAGGACACTCTGTCATGATGCCATCCCTACTGCTGATGGCAGTGGCAGGCCACCTATGACTTGCTGCCAGAGTCTAAATAAGTGTCCACAGTCACATATGCACCTGCAATTGGAACTGTTATCTTGTCTGTGCAGCCAAAACTGTTGGAGGCAGCGTTCCCTGTCTCTGGAGGTATTTGGGCAGACATGTGACCTGACTGTGGGAAGGTGCTGGTGGCACCTGCCTAGGCTCCTGCTGTGCCTGATGGAGAGAGGCAGGCTCCTGCAACCAACATCTCAGCATGTCCCAACGAGGCAACTCACTCTTGCCGAACAAATAGCTCAGGTCTGTCCCTTGGACAAAGCCAGGATGTAGTACACTGAACTGGGAGCTGCAGCACCAGTCAGAGGGGCTGTGAAGGGGTATTATATCTAGCCTGACACCTGCATAGCAGCTATGGTGTTAGTGTCTTTGCCAGATAGAGGGTTGAGTCTTTGCAGGACTGTGAAGGTCTGGGGATAAAATTTAGAACTGTGGTCCTGGAGGAGTTAAGAAGGAGGAAGGGAGGGAAGGGCTTCCTGAAGAAGCAGTCAGCAGGAGGGCAAGCAGAGCAGACAGACCTGCCGTTAATGCAGTGGGAACCATTTTAGGTCTAGCCCCAGTCTGGTTTAAATTTAAATCACTGTGGACAGGCCTGTGGCTTTTATTTCTGGGTTATCATATGGCTGTGGCATTTTGAGCTAATTTTAGTCTACCTTCTGTTAATTTTTAATTACTTGTCCAAATCTAAGACAGTGAAGGTAAGGTTAACCTAATTCTTTTCACATGCTCAGTCTAGAACAATGATTCAATTGCAGAGAAAAATTATTCTTATCACAGCAGAATGATTTCAGCTCTTGTTACTATTTTCCATGTCATGGTTAAAGATTTGTTTATGTTTCATAATGAATTTTCATTTTCAGAAAGTTCGAGCTTGGCTTCAGAATTGTGCCTGGGGCTGGATATTGATGTATGAAATCTCAGCTTGGAAACAAATCATCGTTTGTACAAGATTGCAAAGAAATCCAATTGGCTGGAGGTTAGCAGTTATGTTATACTTCTTCTCTTAAAAAATATAATCTAAAGGGTGCTTATATATAGTCCATCATCTCTCCATAGTTTAAATGAAACAATTCACCTATTAATGAAAAGGAACTGCTCTTGAGGGAGTTCAGCAACCACAGTTTACATGAAAAGTGGAAAAGACTATCTTATGCTAATGAAATTGTTCCAGGCATTTTTAAACAACTCCCCCTTGTCCCTAAGCATCCTCGATGTATCTAACTTGCAAATTGCAAGCGTGTGCAGCAGAATGGCTGCTGCAGCTGAACTAGACAGATACAAATGCTAGAGTAATATAATCTAGATATATAGAACAAAAGTTTATAGCTCTTTTAATGGTTGCTTTCTCCAACTACATCAACTAAATATCTCCTAAATAAAATAAAACTCAAATTGTTTTCTCTTTCTACAAGTTCCAGCAGAAGCACATGCCAAAGTGCTTTGCTGGATTAGGCCTTAAATGTTTTGAGATTTAAACTCTTCAGATGGGTGAAGAGGAGGGATTGAAATCATTCAACACAGACAGAGGCCAAGCATGCTCTAGGAGGTCTACTTTAATTAAGTAAGGCTCTTAATTTAATGTAGAAGCCACTCTATTTCCACAGAATACGATATTGACTGTTACAGTAATTTCTTAGGTATAGAACAATTAAAAATTAAAGAGTTAGCTGGACTGCTATGCTCATCATAGAAATATTCCTTACTGTGTTCACCTATAGCAGTTTAGTACCTGAAATCCTAAACATGGATCACATGCAGCTTGGGCTAGCAGTGATGATGCTGCCTCCAGCTGATGGTCATGAGACAGCTTGTAAGAAATATCAGTCTCCAAAAGTCTACAGTGACTGGTCACCTCATCTGAAAAAAAGATAAAGCTCCTGGCTGCCACAGGCAGCTCCCAGGTCTGACATTTCAATTCATAAACCATCCTCTGAGCTGGGAATGCTGTCTCCAGCCAAGGGGCATGTGGAATTTTCAGCATTTCCCATCCCTTGGCACTGGGTTGTCCTCTCCCATGTGTGGCTCTGCCCCAGTCTAGATGGTGTGGTGCCCATTTCACCACACCCCTTCCCATGGGACTTGGTGTATCAGGCACCCAGAAGATGGTCCCCCCCCAGCAAGCATGGGGGAGAGCACAGCCACCCCTGTCACGCCCAGCACTTGCTGGTGGTACCCAAAGGAAGGGAGGGCTCAGGACACTTTTGCTGGAAACTGTGCCTGGGAGGAATAGGAAACCGTCAGGCAGGCAGCATGGTGCTGTGTGATAGAGTGTTAGCATGTGTGTGTAGGTGTTGGTGTTTGTCTGTGTTGTCTTCTTTTGATGCTCTTTTGGGATAGCATTGAAGGAGGAGGAGATGGCATGAGCATGAATGGTGTCCTCATTCTCTCTAATCTGGAAAATATGTATTGACCCAAAGCAAAAGATCTGCAGCGGGGAAGGAAGCCACAACTCTCCTGAAAACACTGATGGGGGAAGATGCATTGCAGGGTGCTTTTGGGGTGTACCCCATCAAGCTGAGGAGGGATCTGGCTATGGTTCCTCTGTCTCTAAGCAAGTGCTCTGACTGTTTGGCCATTGAATAACAGAGAAACACATTTTCCTCTAGTCATCTGGTTTGAAAGGTTTTTCAATGCCCCCTTTTTCTTTTATTTTGTAATGATTGTGTCACCTCAAGAGAAAGCCTGGGGACAGCCTTGTGTGGAGGGAGAGAGTGACTAGCAGTCAAAAAATGTTTCTGGGACCAGTAGGATGCAATTCTTGCTAGTTGTTTAGCTCTGTTTTTTAGATGCCTGACTCTCCTGGGGCACTTCCCAGGCATAAAACTTGAGGAAAACTACTTTCCTCATATTTTTTACCATAGTCCATCTGTTCTGCTCTCTCCCAATGCCCCCAGTTGGAGAACCCTTGCCTGAGGTGTGTGAGGTGATTGCAGGGGCATTTCTGGGTGCCTGAAGAGCGGATGGGTGAGGCCACTGCGAAGGGTTCTGCACCCCCAAGGAAACCCACTGGACCAGCATCTCCCCAGGGAACAGGCAGGGGAAGCCGATGGCTGCTGTGTGCCTTCTGCCCTCCTTTCCATGAACCCCATGGTAAAGGTTATTTCAGCAGCAGGTCTATTGTGCACTCCTCTGTGTCCTGTGCAGGGACCTCGTCAGATCTGTTGCAGCGATTGCCTCCACGGGAGAACTGCAAGGTGGTGTCATTCAGCCCAAAGGTGGCAGATTTTGCAGGGGAGATGGAGGAGCTCGTATGGGTCTGTATTTGTTTGGTGCTTACATGTGAGGGGCTGTGTGCTGGACACCTTTGGCAGCTCTATGCTCAGGCTTCATCTTTCATGTGTTAGGCTGTCTGTTGCAAGAAACAAATAAATAAAATTGTCAGTTTGAGATCTGTCATATTTATCAGCCTGTCCCCAGACAGAGTGCTTATGGTTGAGAATGTTTCTTGGGAGGATAAAAGATTTTCACTTTATTTACAGAATAAGCCCTGTTTCTGCTCCCAGGTTTAAGACAGGCATTACAAGTGTTGGTCTTCTTCTACCAGCTTTGGGCTTCAGGTTTGCAGCTAAGAGAAGCCCAGTGCTTGAAAAGGAATCAGGCAGGTCCTCCCTCGGCTCAGGCAGGAATTCAAGGAGCTACTTCTTCCCAGGAGGGCACTTAGCAATGAGGAAAAGCAGAGCCAGGGCTGGCCAAAAGTCCTGTGTATCTACTTCACTGGCACACTTCAAGTTATTCTAAACTGCACTAAGGGGATTTCACAAGCCCTCCAAGAGCTCCTTCCCTCTGTCCTACTGTTGCATTCAAAATGGATGGAGCAAGAAATGTTCCCATCGAACCTCTTTTTCCTTCCAGTGAAATAGTTGTGTGCATATCATCCAGCAAGACTCACACAAGGCGGCAGTCCGTGGGAGGTGTGCACTCTGATGGGCTTTCTGGGACTATCAGAAGCTCACATGAACTCCCTCAAGACCTTTTCCATCTGTGAATATGCAGTCTCTCCCTCTGTCTTTGAATAATACTTTGTATAACAGACTATTCTGGATGGGAACAAATGAACCGTCAGGCAGCTCTAGAGAATGCAATGCTGAAACTATGGGCTGAACCAAATTTGCTTTGTCCTCCAAACCCTCTTGTGGTTTTTGATTGTCACTGCCTATTCACTTACTATTGGTTCTTTCTTTTGGAAGAAATTTGGTTTGTTAACCAGATTATTGTTGTTGTGAAATGATAAATGACCTCACCCCAGTTGTCAATAGTCCATGATGCTTGGAAAATAAATCTCTGAGTCAAAGTTGTTCTAACAATTGCTGATGTCTTTGGGGAAATATGAACAAAATTAATATGATGCTTAGGTAATCACTTACTAAAAACATGAGTAATTTGCATCCTGGTGGTAATAAGAGGAGATAAGAAGATGTGGCATAAATTACACTCCTGTGTTTCTCTATCCATCTGTCTGGAGCCTGAGGGTGCCTGTTCACAGTTGCAGAGATGTGCCTCTGAACTGATCTGCAATCACACCATTGGAGAGGTGCTGTAGCCGGGCTAATGAGTCCTGCCAGACCCATGCTGGCTGGTGCCATACCAGCCCTGCTTCCTCATGCCTCGGTCTCTCCCTTGCTAGGAAGTTGTTAGAAATATCCAGTAGGAATTTCTCTGTACTTTTTCTGAAGCAGCTGCCAGAGACAACCCAGCCTTTCCTGTTCTGGTGCAGAAATCCTGTCCCAGCCTGGCAGGAGTGGCCCGGGCACTCATAAATCACCCAGATTATAACAGGAAATGCACAACCCCTGAATTTTGTTTGGATTTTTTTAAGAATTATGCATGACTGCAGGTCCACACAGATCTGGGGCCCATCTGCTGCAGCATGATGACCAGAGACTTCAACCAGCCTACAATGGCAGCTAGGGAACCAGACTGTCCCAACTTTTCTGCACCATGTGAAAACAATATGAAAAATACAACTGCGTTTCACAATAAGTAGTGAAAAGCCTTGCCTTTTGATGTTGTTATCTTAAATGGTGCTATTGGATGATGAAACACGTTAAAATGTGTGGGAGGTGGTTTTGCTCAAAGCTCCCCACTTCTGCTCTCCGGAGCTGGCATTCGCACTCTCTACCCTGAACTGTCCTGGTGCACTGCCAGCCTGTTATTCTGGGTCTCTCTCCCAAGCACTCTCCCTGCTCTCCAACCCTGGGCATGAGCTCACACTGCAGCCCTTCCCTTACCAGGAAGATTCATTTGGGTTTCCTTCCTTTTATGTAGCCAGCTAGTGCCATTACACATGTTGCCTCCATCCCTACCCAGTTTAGCTGGCAAGGAAGCCAACAGGTTCAAAAACTTCTGAGAGGGATATGGAATTGGAAGACAGAAAGACTTGTTAAATAAGTCTGATGTCCTTAGGAAGTCAGGCTAAAAACAGGGTTAGCATACTATTTCTCAGTATTATGTGTATTCTGAAGGCATGTCTGTACAGGGCAGTATGGTGCCTTGCTGGGTCCTGACTGTACCTTCACGTCAGTGACACAACATATATGGAGACACATTTGAATATTGGCAGGATCTCTTCTGTTTGGTGCAGCTGTGCCATTTCTAGTTTGGGAGCCAGCTCATCCAGTGTTAGCCTGAGGAGCAATGCAGTATGTTGTGTTATGCAATGCGGACGTACCCAAATAATTAATCTGAATAGCCGAATTCCCTTGAGAGTTGCTCTCCAAGTATGGATTGGAGGTCAAATTTGAGGTAATTTGAGCAAGGAAGTCCTGAGATGCAACCCCTTCTTAAAAAAGTCATATGCCATCCAAATATTACCACCATTACAGTACTTCATTTACTGGTTGCATACTTCTCGATATTGTGCTGTGGCTCTTGTCCTCTCCAAGCTGTTATCAGATCATCTACTCAGATTATGATGTTTGACATGTTATCTTGGTTGACACCCAATGACCCTTAAGGAGTTAATACTAGAAAAATAATGGGATTTATTTGGATTGGATCTCTCTGTATTAAGGTGACAAGGAAAAGGAAATTAGGGTTACATGGACAGCAGGACATGGTTTATGGACAGCTCAGGGGCTGCTGGCAGCTCTGGGGATATGAATTGCAGCATTGCTAACTTCCAATCGGTAAGCTTCAAGGGCTTCTTCTTGTGCTTTGGTCCTGACAGCAAAACCGTCATTCTCAGAGCCAATGTTTCAATGGACTCTGAAACCCACATGCATGCTCAGTCTGCTCTGGAAGTTGCTATGCTTTGGAAGGGCCAAAGGATAAATTTAGCCTGGGGTCACTTGACACAGCATGTTCTGTAGATACTGCCTGCCCCACACACATATGCAGCTGCTTTTCATATCCATATTGCTTTAAAACTTCCAACCTGCCCAACTCCAGTAAACCAGAATACTGATCTGTTGCAGCAGGCTTGTTTGGTGGAAATAATGAGTCCTTCTGTCAGAGAATCCCTGAGGTATGTACCACAGAAAGAGAGCTGCTTACAGCATTTGTCAGACTCTTACAACTTTTGCAGTGCATAGCAGGGAAAAAAAACCCAACCAACAAACCCTCCACAAATAAGCTCTCTGACCTTGCACCAGTCTTCAAGTATGTCATGTTATCACAGTCCAAATGTTTCACTGCCTCTGTTTGAAGAGAGTTGACATCTAGCGTTTCTTCAGAAGCCCCTCACTGAGGGTCACTGACCCAGCAGCAAAATCCGACAAGGCCCATCCATGCCTGAGGCATATGCGGGCATGGTGCATGGCAGAGCTCTATGCTGCCTGGCCTGCAGCAAGCTCACCCCTGGGGCTGCCCTTGGTTTGCCTCCCTCCCTCCTTCCCTGAAGGAAGCCTGCCAGAGCAGTTTGCAGGACTGAGGTCTGCCCTCTGGATGCACAGATCCTCTCCTATGCAGAAGTCTGATGTTGGCATGAGTGGCACCAAAGAGAGGTGTGTGAGAGGGAAGGGTGCGCATGTATGCAGATTTTGGGCAGCTAGCCTGCATGCCCATGGTGCCATTTCCCCAGCTCTGCCACAGTTCATGCAGGTCGCAATGGGATGTGATGGCTGGTTTGATAGGAGCCACCCGAATGCATGGGAAAAGCAGCACTGCTGCCACATCTTTGAAGTATCTGAAAAATGAATTGCTGTAAGGTAAAGAGAGTAGTTGCTCCTGATGCTTTCCAGAATGTAAAGTCAGTGCTTCAAGACTCGAAGTATAATTGACTTAAACCTCCCAATACTGGGAAATTTGAAACTTTCACAACAAACTTAACTCTTCCCCTATATGAAAAGCTCCTCTAGACACCATATGAGCTTATCAAGACTGCCCCTTTCCCAAATGTAGACAACAACATAGGAACATACAGGAGTCCTGTGAGGGGGACAGAGGCCCTGCCTTGCTTGAGGAAAAGGCCAAGCTTAAGTCAGATATGGTGAAGCAGGAGCTAGCTCAGTCCTGTGTGTCCTCACTCACTTGTTCCACTTTGACAGAGTGCAGACTTCGTAGATGCCCATAGGCAGATGAAAAGAATGTGGAGGAGAACCTACACCTCTGAACCTCTCTGTTCCTCAACAGGCAAAGAGATGGAGATGTTCCAAATCACTTCCATTTGCTTCTGGAGGCTCTCAAATGCAGAATAGCACTGTTTAGTGACAGCCATAAATCATTAAGTAATTAAGCATGCAAGCTATAAAAAGCGTGTGCAAACAGACCTTGTTCAGTAATGTATATGTAGAGCTTAAGGTTAGAAAGCTAATATATTGCTACATTCTTACAAAAACATACCCAGTACTGCACTGGAGATCAAGATAATCTGCATGGGGAAATACTTCTCTTTATCCCATGAGGTATTGTTATTGGCCTGAAAAATACTCATTACCGTAGTTATATGGAAGTTTGCAACCAGGGGTAAAGCTCAGGCAGCCAAGTCTTAGAAATGCTGGCACATTTTGTGAAGCAGGAATGCCAATTCCACCCCTGTTTATTCCAATGTTTTTGTATTATATCCTAGCAGTCTATAATCTGAGAGTTTGGCCAATTCCCTTCACTTTTTCTTGTATTTCCTGCGGAGTGTGTATGTTCTCAGGTGTTTGGCAGACTGTATGAGAGCAGCCTGGCCTGTTGGTGGAGCACGGTGGCAGGAGCCAAGAGCGAGGGCTATGGCAGTGGGCACCTACCTGGGGTCCGCTGGAGCATCTCTTCCAGCAGTTTCTATTTTCATTGACTACTTGTTCTGCTGCTTCCAGCACTAGAATCACTGTCTCTCCTCAGTTGCGCTGTGCTCTACAAGCTTCATGAAGCAAGGAGTATCACCAAATCAATTCATGCACTAAATCTGTCTTCCCTGCCCCAGCAGCACCAACAAAATATGCAGCTATGTGGGTGTGTTCTGTAAGACAGCCTCCTCTGGAGATAGCGTCTACACGTTAGTGCCTGGATCCTGAGAGAGTGGACCTCCCACTTCACCTCCAGACACCGAGATTTAAAAGATGGATATTTTTAATTTACTCTGAGATTAAATAAGTGATAACATTTCTAGCACTTGGAGGGGCCTTCCCAAAAGGGCTATTTGATTTCCTTCTTTTATAATTCTTGTATGATACTTTATTACCTCCTGTGGTGTGTGCATGTGTGACCAGTCCTCAGGAGCCTGGTCAACCAGCTAGAATGTGATTTCCAGAGCCATCAGCAGGAAGAGAGATGCAGCCCAAGGGTTGCTCCTGCCTCCTCCCTGCTTCGCCTCCTGCCACACAGCTAGTGATGTGATGAGATGTGAGATGTCCCTAGTTTGAATTTGGTTTTATTCCCTGCCCCCCCCTCAT
>NW_020799142.1:12333278-12398895 GCF_003259725.1 Athene cunicularia | reverse complement strand
CCCCCCCCCCCCCCCCCGTAGTATCACAGAAGAACTAAGGGACAGATTGTGCTCATTGATCTGAGCACTAGGGGTAATTACAAACAGGCTAGCAGAAACTGTTGTTATATAACCGTACAAGAGTTTCAAAGTCATGCAAAAACCAGGAAGATGGGATTAAGATATAGCCAAAATGAAATGGTTATGTTACCCTGGATAGATCTGATTTGTGCAAAAGTATTCCCCACCTCCCACCAGAAAATAATATTGCCAGATGCTAAGAGGTTGAGAATTTCTTATCATGTTTGTAAAAGTTATCACATCAGCAAGTGCATTGATCTTCCCACAGACCTGAAGGTCCAAAGAGCAAAGGTATATTCATGCCAATTAATAGTCTTCTGCTAGTTACTGAATACCTTGGGCCTGTTACCTCCTGCTGCAATGAACTGAGATATTTGGCACTGTCTAATATCTGACTTGAGGCCATTCTGTGGACATTGTCTATATATCGAGCCATATAGAAAGTGCAAGGGAAGGCTACAAGGATTCAGTGCAAGAGAGTGTGTGTAACCCAAAGCCCCCCCTGTGGAAGCAGCACTGTTTTGTCATATCTCATTTCCATGGACATAACCCAGAAGTGGCTCTCCCAGAGATGCAGTAGCACAACAATATAAAACTGGCTTTAATGGGGAAGCATTTGGGATTCTTGTTGTTTGTAGTTTAAAATGTCATTTATTGCATCACTGGGTGAAATGTTTCACTGGCTTATGGTCTAAATGCCAGCTTTCAGAGGTTCAGCAACATTGCCTTCTGTTGAATGGTGTTAGTGACATTAAATTTGACTACATGCATGTAAAAACTTAATAAATTAAATTCTGATGTCCCATGAAGGTGCAGGAGAGGGTAAAAATGTGTGGCCCAGTTTTAGGAGAACAATCATTGCCTTCCTCTCATGACTTAGAATTTAGGGTAATTATGAGCTTCTGCAGCAGAATACTGCAGGATCAGACAGGTCTGGGTACCAGAAAGGCTTTGAAATGAAGTGGAAAATGCTGCAGGATCTAGAAAGGTCCAAGAAAAGCAGAAAGGTTGCTTCTGAGGAACAGATTGTCTCTCTTATGATAGGCCAGCTTTTCTCATGACTGCTTCTGAGCTCTCATTCATTCCTCTTCTGGAGGAGGAATCCAGCTCAGAAGTACCAGCACACCCACCTGTGATAAAGGCAGGTCTGCTGAGGGTCAGGAGTGCCCCTCTTTGCTGGAGAAGCATGCTTTCCCCAGGTGTGGGCTTGCTGAAGGCACTCCAGGTAAAGGTGCATCCTGGACAACATCTCATTGAGGAGAGTTGGTGCATCACTTCACCCAGCAATATCCCCTGATAATTAAAGCTTCTAGGATCACAGAGTAACATAAGAAAGAGATCGTGGTAAAGATTTCAGAAGCTGTAAAAAATGCATTAGAGGAGAGGCCTTCACAGGCTGCAGGTAGTGTCTGAGCCACCCTGCACGCCCAGGTTCCCCTCATGCTGCCTGTTTCCAAGAGGCCATTATGTGGCTAGTCCCCAGCCCACATGCCTAGGAGGAGCCTGCATAGCCAAACACATGTATGCATACATATGCATGTATATAAATTTGGTCTATGCTCAGAGCTCTCTGGTAGCAAATATTACTATGATACAACATAAAAACATTTACATAAAAAGTGTTGTAGTTGGCATCCTTGCTGTTTAAAAAGTGCTGCAATTTTGCCAGTTATCTCTGGCTGAACTTTAGCCTTGGATGCTAACTTACATACAACGATGGTAATGAGTATTTTATAGGCCAGTAGCTCAGAGGATGAAAGCTGTTTCCCTCCCCAGAGAAATGATCCCAGACTACAGTGCTGAGTGTGCTAACAAGGATGCTATCAAATAGCATTCTGCCCTGCTTTTGCAGTTTTTCAGTGTATGACTTCACTTTTATTTTTTTCACAGGCGCAAGGAAGTTATAAAACATCTTTCCAGCTGGAATTATTAAATGTTTTGGCACTTTTCTCCTGCCTCAGTCTTGACCAAATTTGGGGCAGCAGTGAGATGGCAGGCCTGTTCTCATAAAGACAGCATCAGGCATAAGCTGGACAAGACCCTCACAGCACTTTCAGGATGTGCTCATCTGGCAGGTTTGAGTTTGAGCATCTCACTGACCGCAGGGTTCCCAGACTCCTGGAAGATGATCAAGGAAGCAGGGAGCCTCACCATCTTTACCCTGGAGCTATCAGCCCTGAGGCTTTTAACTGAGGAGCACTGGGCACTTAGAAATCCATTTTATGCCTTGTGATGGTCTGGCCCTGGTTGGATGCCATGTGCCCACCAAAGCTGTTCTGTCACTACCCTCCTCAACTGGAGAGGAGACAGAAAATATAATAAAAGACTCTTTGGCCTGAGATAAGGACAGGGAAATCACTCACCAATTACCATCATGGGCAAAACAGACTTGACTTGGGGAAATTAGTTTTCTTACCAATCAAATCAGAGTAGGATAATGAGAAATAAAAATTAAATCTTAAAACACCTTCCCTCCAGCTCTCACTTATTCCCTGGCTCAACTTTACTCCTGATTTCTCTACCTCTTCCCCCACACTGGCACAGGGGGACAGAAAATGGGATTGCAATCAGCTCATGAAACGTTGCTTCTGCTGCTCCTTCCTCCTCAGGGGAAGGACATCTCACACTCTTGCTCTGCTCCAGCATGGGGTCTCTCCCACAGAAGACAGTCATTCCTGAACTTCTCTCAAGTCTGTCCTTTGCTAAGGCTACAGTTTTTCACAAACTGTTCCAGCGTGGGTCCCTTCCACGGGCTGCAGACCTTCAGGAGTAGACTGCTCCAGCATGGGTCCCCCACGGACCACAGGTCCTGCCAGGAGCCTGCTCCAGCATGGGCTTCCCACACAGTCACAGCCTCCTTCAGGCATCCACTTGCTCCAGCATGGGCTCCTCCAGGGGCTGCAGGTGGAGATCTGCTCCACCGTGGACCTCCATGGGCTGCAGGGTCACAGCCTGCCTCACCGGGGGCTGCACCGGGGGCTGCAGGGGGGGTCTCTGCTCTGGTGCCTGGAGCAACTCCTCACCCTCCTTCTTCACTGGCCTTAGTGTCTGTAGAGTTGTTTCCATCCCATAGTATCACTCCTGGCTCTGGCTGAAATTTTGCAGTTTTTCCTCCCACTTCTTAAATGTGCTATCCCAGAGGTGCAACCGCCATTGATGATGGGCTCAGCCTTGGCCAGAGGTGGGTCCGTCTTGGAGATAGCTGGCATCGGCTCTGTCAGACATGGAGACAGCTTCTGTCATCTTTTCACAAAAGCCACCCCTGTAGCCCTCCCGCTACCAAAAGCTTACCATGCAAAACCAATACACTCCTTGGCACAAAATCTTCCATGTCTTTAATTGCAAACCAAACATCAGTGAAGCCTTTTTCGGTTTGGCTTGGTTTGGGTTTTTTTTACATGGTGTCTTGGTTCAGCTAGGATAGGGTTAAGTTTCCCCAGCAGTGGGAAGGGGGCTCCAGCAGAGTTATTCAATACCATGGTCCGGGCGCTGAAGCACGGGAACAGTTTCTGTGTTTTCTTTTTGTCCCTGATGGTATCCGCGATGGGACTACTCTATCCTCGCGGTATATCTCTGTATCTCTTTTGTCCTGTTTACTGTTATTACTGCTTATTGTTATTATTATTGCCATTGTTGTTGTTTGGTTTATTATATGTTACACTGTTGTATTAAATTATTCCTTATCTCAACCCCTGGGGTTTGTATCTCACTCTCTGCCCCATCCGGTCCAAGGGTGGGGGAGAGACAACAGCAGCATGGTCTTGGATCCCAGCAGGGCCTAAACCACCACACCTGGCCTGCTATGTATTTCTTCCTTGCTATAAATTCTGATTTAGGGACTCTACTTTGCAACAGTGAAATTATTCCTCAGGCCTGGCTCCATCACACTAAAGCTCTTCTCACAAGGTGCTGTGTCCAGGTTACACCCAGCTAGGTTTGCAGCAGTTTTCTGCAGGGGTTGCTATGCAGAGGGCACTCCTCCCCTTGCTATTGGATGGTTAGATTAAGAGGACAGAGGACTGTCAATGTAGCAAAAGGAGAGATCATGTAGAGCATGATCTTTGGTGGGGGGACTACTTTCTAGCAAAGCTGGCTTTCCAGCTGAATAGATCTCAGTCATATGTTAGGAGCTGGACTGATTTTAAGTGACAGAGAAACAGCTGTTGGTCCAGAAGACAACTGCTGATTTTTAGGTGTCAGCTTTGTCAGATCACACTTAAAGGCAGGTGAAAAAGAAAAGGCTTCATCCTGAGTTTTGGTGACTTAAAGCAAACTTCCCCTCACCCCCACCCACCCGCCTTTGATCTGGGAAAGTTTGCACTGTAATGGAAAAATAGTTAAGAAGTTCTTAACTTGTCTTGATTTTGAGTAAGCTGTCCGCTATATTGTTATTGTAGAAAGAGGTGGGAATGATGGCGTTCATATCACTCAGCAGGGCTCAAAGACACTGTGCCCACAGTCCTGGGCTGGATCCATAACTCAGGAAGCAGTGCAGTGCCCCATGGTGGGAAGCTGCTACCAACAGAGAAGGAAAGTAGCAATAACTTTGCTGGAGTTAAGCTGCAAAAAATAACTTGGAAAAACAAGAATTCTATAGAGAACTGGAGAAGATCCTGGGGGGAACAAAGTGTCACTCGGGAGGCTCTTCAAATGAAATACAGATGAAAAGTGAGGCTATCTGATAATCTGTGGGAAGTAAGAATTGAAACATACAGTGCTTGAACTCACATATAGGTTGGGGAGAATAGGTGTATGCAGTGAATATGCTATATTCAATCCAACTTTTCCAGTAATATGCACTATGAATAAAGTATTTGCTGGGAAGAGAGGCCTGAAAGGAGACAGTCTGCATTTGCTGATGCAGACACAATGATTCAGGGCAATGTTCAAATAAAAATACACTTTTCAAAAATGTACCTATTCAATAACTGCAAGAACATGAGAAAAAAATCTTAAGTTTCCTGCTTGAGACAGAAAGCAACAAGTCTGTGGTGAGGCTGCTAAACTAGAAATATCGATAGCAATCTTATCTGCTCAAGTTTCTCCTGCATCTTGCAGCTGTTGTGGCACAGCTAAGAGATCTGATGTAGTGAGTTCATGGCAAGATTATGCCTTTGCAAGTGGTGGCAGGTTCAGACATGTTAATTGCACTGTGGTGCTCAGGGTGATAGGGGACCCTGGCGCTGGGAGCCCAAGGGGAGCGCGGCCTCCGTGCATGCAGAGCTCCTGCTTACGTGGAAATGAATTAAACATAAACTTGAAAAAAAGATATCTGCATTGGTGTTTGATTATGACTTCATATTCACAAGGGCTGTCACAGGGAAGCTGGATCATCACCTTTAGAAACAGGTATAAAAAAGATTTTCTCAATACTGGCCCTTGTGGTAAGGCTAGCAGCAATTCACACAGGGTTTCCTGTCAAAAATTAAATCCCAGCAGAGTTCAGTCCTGTATTTGCCTTCAGATACTTTGTATTTTTCATATTCACTTATTGATATATTGTGTAGAATGAGATTTACATGTAATGAAACCGGGGATCTTGTATTTATGCTTTTTTCCAAGTGGTTGACTTCCTTCTTGCTGTTTCAGCTGCTAATTCAAAAGTTTCACTGCACAGTGAATCGTATCAGACTGCTAGAAAATCTGCTTGCTTTTGGATTTCATCCTGATTCTCTGGGAGCACTCAACACATCTGTGCAACAAGAAAATTTTCTACAGGTCAAGAAGCAATGTAATCTTCATGATCTGCCTGAGTGCGAGTGTAATCTGGAGAAAGCTGTGGCCTTAGCCAGCACAATAATCTCAACAGATGTGAGCACTCCAGAACCGATTTTTAACTGGAGTGATATTCTGAGTGAGATTCAATGTACTTGCTGTTGATAAGAGGTTTCCACTCACTGCCTGTTTTCCTGTTCCATAACTCTCATGTCCTTCTTTTCTAGACCTGGCAATGTATCCCAAAATAGTGGTGCTGTCACAAGTTAAAATAATAATGGTAATTCTTAAAATCTATTCCATTGGGAGAAAAAATGATCACGAGCATCTATATTTTACACAGCAGCAAAGAGCTTCAACTGTTACTCCTCTTTAGAATCCCTCCTGGCATAGTGTCCCTCACTTTTATCATTCGTTGGTTACCTGAATATAACGGCACTTGTAATACATTAACAACACAGAAGCAGTGGAGCAATCCCTATATGATCTGTTCTCAAGCCAGGACGTTTCTGGAACTGGCTTTCAACAGAAACAGCTACTTGAAAACTTCTGGAAACAGAGTATGAAAATGGAAGTTTCCTTGTTCTTTAGTTCTTTTACTTCCCTGTCCTTTTTAAGTGCTACAGACCCTTACAAGCATCTTGGTAAGATACAAGTTTTTCTGAAACAGTATTTATTCTCAATAAGCATTAAACATACATGATTACAGTTTTTACATCCAGATATCTGTTGAACATGTTTTCCTCACTGTACAATGAGATGAAATTTAGAAAGGTGCCGCCTCCAAGTTTAGTAGTAAAGACCACCTTACGTGGGTCAACATGTTTGATGGAAAGAACAAGGGAAAGGAAGGAAAGGTATTGGGGGCTTCTGGTGATATTTCTAATACTTGATACACAGGGTAGTTTAACGGGTAGTTTAAATGATTGTACAAGACAAGCTGCTTCTGATAGTGTAATATGGACCCTCGTCCCTCCTGAGAAGTAGCTGCACATGGTGGGAAGTAAAACGATCTGGATTGTGTGAAAAAATAAATCTGATAACTTGTGCAGATTCATGTTTTCACACATTGCATCAAAAAAAAAAAAAAAAAAAAAAAAAAAAAGAAGAAGAAAAGAAGACATATTTATAACCACCTCCTGCATGATACTCAAGGCACATTCTTACAGCTGTTCATTCCTGGGCCTAGTAATAAATGTCCCTGGACTTGTGATGAACTGCTTTAATATTTAACTTCACTCTCATCTTACTGATTTGTTTTAAGGGTCTGAACAAAGTAAACATGCTCACTCAGCACTGAAAAGCAATATGGTGCAAAATCCTGATCATTTGACAGTATGAAGAAGTTCATAATGCCAACATGAAATGTCTGTATGAAATCTGATCTTCCCACTAATTAGGAGGATATTCTGAGCCCCACTGAAGTCAGTGGCAAAACTCACAATAACCTCAACATTTATGTGTGGTGAAAATAACTGAATCAGAAAAAAGCAGACCAATTCTTCCATGTAAACATATTTTATGCAAAGATTATTTTATTCATTGATTATATGATGCAATGGCATTTAAATATTTTCAACTTATTTGGTCCTTGTCAACATAACCAGTCAGTGGAAAACCTGTGGAAGGTAATTCTTCAAGGTGAAGGTTTTTTTGAAAACTAAACTTAAAACTATCTGTCTAAGTCCAGTATACAGAAGTTAATTGTGAATTAATTGCAGTGGATACACACACATTAATTTGGCCCTCTTTAATGTTTTCAGGTTGCTTGTAAACACATTGTGAAGTCTTTGAATTTCACTCCTATTCTAAAGCAGAATGAATTCCAGCAAGAAATTGTTTTGGGAGCTATAAATTATTTATACTCACAGATCACGTGGGTGAGAATGTCACAGGATGTTCTTTCACAGAAGTGAAGGATTAGGATTTGTCCAACTTGATACTCAAATTAATCTGTGTCATGTGCCACATGACATTTGTACCTTCTTCTATACAATGTGATCTTTTGCCTAGCAGAACCTAAACCCAATGAGTGGATGGTGAACTGCAAAGGCTGTAGGTAAATAAACAGTTCACTCAGGTGGTTTTAGAGATCTCTTAGAAAGATCTTATGGAAAAGGCTTTGTAAAAAATGACAAGGAAATACTTAGGAAGAAAATCTGAGTTGCTACTCCATCTGTTTATTGTGATGAAATACATATTCTCACATGGAGAAAGTGTCTATGATATGAAGGGAATTAAAGCTAGCTTGGAGTAAGGAGAAGATAATAGTCACAGAAGGTGGAGATTGTACCTTAGATAGTTCACCTGTTTGTAAATAAAATTTGATTTGCTTATTTTTTGGTACATGTTTTCATCTATGAAGTCATCTAGGGTAGCTATCCAAACATTTTGAAGCTGTGGAAAGAAAATATTTCCTTGCTGTTCTTTTCAGTCTTTTCTCAATGCAGAAATGATGGTTCTATGGAAGTGTCCTGCCCCCGCAATAGCACTGGCCCTGTCTGGTCTGTTCCTGTAAACAAAACCCTCTGGCTGTCTCTCCACATGTTTGTTACTGAGTATATTTGTCATTGTTTACATCCATTTCATGTAGTTGTAAATGAGCCTTTGCTTCAGTTAAGGGTTTTAGATAAGGTGAAATGAGAAACAGCATTCAGGTCTTTCAAACACAGGATGCCAGGGCACCAGGAGGAGTGTTTAATGGGGTCTAACAGGAAAAAGCCTCCTTGCAAATAGACATTTATTTACAAACACATCAAACAAGAGGGACCTTCAGCCCTGGGGGCAGAGGAAGGGTGCCTTTTGTTCCATAAACATCCGTTTGAGCACCCCATGTCAGACCATCCACCAGGCTGGGGGTGAGCAGAGACAGCCAGTGGGTCCCCTTTGGGTTGGCTGACTCGTGGTGGGTCTGGGTGATGCTGAGGGCTCACACCTTGAGCTGTCCTTGTGGTATGTCTACAGGACACCAGTGGAGGGCTTTGCTGGCTGGATTCCATTGTGGGGGATGCCTGGCTTGCTGTAGTCATGAAAAATATTTGGAGAATATCTGGCCTTGACTCAATTTAGGTAGGCACTTGGTGGGGATGGATATTTCAAAAGGGACATACATGTTGGTGGCATATCTTAAAAAAAAAAAGAGTCTAGTCCAGACCTGCGGTCCAATAGCTTTGAAGTCTGAAGAAGTCCCAGTCATTATCTGAGTTTTGCTGTTCCAGCAAAGCTGTGCTTTGCAGGGTCAGGACTTGCAGAAGGCTGACTCCTTCTCCAGGAGCATCCAGAGAAGCAGAGGAGCACAGATGATCTAGGAACAGAGTGACTACTCATCTGATGACCGGTTATCAGAAATTGCAAGATGACTGGAAGATAAGGATGTGCCAGGCCTAATGAAAAATATCCAGGCTAAACACAGCTAGAGCACAGCTGATAATAGAAAAGTCGTTGTATTTCATCCTCTTCTGCCTCCCAGGGGGACAATGGGAATGCATCTTTTTTTGCCCTGTCCCAGAGCAGAGGGATATCATGCTTTAGGCCACCAAAAGACTGTGTGGGAAAGGCTCTGTGGCCAGTGTCTTGCTTGTCTCCTCTGCCTCTGCTCTGCAGCAAGCCCCGAGGGTGTGAATACTTTCTATGCATAACTAAAGCTGTACACTTTCTTGTTTTGCCTTTTCATTGTGTTTTCCTACGGCTGTTTACCCAGGTGTTGACAGCAACCAGGCCCAGACCAGGGAGATAACTCAAGAGAATTGCTGTGCTGGGGAGAGCTCTGGTTGCTGCCAACTGCTGCAACCTCCTCTGCTTGCCACTAACATCAGCCTTTGGCTTCTCTGGGACTGTTGCTAGGGGTATCCTAACAAACTCAAAAGTCCCCTTCCACAGTCTTCGCCTTGCATCAGCTGGAGTACCTGTTTGCTCAGTTCTTTGCGGCAATTGCTAAATCTGGACATTTCTCCACTAGCTATGGGAGCCACAGCTGTTGCTGTAGGAGGCGATGGCTCTCAGTTTAACATGTCTCCTTGCAAACCTCAACCACTTCCCAGATGTTGGCTGCATGGGGAGTTTTGCCCAGGTAAGGGCTGAAAACAACTCTACAGTTCGGACCTTCAGGCGATATTCATCAGGCTGTGACAGTGCAGGTTTGCAAGTGTTTTGATGATCTTCCAGGAGCCTTTCAGCGTAACATAATCCAGTAACTAATTTCACGTAGAGGTGCAAAAGATGCAAATAAGCAACTCCCCACCTATCACTACTGTCTATATTCATTAGAGAGACACATTGCACAGTGTCTACACAATCATATGAAAAAAGGCAAAATGCAAGCAGGCAGGAAAGAAATTGATGCAAGTAAAATTATTCTGTGTTTTTCTCATTTAAAGTGTTGATCAGTGGTCTGCTGTTTTCATTTCTTACTAATTACTATTTTTAAATGGAGAAACTGCTTGGAATTATGGTGTGCACACTAGGCAAAGAGGAGGTGAGCTGGGGTGTGATTCCTGTTCCTGCTGCCTGCAGGACCAACTGCCTGATTCCCTGACACTGCCCCTGAAGGAGGACTGGCTGTCCTGGTGCATGCCCAGCACTCAGGAATGTATAGCACCCAGCTTGGCAAGGGTGCGATGACTCTCAATACAGTCTCTGTGCTGGGCTGCATCTCAGCCTCCAGGTGCAAGTTGAAGTCAGGTACCATATCCACTAGTGTGACTGTCTCACAGGAGTGGTTTTCATTGAAAACTCACAATTTCTGAAAGGGAATTTTATTTTGCAGGTGAAAAATGTGAGGGCTTTTTCGACAGATGGGAGGATCAGGGGAGTACAGGGTGAGGATTTGTGATAAGACTCAAAATGACTGACACATGAATGTTGCACATTCAAATTAAAAAGCTTTCAAAGGAACCAGTGAAAAAAAAACCCCTACATATAGATTTGCACAATCTGGTCAACAAGAGTGACCTGATCTGGTGCTTTCAGCCATTATCTGCCATGGGATTAATGGGTGACTGAACCATCATCATCCTGCCAAGACTAGTGAGTATTGTTGTCAGGAGCTAGCAGCCATCTGTTCAACAGAGATGTAGTAAAAAAACATAAAGAAATTAAAATAGGAGAATAAAAACACAACTTGGTTACTTCATAGTGTGAACTTAAAACAACTACATTAGTATGATTTTCATAAGAACATTTTTCTCAGTCTATTTTAAAAGACAGTGGCATAAATAACTCTAATGAGGATGTTAGAAAATGCATTTTCTTTAGCCAGAATATAATATACATTTAAAAAAAAAAAATAGACAAATCATAGCCATGTCCTTTCAAATATTTTTTTTTCTGGTAAGAATGTAGAATTGTCTGAATTTTTATGTCTCAAAAAAATTGTTTCTAGTCATGGCCTTGCTCAGATAAAACTACTCAAATATCACTCTTCAGCATTAAGAAGAGTTGCTTAATGTTTCTCAGGGACTAAACCCACTGTGAAGAAGCTTTACCCATACCAGCCCAACTCAAGATACTTACCAAAATTTCAAGCATATGGTTAAAAATACACCCTTGTAAGGGAGACAATGCTATTGACACATCAGTAATGAATGGATGTACTAGCAAAGGTAAAACTTGTTTTGGGTTTTTCAGGTGAGCGAACTCACCTGAACTTGCAGGATCAAAACAGAGGCCACAGTACCCTCCAATAAATATTATTTACGTCTGAAGAGCAATATTCAGGAATGTCAGCAGTTCTAACTGACAATTAGGAGGGCACTGCCAAGCCTGAGTAACGAACCAGTTATTAGTAGAGGAGTCAGGCTGTGCTAATCTCTTCACCAGCTAGTCAGCACTTTCAAACAGCCTGTGAAGATGACAGATGCTGTTTACTTAGCACCAACGTCTCATCTACTCATTCAGCAATGCTGGGAAAAGTCAGTGGTCAAGAAGCCATGTTGGTCTCTTTGATTAACAGAAGTGTTCAAGTATCTCCTTCTTCACAGCATACTTTTCCCTTTGTTTATGTTGTATTTGTGAAGTTGTATCCTTTTGGACATTGAGCAGATTCCTTCTTATTCTTTATTCACTCGGAAGATTTATTTTAAAAAAAAATCACCAAAACCCCATCTCTTTGGCTTCTTGGGTGAAGAAAATATTGCAATAATGTGCTTGGGATAGTAGTGCAATCTTGCCAGGTCTGTAAAGCACAGAGACCCTACATCCATGGCACCCTTGTCAGAGCTGTCCCTGCCTTTAGATGTCACTGCTGAGGACAGGGACAGGGACATGGTGGAAGATGGGAAACACCTTAGCCTGCTACCCTGGGAAACACCTAGCCAGCTATACACACATCCAGCCACTGTTTTGCATCTGCAAATTAATTCAGGTTGCTAGTCCCAGGGCTCCTCAGTACAGAGGCTCCACGAGCTCCAGGAGGCAGGAGGGGGAAAGCTGGGTGAGTAGACACAGCGGCAGCATGGCCGCACAGGGCTCCTTTGTCAGGGGCAGGGCACACTTTTGCCTTGTGCTGGGGGATGAAACACCAGCACAGCCTGAGTGCCAGCAGGACAGCATTATCTGCTACATAGGCTCTGTTGTCTCTCCTCACCATGTTGGCCTCTTTATAGCCAAAGATGTCTTGATTTATTCTTGACTTTTTGGCCAATGCTCCCTGGACCAGCAATGCAGTGTCAGTTTTTGCTCATGAGACTTCTGAAATAAGTGTTGCATCAGTCTCTGACAAGAGGGAGCATGGGGACATGATCACAACCACCCTTCTGCGTAAGAGCCAGGCACAGGTCTGTCAGGAGCGAGGAGGCATCCCTACACGTGGAGAGCTAAGAAAAACATTTTGTTTGGGGAACTAACAAAACCAGGAATTTCAACAAAATCGCTGCTTTATGTAAATGCAAGTTGACAAGTGAGTGTCCAAGAAAAGTCCTCCCCCAGTCTCCTTGCACTCCCCAGACAGTCTGTCCCAGGGCAAAGCTGTGCAGAAGTGACACAATAACTCCCTTACTAAAGAAACCCCCAGTTTATTTCCTTACATGTATGTAGCTGTGCTGCAAGCACCTGGATGTGGACTGGAGTCTTGCACTGCATGTTCACTGCTCCTCATTGCTTAGAAGCAAAATAATTCCTTCTAATTCTTGATTATCTCTGGTATGAAAGTTGTTGCTTGGGGTTTAATTCCCACTTATATATGCTGTCCCGGTGCTGTAACTGCTGTCTACTCCATCAGATGCAGGGCTGGAACAACATGGGGTCACTGATGGGGACAGGTGTATCACCAAAGCAGTCTCAAGACAGCTTGACAACTTTCTGACAGCACTTAGGGTGGCAGAAGCTGCTTCAATTACATCCACTGGTTTTGCACCCATGTTTTCTTTATCCGTAATACAGATAAAGCAATTCTTAATGAATCTCCTTAGTTTCAAAATAATTTTTTTTTCATCCTTCAACTTCCTTTATTTTGCTTGTAGATTTGAATCAGCTACCTGGGAGAGCTCAGCCATGAGGTGTCAAGTATGGCATAGTGACAGGGTCACCACCAAAGTATCATCACGAAGCAATTATCTCTCTGAGAGTTCTGCAAAACCCTTTTCTGTCAGCAAGACACCTGTTCCTCTGGCACGGGGTGCTGTGGAGTCCCTCTAGTACTGATTTGGGGTGACACAGCTTACAGTGTCGGCCCTAAAGGCTGTAATGGGGAAGGATCTCAATCCAGCACAATCTTTTTGTCTTGGACCTAACTGAACTTGCAAAAGGCAATAAATGCATGTGTGTAAGTCTCCAGAGCAGCTTTGCTCAGCATTACACTGTTTTGGGGCTCTTTCATTTGAATTGAGCAATTTTGGATTATAGTTAACAATGAAGCCTTGGGAGCTAAGGCCTTCAGCAGTGTCAAATACATTTAATTAAAAGTAGTAACTGCTGCAACCTTACTCATAAGAACACAAAATATTCAATAATAGATTATCTTTCAAGTGTTCCCCTTGCATTTATTATTCTCATTTTAACAGAGGTGTCGCTTAATATTTTAAACACAGGAAGAAATTTATTGGAATTAATATTTAAGATCTGTATCAGCTGGGCTCTTTTAAAAATTGAAACCATATAAGCTCATGTGCATAAAAAGTATTATTAATTTTCCCATCCAAATGCAGAAAAAAGCAGACTCAAGGCATAGGGTAGTTAATGGATTCAGATGGTAGCCGAAGCAAAGTTTCTTGTGATGCCTGTGTGGAAAAAGCTTTTTGCCTGCGCAGAAAAAGCTCTTTGTCCAAGAAAGGGTTTATCTCTTTGTGATGGAAGGCTAAAAAGGCATAAATTGTTACAGTGACCTTTTGACCGATGATATTACTGAATTATGTTGGAGCGGAGGTGGATTTAGAGATTTAGTAAATGGCAAACCCCTCTGACCTTAATTACTCTAATACCTCCTTTAATCCCATCACAGCTATGCAAATTAAATGCACTTCCTGCATTTAGAATAAAGACTGCTTGGTCAGTTTTAAGCTGAAACCAGGACATATTATGTTAAAAATGTAACAGAAAGACATTCAGGCTACCTGTTGGGCAGCCCTGCATTGAATTGGTGTAGCGCTGTGCTGGGGACAGTCACATGGCCAGCTGCAGGAGAGACAGCATGTGGCTGTTTTGTCTTTCCTGACCGTTTCGCTCATGGGACAGATTCCCAAGAGAGGTCACTGGTGTGGAAATGAGAACTTTGACTCCTTTGACCTACTCTCACACAAATATTCCGGACTAACCTAAAAGCCAATAATATGAAGGGCATATATATACATCTATGTGTGTGTGTGTGTATATATATATATATATATATATATATATATACACATATATATGTTTGTGTGTGTGCGTTCATACGTGTAAGGTAAACGCTGTGAAGAGCTAAGGGGTTTTGTAGCTACCAAGGAAACTGAGCACAAACAGTAACTTTGCTGATCTTTTGTATATCTAGAACCAAAATATGTCATCCTACACATGTCATTTTTTAACCCCTTCCCCACACAATATATATTGACTCAAAAATATATATACACTTATCTCAAAGTATTGGGCTGTTGCAAACTTTTCAGTGAATGTTCAGAGATTTATAAATCCCTCATCTTTTTTGAGTACCACCACAGGAGGCAGTAGCCTGGGCTTAATCATGTGGGGTGATGGCACCAACCCAGCTGTGCATGTAAGCGTGTTCTTAGCTTCCAGGGGTTACCTAATCCTGCTGACTTCAGGGTCAATGTTATAAGGGGCAGATTGTCTTGTGCGGGCCCCAGGAAGGGCTTTTGCTGTCCCCATGCCCTGATATTTCTCCTGTGCTGAACTAGAGCAATTGACCTGCAGGGTCCTGCCACATGCCTGTTGCATACCATAGGTCCTCAGGGCATCAGCCTGATGTGAATAATTTTTTTTAAAGAGGTCTGAATCTTCACTCTTATGATAAAGGCTGGCACATCTCCAGGGATGGCTGTCAGGCAGCCATGCATCCCTGCTGTTGGGGCTGAAGATAGGACATGCTGCTCTCCCGCTTCAGTTCCTATGCCCTTGGAAAAGGAAACATGGAAGCAGGTGAATGCAATAGCATTGCTCTTAGCACCCTGGGAACAATTATTTCATCATGGGAGGATGTCTGAAGAGCAGTAAATCTCTCACTTGTAGGCCAGGCTCTTCTGTTTTACAGGGACCATTTGTGCTTTTGACATGCATCACAAAAAATGTGATTATGCAGAGCTTAACAAATGGGATATAACCTACAATTTATAACATTTTTAGCTGCTCTTCATGCCTGTGGCTTTACTGAATGCATTTGCTATTCAAAATTGGTTACAGAAGAAATCAAATCCCACAAAAAATTATCGACCTGGTGATTGCGAACTGCTTGTTCCAAGCATTTGACATTCGAAGTATATTAGTAACACTTGACACAAAGTAATGCATAGAATGTTCTTACTGTCTGATGTATATGTATAATTCCTAAAATAAAATTTTGGCTGCAAACAGGTACAATTATGAACTTATAATTAACTTTAGTACAAGTTCTCTCAAGATTAATTCAAATTGACTTCTCTTTGATAATGTGCTGACAATACTTGCTGGAACGTTGCTAGGAAGCAAATTCAACAAGGGCCTGACTGCAGATGACACTAATTTTGCTCTACTGAGGCTAATCTTTGCAGAACTTTTCAGGTATTACTCTAGTTCTGTGATCATGTTTAGCTTTGAGAGAACAGCAAAGAAAATCTGGGAAATGAACTCACTACTGAGCCTGACATGTATTGTGATCAAAGAAACATAATGCATAAAACTGTAAAATAAAAAAAAATAAAAAATATAAATTAAAATAAAAATTAAAATAAAATAATAAAACAAAATAACATAAAAATAAAATAACCAATGTTGACTACATTTGAGAAAATGATATCAAATAGCCAAACAGCAGCATATACAGAGCTTTGCTACACTTCACAGCAGGTACGTAAGGTGGATATGAGTAAGGGCTCCATTCTTTTGAAAAAGATTATTTTTTCCATGAATGATGTTTGACATAATCCAGTGGAAGGTGAGGAAGAAGTGACAAATCTGGGATTTGAGCTATGATACTCTGATCATATTAATCAAGGATGGACAACATAGCCCTCAAGAAAGGGTTAGGAGTCCATGGCATTTGGCTGTTGGGTTATGGCACTGAATTGGAAAACGTATTAGGAAGTTTATGTTACTTCCCAAAGTTATACCTCACCTTCAAGAAATATTGGCATCACTGAGACATCGTTGGAAATTTGGACTCAGTAGACTATCTACAGTTGCAGGAAAGTTAAGAGGCATCTTAAAGCCACCATGGTCCTGCCTTCCTCACTTCAGGATCCTGTTTGACACACCAAGTAGAGGTGAGATGGTGAAACCCAGTGTAAGAGCAGTGATACTAATCAGTGATGTCTGAAGCAAATTGCTGGCAGAGCATGAGAGCTTGGAGGTGTCACCTGGAGAATAAATCTGGTTCAGACATACCCAGCTTGCTTGTATCAGGCAAAGCAATGAGAGTGTTCAGACACCAGCAGACCTGGGACCTCCCAGTCACTTGTATTGTTGAAAACTGTCATGTCTGAGTGACCTCATTATGTGTGATAGGATTATTATGGACATCCCTGGAGAAGTGTCCGTCACAGCCACACATGTGGTAGAAAGTTCAAATGTGCCATACTGAACACAGCCTCAGGCATCCAGGACAAGCAGAGGTCTGTCCATTCTTGATGCAGGTTCTCTCTGTGATTTGCCATGGGGGACATTTTTCTATGTAACTGCAAATGCAGCACCCTCTTTTGCCTGTCATACCTGTGGCAGATGCAGTGGTATTTCCCATCAAAAAGGGTCTTCCTATCCCCTTTGTACCATACTGGTTCAGAGATTCACCACATCCTCCTCTGCAGAGCTGGCTGCGCCTTGGGTTGGAAGTAAGGAGAAATGCTGTGAGTGTTGAGAGCTTTCTGTCACTGGTGATACTGAGACAGAAGTCACCACCTCACACTAGACCAGGTAGTAAGAGGAGCAGGATATGATGATCTCAGATTACGGGAATTCAAGATGGCAATGAGAAATGTAGCAGCAGGAGAGAGCTTCAGATGTGGCAAAAGTAGAAACTGAGAGGGTACAGATCATTCAGAAAATGCTTATACACTACATATTTATCCACCTCAAGATACAGAGAGCTCAGATGAAGGGGTGTGTTTCACATTGGATAAGACAGCAAGGGGCAATTAAACTTGTCCTATGCAGACGTGCTAAGACAACTGGGGCAGGAACAGGCTGTCAATGGAGATGTTCAAAGCCCTCTTACATGAGAGTAAAGCAAGAAATTCATGCAAACATGCACAGTGGAGCAAGAGGACATGAGAAAAGCCTGGGGTCAAGGTGTATGTATGGAACAGTTGTGCTCCCTGTGAAAGAAAGTATCCTGGTGCCTTCTTGGCCATGCAGGACCAGGAGGCATGCTGTAGGCACACTGTTCCTTCAAGGAAGAGGCAGCAGATGCTCCTGATGGGAGCTCCAGCATGTGCACAGATGCACATGGGGTATCTGTGAGTGTGCTAATTGGCAAACAGAACCAGCACTTCACTCACTGTCACTGCAAGTTTTCTAGGCACCATGGAGAGGGAGATGCAAAGTAAGGTAAGAAAGTGACAAGAGGTACCTGCCCACGTGGCCACAGGAGAGCAGGAGGGCTAACTATGGACCTATCCTGACTCTGTAGAACAACTGTCCGCTACTGCTGGTCCTGCCTGGCATGGCCGTATCCCCACTGGAGAGGAAGCCTGGGTACAGTTACAATGCGAAGCTGTAGTTTGCAAACAGCCATGCCCAGTTCAGCCTCATTACCAGACACGGGTGTTCTCAGATATTAATAACTTTGTCTCAGGCCAGACCAGCTACTCCACGTGACTGTACTCAGACTGGCATCTCAAGACAAATCTGCTTTATCAGCCTCTAGATGTTGCCAGGCTTTTGCCCAGGTCATCAGCTCTGACCCCTGTCACAGCAGCCTGCTGGCCCAGTGCTCTTTGGAAGCCTCTGTGACAAGCCCAGGCCTCCAAAAGGCACTGGCTGCACAGACATACTGTCCCAAACCTGCCCCACTGCCTACACCCTAGGGGCAGCACAGGGTGGCCATTGCAAGAATGTACAGACCGTGCAAAGAAGCCATCTGAGCTGTTTGCATTTTGTGTGCAGATGGCACCTGAGAGACATCAAAAAACCAACACAACCTCACATACTCCTTCCCTGGTTTGCTTTTCATCGGAGGAGGCAATAGCTCTGTGGGAAGGCAACAAAGCTGCTTCATTCACTCACTTTCTCCTTCCTGTTTGGTCTTGTTTTCATGACACATCTCAGCAGATTCTGTCTTTTTATAACTTCCAACCTCCTCTGACAGATTAACCTCAACATCTACCCATCAGATAATCAAGGTCTCCCTCTGCCTGTCTTTTGTTAGGTTAGCCATCGAAAGGCCAGACTTGAAAAACAATTTCTTATCTTGATGGCAGCAGTTTCATTGTTCTGTTTGGAAAACAGACCAATTATTTGTTAATTGTTTTTAATACCTTGCCGATTCAGAAGCAGACTTGCAGGTGCCAGTCTTCCTTTCCTTCCTGCAGATGAATAAGGCAGTGAGTGCTACCACAAGAAATATCAGAAAAATGTAACATGTACCAATGCTTAGAGTGAAACAAAGTTTGCAAGCTGTATATATATCAACTGGTAGCCAATTTTCAGAAAACCAAAGCCAAAATCCTAATATTAAATAAATATTTCAAGTATATATAGGTGCAAAATCAATTTTGCCTTTATCAGTAGTCACTAGGTGAACCTTAGCAAAAACAGCTGCCTGGTTTCACTGTGTTTTCACTCATTTCCAATAAGACCAACAGCTGAAATGACGTATGACTCAGTGCTAGTGACAATGGTGACATCTGGTCTAAAATTCTGAGAGAGCAACCAATTGGGGAAGACCTGTGAACCCAGGTTTTTCCAGTGTTGCTGCAAGTGGTTCAGTAAGCTCACTGATTAGCTCCTGTAAGACTGTATTCAGAACATACATATATAATATATATTTATAGGTTTAAATTTGCATATAGATTGAGATTCTTCAAACTTTTCTCATTCATTTTTAATTTAAATTTTAAATGTCTTTGCCACTGTTAACTCTACAGAAATCAAAGTCTGTTGCCCTGGAAAGTCTATTGTTCTCTGTGTCTCTTTAGGCATCCCTCAAGCACCTTTGAAAATCCTCTGGGAACGTAACTGATTTTTTAACTGATTTTGTCTTTTAGATTCTTGCCTCTATAGAGTTAAGAGCCCATCTAGAATTGCTGTTTGACTCAGTTGCCACAGCAGCTATATTATTTCAGCTTGAGAGGAGCATGCACAATGCTGACACTCTCTGCCTATTTTCCAGGGCTTGTGAAGCATGGGTCCTTCTCTGCCCAGCAGAGAGAAGCAGTTACTGCTTCCAAGAAAAGGTACATTCCTGTTGTGCTGTTGTGGTTTACACCCAGGCCAGAACCAAGGGTTTTTGCGAAAGAGTCTCATCTTTCCTCTCATCAGTGGTGAACCACCACCACAGAATCATGAGCTGGTGTTGAATTTCTTATTTATCAACTGGCACATAAAGCAGGTCTCCTGAAAACAGCCCATGGCCCTTTTGCAAACCATATGCATTCCCTGGCCCCTGCCTCTTTCAAATGCATGGGCCAGCTGTTCTGCAAAAGTCTTCATGGTGTCTGGAGAGTCAGTGACCGTGGTGACACAGAAGTGACCACAGCTCTGCTTGCATCAGCATGTCTTCTCCCACCATCTGAGTCTGTGCACTTAGGCCCTCTCTCCTTCCTTCCTTCCTGAACTTTTTTTTTTTTTTTTTTTAGGAGGAGGAGAATGAGAGAATTTAACCCTGAGAAAAATGTGTATTCTCAAGAATATGTCTAAGCTGAATGATCTAGCATTATGAAGTATTTCTTTGTTAGACTAATGATGATCTTCACAGTCATCCTCTGGTTCTATGTAAACCTCACAGAGGAAAAACTTGCAAAAATGTCCCACATAAATGGCATGTAGGTGCCTGTGTGTAAAGAGTGTCTGTTTAGAGGTGGGTGTCACACAGCCCATGAGAAAATAACTTTTTATAAAAACACTGTTTGCATAGCTGTTAACAAAATGATGGAGACCACTGATAATGAGAACTGGTGAAGCTGCTGGGTTCAGCTAAGCTATATAATGGTCTATTTTTAGAGGCTTTATTTTTATTTTTTCTTGAAAGAAGTTAACAGGAATCTATATTTACCTGGCATCTGCCTCCACATAAGTCCTTTTGCAAGCTCTTCCTCCCTCACAGTGTCCACCCTTGTTTGTGCTGTTCCACTCCCTGATTTTGTCAGCACTTAAAAGCTGGTGTGGGGGTGTTGTTAAACCACATGTGAAAAGGAATCCAGTGAAACATTGTACAGCCTAAAAAATGGAGCACAGCCAAAGTTAGATGGTTTTAACCCCACACACCCCCCCCCAAAAAAAAATGCTTTGAAGCACAGTTTGCAAGTGAAGGAGTGGGATTCTCTATCTCAACCCAATATATGCTGCAGGGCTTTGACTTTCTGCATACCTATAGTCAATCTACATGGCATTCAGCTGACTCAAAGTTAGAATTTGTTCATGACTTTCCGCAGACATAAAATAGCCAGATTTGTTCCTGTGGCTTAGTCTATCCTACTTTGAACCTGCAAAGATTTCAGAAACCCTATGATGGGATTTCCTTTGTCATTTACAGGGCAGAGGCCTGTCTGGGGACTCTGCTGCCTTGTCTAGCAGTTATTGCATTTGGACACAATGGCAGCCTTCAAGCTTCAACCTATGGTAGTGGCACATTGTTCCTCAAGCATGCTCAGGTGATGGAAGCTGGTGGAAAACTAGCTAGGTGAGGGAAACTGACATGGAAATGAAGCTTGCACACAGCAAGGCTCAAATGCTGGTCATGCTGGTAAATCAGTCAGCAAGGAGGAGGTTGAGCTGCATCGCTGTAGTGTTCAGATGACCATTCAGTGAGGTACCAACTTTTTGGACTGTAGCCAGTTTGTTCCTCTACAATTACACAATGCTGCCGCATAAAAACTAAGCACTTCCCTAAATCAGTATTTATTATACAGGAGATGGAAGAGAATTGGTACTGTGGGGGTTAAGAATGGGTGACCCTGAAGGTAACTAAAAGCCTGCTACCTTCAGAGCAGCACCCTTCATTTGGAATGATGGATCTATTGAGTGTTAAAGTATGTTTCTGTAGAGAGTGTGCTCTTGTAGTCTACATCCATAGCGTCCATATTAAGATGTAAATAACAGAAGAAAAACATGTTTATGTCTTAATAGACAGGACAAGAGAAATATAGCAGTATATAATAGCTTGTCTGAAGATACCAACTGACATCTGTGGGGGTGAAATCCCTGGTACTGTTGGGGTGAAATGCTGTAACTCCTCAGCAGGAGGAGTAGAGAAACTTCCCACACGTTTAACAGGTGCTAAAAAAAGTACATAATTTGTCCTCTAAACCATTCCTCTCTCTCTTTCATGCCATCTCATTGTTCATTATATCTAATTTGCATGATGAGGCTATCTTTTTCCCTGAAATTAGGAGGTGATTAGCATTCTGAAAAAGGACAATTTTCTAAGAAAATCTCTAGCAAAACCTGCTTGTTTCCTCTAACTCCAGACCCTTCTTTATTTTATGGAACAGAAAATAAATGAGAAGGGAAAACAATCTCTACAAAGTCTCCAAATGTAAGCCAGTATACATGGTCTTTGTCTCAGCTACAAAAGAACATCAAAGGTCTCACTCCACCCTTTAACAGGGCAGTCAAAGACAGTTAAATGGCATGCTAATTATCTTCCTGGACCATTTTTTTTTTTTCCACTGATTGTAATGCATTATCTAATTACTAGGTTTATTTGTGAATTCTCATTTGGCATACAGCCTGTCATTTCAGAGATGATACTTGGGAGCTTTGGCTTGCAGAAAGAATAGAAAATGCCCTTCTCTGATGTTAAAAACTCATCTCAGTCTTGTCAGTGGGAAAGTGGTCGAGGCTTCCCAAGCACCAGCCTGCTGCAGGGGAAAGGTATGTGGGCTGAATGGATTTGGCCAAGCCATAATTTGAGCAACCCAAGGAAGGTGACAGGTGGCAAAAAAGCTCCAGAAGAGTTCTAAGATCTTCAGGGTTAAAGGGAGCAGTTATGTTGAGGCATGTGCTCAATAGTCACAGAGTAGGAAGGTTTATCTGAACATCTTCTGCTCAGAACAGGAAATCTGTTTCTTGGATAATTCCTTAGTAAGAAAAAAATCTGGGCAGTGATAAGAATGCCGTGAAAGCCAGTGCTGAAATTGGATATAGTCACGTTTTCCCTTCCTCCAAAGAGAAATACTAGCCAATTTCTTTTAGAGTCACTGGGCAACCAACCAAAATGGCCAAACGAATATTTTCTAGATATTGTTATTGATAACACATGACTGGCAATCCAACAAGACCACATGCTCCTGGGCTGGGAGGCAGGACCCCCTGGGGGTGTGGAGGGTTGGGCACCCCCAAGCACTGCCCACAGCTGAGATTGTGAAAACAGCGAAGGCCAGTCCTGTCTCGCTAGCTGGCACGGGGGCCATGGCAGAGATATGAGTAACTTCGCCTTCCAAGTACAAAATTATTGCTGGCAGTACACCGTGAACATGTCAAACTTGGGGGAATATATTAGGAAAAAGCCCATCAGTGGTTTTCTTCCTTTAAAAGGTAGCCACTGAAAAGTTATGCAAACACTTCAGCTGTGGAATATATAATCTGACGTCTGGCAGGGCTCCTCTGTTGATCCAAGGAGTGAAGCATGCAGTGGATGGCTAGCAGTTGTTTCAGTGCTTATTCAAAATGATAAACTATATTAGATGTGTTTTCTCCCCCTTTATTTCTGCTCTGACTCGGTCACTCCCAGTAAATAAACGCAATTCTCTGGTTTTCTAACAATGAAACGCTTTTAGCAGCCACAGGCTAGGGCAGAGGGAGCTGCAAAAAGAGCCAGTAAGGAAGTGTGAGCCTGTGGCTGCACATGAAAATGATCCCAAACCAGCACCAGCTATCTGAAACATGCACCCAGGCAAATGTGGTTGGTTTTAATAGAAGAGCTCCCTAATCCAAGCCACTTGAGCTAAGTAACTGGCCAAAGAGGTGTTGCTAAATCAAAATTTTTCCTGTTTCTGTTAATTTCTCATCAAATAGAGATGACTGAAGTCAGAGCCTGTTTGCAGAGCCTGCCCCCGTTGTCACAAGTTTTGGGGTCCCAGTCTGACCTGCTCTAGGTGTGGACTTCACAGCCCCCCTCCTCCTCATCTCCTCTTCCACTGGCTTTCTCCCCACAGACACCAACATCTGCCTCTCCGCCCAGCCTCAGTAAAAATTTTGGGGGGTAAACCTCACAGGTCATGTCTCAAGAAGTTACACAGATTTCACTGACTGCCTGATGAGGTATAAAGGACAAAGAAAGAAACCACACTGCTCACAGAAGCCCCTACAGCACCTGATACCACACAGTCTGTGCAGCTCCTGAGGAAATGAAATTGTGCTGACTGTGTGTATTCTTTTTGTTACCCTTTAAGGGAAAAATAAAAGGCCTGATTAAAATAAAATATTAGTTTAAGCTTTTCAACATGTTTTCTTTCTTCCTGTATTTCTATTCTGTATGCTTACCTACTAGTCCATTTTAAAGAGTTTAATTATTTCTGAATGAAATTAATTATGAATATGAGAAACAGTCACGTGGCATCAGAAGTCTTACAGACCGTCTCTAAAGCAAAAAGGGAGAATGCACTCAAAAATGGAGGTTGAGATACTCAGTAAGCAAGATAAATATGAGTTTATTCGTTATGTATAATTTTTACAGGAATGACCTGCTGTGAGAATTATTTGAAAAATAAGAGGGAATTTGAACAGAATAGCTGCCTAGACTGAGAAAGAAAATCAGTGTCTGAGAGAAATATATGAAGTCAACACCAAAAAGTACTTTGATATCACAGGAAAACATTTATATGAATTGGAAGGCATGGAGTATTGTAATTTTCTGGTCAAAACTGCACTTTTCTATTTCCTGTCATGTTCTGTTAGTTGAACTCCTGCTTGCCCACAAGCCTGCTGTTCAGGGCAAATGGAACTAATGTGGTTTGGTAATGGGGATCTCTTTGAGATATGTGTGTTTCTTGTAGGTTTTGCATGCTTCAGAGTTAGCAATAATAATTTTTCCTGTTAATTACACACTATTGTCATTCTGGATCCATGGGCAGACTAAATTGTCTGCCAATCCTCACACAGACATGAGGCACCTGGACTAAAATCCAAATTAACATCTCTGTACTGAAATAGGATCATTTGGTCAAGAGCACAACACAGGTCTCCTTCGAGCTTGCTCCTTGGCTTAGGCATTCTTACAAAGCATGTTGAACTTATTCTTGGTCTAAAAGCTCATGGCACCTCTCTTTTGTCCTGCCTGATGTTAGCACCCACTTCAGTCAGCACAGAAGCCTTGCTTTCCCTCAATCAAGTTTATTTGTGCTCCATTGTTTAATAAAAATATAATTTTGTGGTCTTCCCCAAAGCCTCTTTGAGATAATAGGGCTGACGTGTGAAATGGAAACCTTAGGTCCCATATAACACACCGATTTGTTGCTGTGTCCTCTCTTCTGATTTTCCTTTTTCATCCTAAAAATGGACTCACACCCACACATATACGCACAGACAGAAACTTCACATCCTGCCACTAGGCTTTGATATACTGAGGAATATAAAATATATGGTACCGTTGTGGCTGAAGGAATCTATGGTCATAAATCCAACCCAACCCGTGCATGGTGACTTTGTATGGAATAGTACCCAAACCAGTCCTGAATTAAAGAGAAATGAAGGAAGGAAGCCATCATTTCAGATACTTAAAGGAATAAAAGCTGTTCAGGACCAGACTCCCTGCTCTGAGAATGAATTAGGCTTCATGTTTTTTGCTGCATTCTTCACTCAAATACAGCAGCTATAACCAAGACATCTGGTCAAGGGCTGCAGCACTGGTGATGTTTGTTCCACAAAAGAGAAGCTGTACATAATTCTGTTGTCTTTGCTGGAGAAAAATTACTTTCTCAGTGTTCACCAACAGTGAATGACTGAGTGATAAGCTGCCATCACAAAATTTAATGTTAAAAAGAGCCTTTTGCATTAGGCATGCAGGGGAAAATAACCCCAACCTCATATACATACAGATAGACTCTAAATGAGCAAATGTCTCTCAAGAAGAAATCGAGGAAGACTGGAATCACAGAAAACAATTCTCCACTGGCACCAGCACCAATCTAAGAAAATTGGATGTAAGGACCTATTAAAATAACAAACAAAAAAGAAAGCATCACATGCCACCATGGAAAACAGAAATATAATTATTCTAGGCATACCAGATCCAGTACCCACAAATCCTGCTCAGAAAGGAAAAGATTTTTTTTTTAAGTTTGATAAGGAGGATTTAGGAATACATAGTGGCTTCTGGGCAGAAAGTGTGATCAACAATAGAAAGCAGGCAACAGAAAGGCAATGAGCTGGACTTCAAAATCCCCAGACTGCATGAACAGTTGTCCGGCCCCAGTGGGGATGTCTGCATGCGGGTGGTTCATCTGCTGTGCAAGATGATGTGGAAAATTGGCTGGGTGGCGTGCAAGGTTGCAGTCATGCCCAGGCAAGACAGAGCCAAAGAGGGAAGAATTTGAGCCCTCTCTCCTCAACCACTCTCTGTGATGAGTGAGGCTTGGAGAGGAAGGAGACTTTGAAAAGGTTCCACCTGATCTGACCAAGGACTGGTGGGTTATCCTGGCAAGGGAAAGAAAAAACCAATTCCTTTCTGCACTACACCAGCAACAGCACCAGGTAACTTACTGGTGGTGAATGATGCTTTGCAGGGCAGGTGACCTCTCAGTCTGTGCTGGCTTGTGGTTGAGATAGGAGGGAAAGACCCAACCCCTTTCTAGCCCACCTCCACGGGAGGCTGAAGAGTGACTCAGTGGAGATGGTCTGCTCTTTGCGTGCTCTGACCTCTGTGATGCACCACCCATGCCAAGTTCTCCCTTCCTCTCCCATGCTGTGAGGCAAGGGCAGGTCAGCATCCTGTCAGGATTTGGAGGCTTATCAGAAATGCATCAGAAGAAACACAGCCTCTGGAAAGCAGTCTGGAGCTCCTACAAGGAAAGATTTATCGTGCTTCTTTCTTCCAGCTGGGCTGGAGATGCTCTATGAACATTTTCTTTCTCTCTCCCTTTTGACATCTGACAGTTTGACTTCTACCTGGAGACAGGGAGCCTAGAGGTTGGTAAAAAGTAATCAAGAAGTAATTACCCTTTCAGAAATAATTCAGTTCAGGTTTGGATACAATTTTAGATCGAGGCTTGAGGGCAATGGAGAATTTTTATTGTGATGGAGTATTCTGGCTCTACAAGAGGCTGTGTTTCAGCTTGCTCATTAGGGTAGAAATAAACCGACTCTCAGGAGAACAGAGGAAGCCTTATTTGTAACAAAGTTACACTAAAAATCAGTGTTCATGAGCCTTGTCTGCAGTGCTGCCATCTTTAAATCCCAGTTTCCAAGCCCTTGCTACTTTCCATGAATATCTCATTTTTAGTGAAAGCATCTACCTCTTTCATACTCATGTTTCATCAAAAAGCTACTTTCTGTTGCAGAAATGGAGAACTGGAGTCAACAGTGGTGCTCATACAGTCAAAACAGGGCCTGGCTATTGCACCACCACACTCTTAATACCAACCAGGGTGCTCAGCCTATTTCGGTGGGAACTCTGACGTTCATACCAATGCTATCCATGTTCCAACTGCTTGCCCTGTGAAGAGGAGGAGGAGGGACTGCCTCCAGAAGGCACCACCCAGCTGCTCAGCCACTGATGATGATGCTGTGCACTGGTCAACACCATGTCCCTTCCCTTGGGCAAGCAGCAGCTGGCTGTTCCCCACCCCACTGCCAGATGTGGACACTAATTGTAAATGAAGCTGTGGAGGCTGAGCCTGTTCTGTAACAACTCTCTCTAGTACAGGTAAAATGTCTCCCTTGCCTCCACTGTATCTACCTCTTGCCTCTCCCCATCTGTGGTGAGGTTCTCTGCTGCTCCGGGGATGCTCTTGGTGGCCCACACTGGGTAGGGGCTGTGAGGATGGATCTCAGGGAAGGACTGCACCTCATGATCCCCACACAGTGTGCTGGTGTCCCTGCCAGCTCCCAGGGTCAGTTTGTACTGGCAGGAGGCCAGGCTGGGCATGGATCTGCAAGGAAACATATTTTGGACAATAGCTGAATTATAATTCAGTCCCTAGCTTGTCCTGGGGAGTAAATTGTCCTTCACTCTGGGCTAGGGGTTAAATTCATAGCCTGATCCTCAGCGAGCCCAGAGAAGGGAGATAAAGCAAACTAGATGTGTGACTTCCTGAGTCTCTGTTATAAGCCTCCCATACAGAGGGATTGCTCCCAGAGGCAGCTATTACAGTTATACCTTCATTGAGAATAATTATATTTTCATCTTGATGCAGCCTAAATTCTGTGGCAGCACACAAGTTACCATGTAATGCAACATGCTGAAGCACGAGTCACGCAGTGACTGCACTGATGCAACAGGTAGGGGCAGAGCAGGGAGGAATGCCTCAGAAAGCTCTGCAGAGCTCACCATCATGCCCTGAGTGTGGGTCTGTAAACTGTGCCACGGGCCAGCATACAGCTTTGCCAGCGGTTCCGCCAGCTCTTCTCTTGAAGCATTGTCCTAGCCCATGCTCATGCCATGCTACAGCAGGGCAGCTATTGGCAGGAGCACTTGCTTCATGGAGATGTCAACTGCCAAGCTAATGGTGTCTCACCTGGTACTTCAAAGTGGATGTGATTTTTCTACAGACTCTTTTTGGGTTGTAATCTTAACAGTCAGTCCTTCAGCCCAGACCTGTACCTATACTTTTGATATAGGATTGGTACCTGTGCTTTGGAGGACCAGGCAGTGTTTTCTCGGATAGCCTTCCTCCAAGTTCTCTAGCCATCGTTTTGTGAAACAGTCCAAGCACCACCCTTTCCTCCACTTCATGGGTCTGGAACAGAGAATCTGGCTGCAAACCAGCAAAGAAAGCAAGAATATGCTTGGTTTTAAGCATGTGACAAGTATCAGTGGAGCTCACAATGGGACTGCTCCCCTATTCTGACTCTCTGAGAGCTAGACAGGACCGAATCCTCAGCATGGCACTTTAGACAGGGTCCAGAGCCAGCTTGTTCAGCTCGGCACTTGCAGACCACATACACAAGCCGGGCAGGAGCACTCTGACGGAAGAGTATCGAAAAGAGCACTGCTATTTCATCCCTGGTGGCACATCCTCACCCACCTCAGTGCAAAAGAGGAGCTTGGAACACCACAGGTCCCAGGATGTGATAAAAGACTGTATACTCCTCTGCCTTTCCCCTTCACTCTCACCTACTCTCCTTTTGTTTTATGGAACTTTGCTAGGGCCCCAGATCTGGTCTGGGCTCTTAGCCCTCGGACAAATCTGGATGTACAACACCAAAACCATTACCCCTGTCCTGCATTTATGTCAATGAAAAAGCAAAGGTCCATTCCCTGGAGCTTGCCTGGCTGGCTGTCCTTTCCTTGCTATCACCAGCCATGTGAGCATGAGAGGCACAGCCCTCAGGACCAGCTTGCTACATGTGTGTAGCCTGTATTGCAGACCCTCCTTGGGGCCTTGTGTTGTGGGATGGCCCCGAGACTTCCCAACTCCTTGGTGTAGCTGAGACCTCATTCCTACCAGCCTTGCCTGGCCCATAGGGCTCAGCTGGTGGCAACAGTCCTACAGACTCTGCCTTCCTGTTGTTTGCATGCAGCCAGTTCATAGTGCTTTGAAATCTAGCATGCAGTCATTTTGATAGCTAAAACCAGGTTGACACACCAAACAGCTTCAAGGCAAAAAAGCTGGCATGTTCCAATGTGTCCTTGTGAGCCAGCATGCCATATCTTTCCTCTGCATGTTTCACCAGTCGAAACTAGCAACCATCAGTGGGCACTAGCATCCTACTGCTGCTTACCTGTACCCAGCTAGACAGCTTCTAGTCTTTCCTTGGGCCAGACTCACATAACAGCAAAGGATGAAGTCCTGAGAGCTGCTCCTGGATATTTTAATTTTGCTCCGTGCATTTCTTTTTGGACAAAATCCATTATACTGAAAGAGATTTTTGCAAACTTCAGCTGTAGTCAACAGGAGTTCACCTGACTAAAGACCTTTACTTTTAGGACAAGCCAAAGATAATTAAGTATGCTTTGTAATGAGTATAAAGTCTTCATCATATTGGGAATTTTCCAACTCTGCTAGTAATGGGATCCACAAAATAGCAAAGATAGGCAGACAGTTTTTGAAAAAGAAGTCTTAATTCACTAAACACTCCTCCAATTATTTGAAGATACCATCTCGGACCTGGTTCAAAGTATCAGCTAAACAGAAATACACCATGGATTACTTGCTGGATTTAGGTTTAATTCGGTGGTACTATAAATCATTCACCATGCAGTTCCAAAGTGCAGTTATCAAAATTTATGTGTGTATTTCATGTGCTTGCAGTTCTTACAACATTATGTGCCCCTATGGTATGGTGCAACTCCACAATGATCCCACTTGGCATCAAGCATTCTCATGCATTTGTAGGGCCCGTTGTGCTGTGGCTGCTCACCATTCTTTTATTCCACAAGCTCAGAAATGGAGTTCTTTGTTTTGGGGTTTGGGAGGTTTTTTTGAGGGAGATCAAAATTTCCACTTTTATCATGGACTGAAGAAGCCATATGGAGTGTTTCCTTCGCAGGCTAACAGAACTGTACTTGCAGTGTAGACTTACAGCAAATTAATTCAGCATTATACTATATTCTCCTTGGAGATTATGTTTTGCTTCCTGCAGTGATTCTGATACTTGCATCTAAACTTAACTGTTTCTAAACTTAACTGTTCTTTAATGGTTAAGTTTGTCTGCATTAACTACAGCCCAGTAAGAAAGTGATCATGGATAATTTTTTGCGTATCTTGAAAGCTTCATGTATTTCAACATGATGAACTAGCCACCTTCTTAGCAGAAGTATGTGGTTTGGATTTGCTATCCATCACCTATTCCTCTCTCTTGAATATCTTCACTAGATGAGATGAATAAAATGCCAGGCAACCGATCATCAGAACAAAAACAATCTGTAGGGGACAGAAAATATGAACAATTCTTAAATGGTATTAGCAAAACAATTAATTAAAGAAGATATTTCACAGTAGCCAATTTGAACAACCCATGAAGCACTGAGTTTCAGCCTGGAAAACCTGTAAGAAACATACTCATCTTGACACCTACAACCTCTGTGGCTTTAGCCAGTGCTGGCTTCTTATGTCTCTAGTGTAAACAACAAAACTGTTTGGTAGCACATTATTGAACGGATATTTTACCAGAGATTAGGTTTAGTCGGCCACCTGTCCTCTTTAAGAGAATGATTTTCAGCAGACATGCTTAGATAATGTTAGCATCTATCGAAAATGAAGCAGCATGTAAAGATAGATTAGGAGCACTGCAGAAAGAAACAGAAGACCATACATTGTAAAAATTCAGTTCTGCACATGCTTAAATACCTGCCTTTTAAAGACCCATGTGCTTAAAGCTAAGGGCTTGTTTGAATTACTTGTGAATAATGAGTAAAACAGTGCAAACCAATGTATTTTGGTCTTTCGCCACCCTTTCTCATTACCTCATCTCCAGAGGCTAATGAAAAACTATAAATATTGTCTGGCTGGGTAATATGCTGTTATTGATTAGAAATTAGCCAAGGGTATGGCCAGATGATTATAAGTGATCAAATTGTTGCTTGCCTGATTTTAGCCCACCCTAGTTGTGAAGCTAAACTTGTTTTTTAAACAGTGCAAGTAGCTGAAGCTCCAGAGTTTTATGCCTTTGAGAGGTAGGAAGGCAGTGTTTGGGAAGAGTCCCCATTCCCCAGGGCAGGACAGCACTGTGGCCAGGGAGCCAGGGGTCAATACAGCAGGACAAAACAGGAAGCTCTGACCATGAGGAGAGAAGTTATCCATTGATTTCACTGGCACTACTGGGAGCAGCCAAAAAGGGGAAGAGAAGGAAGGCAGCACTATACCTTAGGAAGAGCAATAGGGCTTTGCGAGGGAACTTGTGTTGGATGTGAATTTGCTCTAGTTTAAAAACAGTCCTTCAGCTTCTCATTTATACATCAAGAAGATCTCAGGAAGCAGAACATTTCAGGTAGAGACCAAACACCCATCACCAGATGGATTTTCCCTAAGGGATAAATCCCTGAAAACCCTGAGGCCTGTTATGTCTCATTCCAGAGTTGTGGCTTGGAGAAAACCAGGCACCCCACTGCCCGTGATACTGTGACAGACCTTCAGACAGACCTTCCTAGTTACTCTACATGGGGTTCACACATAGGAAAAAAAAAAAAGAACAAATGACCACGCTTCATCTCACCCCTGATGGCCACTGTGTGACTGAACTTCACCACCAGTAGATGGGCATTGAAAATCAACTTGATTGATTCTGATCCTTCAAGTGTTTTTCAGAACTAGCTTAAATTACCTCTTTTGTACTATGGGCTAAAAGATGGATGTCTTGATGGCTTTAAAATCCACTAAGTTCTCAGACATATCTCTCTGACTTT
The DNA here is from genome assembly GCF_003259725.1 of Athene cunicularia. Taxonomy (NCBI): domain Eukaryota; kingdom Metazoa; phylum Chordata; class Aves; order Strigiformes; family Strigidae; genus Athene; species Athene cunicularia. The sequence goes on along the minus strand of NW_020799142.1, from coordinate 12,366,839 downwards.
TGTATTAACTCTAATCACTTAAGAAAACCTGAGTATAGTCAAATCCTAATGCTTCTAGATAGCATCTGGTACTGATCATTATCAAAATGTACAAAAGACTAAACCATTTAGACTACTCTGTCTTGGGTTTGATAATTTTTCTTTGCTTAAAGCAAAAAATCCAGGTAAACCTTTTCTAAGTTTTATTATTTATTTAATAATATTTATTGATCTAGCTATTTATTATTATTTATTATACCATATTATGGTAATTGATGAAAAACTTTCAAAGTTCTTGAAGAATTTTTGGGTGGTGATCTTCCTTTTTAGTATTCATCTTATTGTCCAGCATGAATGATGAGTTTGCCACTTCCACGTTCATTACAGCTTCCACTTTTACAACACACTACTTCTGATTCTTTGCTTAACTTTGTGTGTCAAAGCAGCGCAGACTCTATCAGTTCACACATGACAAAGGCATCAGCTGATAGCAACTGGAAGTAGGCATGTGAAAGCACAGTTTATGGAAGTGTCTTAGAGCTTGCAGGTTTACTAAACGAACATGCAAGCTCTTATTTTGCAATGAACTCTGTGTGGATGTATCCATGTGCTGCTTTACTTCAGCATGAATCTGTTTAGATCTATTTTGGGGGATTTCTTTTCAGAACTACTGGCCTTATAATTTGCATGTAGTTCAAATTTTACTGCAAAACTTCTCCTGTTCCATCCCTTTTACAAGAGCCATTTGCCTATTTCCTTACATCCCTTTGTCATGGTCATTCTGACTTACTAAAATGGACTAAACTCCTCATTAGGATGAACCATGCAAGAAGGAAGGACTTTTAACCTACTTCGGTTTTGAACACAGCCCACAGAATCTGTGGATTAAATTTAAATTAATCATCTTCTCTGTGTGACATCATACATAAACTGTTCTTCCAGATGAGCAATGACAAACATTTGACAAAATGATGTGCCTGAAAAAGACTTGGTGTGATTTTGCAAATGCATTCAATGGCAGCCTTTCTTCAACCTGCTTTAGCAGCAAATGAAAGAAGAATGAAAGTCTCTAGATTTCAGCCAATACTCTCCTATGGAATCTTCCTTTAGGCCATTAAACATTTGGTTATAACAGATATGTACATTTTGAAAATATTTTTCATCTTAAAGCCATTCTGTGTTACCTTTTCTGCATGTTGCCATTGCCCACAAAGCCTAATGAGCTACAATTTTCTTGAACTGCAGGTTGCTGCCTAAGGTCTGGTATTTCTATCTTTCCCTTTTCCTTCATTTTGGCTCCTTGTTTGATGGTTTCACTTTAGTCAGATTAGCAAAAAAGATAAAGCTGCATTTCTACTAATAAGCCTTCTGGAGTCCCAGCCAATTGGCTGAGGGGTTGAGGATGTTGAAAATACATATCCAATTATGATCTGGCTGCCGTCCCCATTTGGCTAATGTATCAAATGTCAGTTCCAACTGAAAAAAGCACACCCTGTCACTAATGTTGTTTTATACATAGCACAAAGTGTACTCTTGAGAAACAGTCTCATCTTCTGATACACTGCAAAGCTTTGTCAAAAAGCAAGGAAGAATAATCTATCCAAAATACAAACCTAGCCATACAGGAAAAGATTTATGCAAGGTTCTCCACCAAACTAGGTAATACACAGACAAGCATATTAAAACCCATGATTATTTCCATGCTGGGGATTTTTCAAGATATGCAGCAACATGTGCCTAAATATCACAGATTAGCATCGCAAATCAACATCAAGAACTGTTTTCTAATTGTAGAAAAAACACTAACAGCATACACATGTTTTATGCACCAGGGAGCAAGGCAAGAGTTCAAGAACATAAAACTATGGACTAGGGGAACTGTGGTTAAGGTAAGGAAGTTGTCCAGGAATTATATATTATTTCTCTACTCCCAAGCCTTTCTGTTCCAAGCTGGGCTGCTGCACTGAATGCTGAAGAATCAAAGTCTTAGTCTCTCCTGTAAGATGCCATGACTGTTTGCGTTTCTGTTGCCTTTCCCCCTTTCTACTGAAAGATTTCTATAGTGCACTGGAGTTTTGTGTAAAATAGAGCCAATATTATTGTTTAGTTTTCCAGGATGAAAGACTGCTGGATAGAAAAGATCCTTCCCTCGATTTGTGGGTTGTGCTTAGTAAACATTTTTTTTTTTTTTTTTAAGTCTTGGAAAGGAGACAAGTGCCGTGGTTAAAAAAGTTTCTCTTTCCTTTGGTTGCTGGCAAAAAATGATGAAACAACTATAAGCTGAGGCAGGAGAAACAAGAATATGTGAACGTGTTCCAATATTTCAGTCCCAAATCAGTAAGCTATAAATAAATGCATTAAGTCTTCAGAGACCTGGTCTCTGTAGTAATTTGTATATCTCATAAGCATGGTTTGCTTTTGAAAATACCAGATCTCATGTACTTTTTTGTTTGATATGCACTAATACTTGAGCACAAAAAATATTTTCACTTCCCCTTTATTCCCCTATATATTTACAAGAAATATAGCACATTAACAACAGAAGAGTGCCACCACCTAAAAAACCCACTTTCTGGCCCTAGTAATTCTTATACATATGTTCATTCAAAAGAAAAAAAAAAAAAAGAATGAATGTTGATTAACATCAAGCAATTTCCTCACACTTGAAAGGACAAGTTATTCACTTAAGCCCAAATATTTGTCACCTCCAAGCGGTATTTAGGATGCATGCTTAAAAATTGTTGTAGGTTTGCATTCTATATGTATTTCCATACATACAAAAGCAGCTGTGTATAATATACAGTCCTTTAAAAGTCCTGAGTTTTGAAAAGCAGTCCCTAGACAAGCGGGACCCTGGACAGCCCATGGGATGTGAGAGGCAGCAGTGGTGGTGGATGCTGCTAAGAGGAGGGTGACCTGTGGGGAAGGAGTAGGCTGGAGGATCACATCCAGAGGGACTCTGGAGGAAAACTGGTTCTGGATTAGTTTTTTTTGCTCATGCTGTCTCCTAGGTTTGCCCTTGCAGCACTTCTGTATCCCAGAGTCTTGTTTTCTTCCTTTTTTGTACTCAGCAGATAACCTCCAGGACACACAAAGGGAAATCCTAAAACCTGCCATCGCCATATCCCCCTGGGCAGCCTCACAGGAGGAGAAGGGGCTGGAGGGATTTGCTTCTCTTGGCACTTCCCTGACTTCTTCTGCTATGTCTTTTTAGAGCTGTTGAAAATTATTTCAGAACCAGGGATTAAGCCTGGCAAGGGCAGAGTTTTGTCACTTTAAAAGGGTTTGAGGAGAGCTTAGCTAGCTAGTTATGGTTTCAATTTATCTTTCTAAAACTAGGCCTCTAGGGCCTGGCAAATGGCCTGGAAATGTCTATATAGGCCTTGTACTGTCAGCTCAGTTCTACAGATCTCATTTCTGTCTGTCAGGTTTCAGGCTGCCCAGGGAGAAATTTAGCCAGTGGCTTGTTAGTGCAGAGGACATTTTCCAAGTGGGAACAAAGCCAAGTTATTGTGAACTTTACTAACAGAAGATGGAGCATATTTGCTGTAGGTTGGAGATGTTTTTCCAAAGATGAAACCAAAATCCCGAGCATGAGAAAGGGAAAATGTTGCAACAGACAGCATGAGACCTGGACATGCATGTTTGGTCAGGCCACCAATTTGATGGTGGCACTTTGTGCCAGTATGAGGGATACTCATGCACCTTTTTTTGCTTCTGTTTCTTATCAAGATGGCTGGGTAGGGTCTCTGCAAGAACTGAGTGATGGGAGGGGGCTCAGGTAGCTTCTTCTCATTTCGGAATCTGGTGTCTGACCCAGCTGAGATGGAATGGGAACCAGCAGCAAGGGGACAGGGCTGGCAGTGGCTGGGTAAAGGTCTGAGTGAGAGACCTCCAAGGCCAGGTTCCAGTGAGTGGCAGCCTGCCCCTCAGTTTAGGAGCATCTCCAACAGGAGCCCTGCTCAGCTCTCTGTGCTTGAAAGACCACCATGGCGCTACCTTACCTCCTTTCTGCATTTTTGTAGGCAGGTAATTTATTTTCCTCATGGCAATAACACGCTGCACTTTCCTCATTTTCCAGTGTACAGCTATAAATTTACAATTAATGTATTTGTGGTGGGCTGACCCAGGCTGTACACCAGCTGCCCACCAAAGCTACTCTATCACTCCACCTCTTCCGCTGGACAGTGGAGAGAAAATATAATGAAAGGGTCATGGGTCAAGATAAGGACAGGGAGATCACTCAGCAGTTATCATGGACTAAACAGACTGACCTTGGGGAAATTAGTTTAATTTTATTATCAGTCAAAACCAAAGTAGGATAATGAGAATTCTCTACCTCTTCCCCACTGAGTGAAGTAGGGGGATGGGTAATGGGGGTTGTGGTCAGTTCATGAAACGTCTCTGCTCCTTCTTCCTCCTCATGGGGAAGACTCCTCACACTCTTCCTCTACTCTAGCATGGGGTCCCTCCCATGGGAGACGGTTGTCCATGAACTTCACCAACATGAGTCTTTCCCACCCACTGCAGTACTTCAGGAACAGACTGCTCCAGCCTGGGTCCCCATAGGGTCACAATTCCTGCTGGAAAACCTGCTCCACTGTGGGATCCTCTCTCCATGGGTCCACAGGTCCTGCCAGGAGCCTGCTCCAGCACACGTTTCCCACAGAGCCACAGCCTCCTTCAGGCATCCACCTGCTCCACCGTGGCTGCACCAGGGGCTGCAGGGGGGTCTCTGCCCTGGTGCCTGGAGCAACTCCTCACCCTTCTTCTTCATGAGTGTTGATGTTTGCAGAGTTGTTCTCACATATTGTCACTCCTCTCTTCTCCAGCTGTAACTGTGTAGTTTTTCTCCCCACTTCTTAAATGTGTTATCACAGAGGTGTTAACCACTGTTACTGACTGGTTCAGCCTTGGCCATCTTAGAGGCAGCTGACATTGTCCTGTACATAGTAGCAGCTTCCAGCAGCTTCTCACAGAAGCCACACCTGTAGCTCCCTCACTACCAAAACCTTCCCAAGAAAACTCAATGCAGTATTTTATTTTTCTTTGACAATTGATGAAAAATACACTGTGCACAATAGTCACTGCAGGAAAAACTTCTTGTGTCCTCTTCTGAGCACCAGCACATGTTGTAATCTTCACAGCCAGAGCTGTACACATGCATGCATGAATTGTCTGAGAAATTCTGAGGTCTGAGCACCAAGGAGCAAGTAGCATTCAATCTGTCACTGGATGTGGTGTGTGTTGTACACAAGACTGTACACACAATAATTGAAATATCTGTGACAATAAAAAAGAATTCAAAATTGAACCAGAAGCAGAACAAACACTCCACATTTTCTTAGCCTGGGATGACACAGATTTGGAGTTTGAATTAATTCATAATGCATCATTAAATTCTTGATAAATGTGCTTCAGGGTAGCCCAGAACAAGAACAAGAATTTCAAATCCTATTACTTAAAAACAAACAAACAAAAAAACAACAAAGAAAAACCACAAAAGCCCCCCAAAAAACCTTAAAAAATTATATTTATTTATAAATATATATAAGTATTTATATTTATTAATATTATTTATATGTATATTTTTCATCTTTCTGGCTGCAAATTAAATGTTGGGTATATCTTAGAGCCCTGCAGGTCTGTCTCTTTTAAGAAGCAAACAAGCAAACTAAAATACAGACTTTGGAAAGATGTGAACTTCCCCATTTAGCTCCATAATTGCTCATTTTTACTGGTATGTTGTGAGAGCCGTTAACGACCCGTTGAATTAAGTGATCTAGTATTTCAAAGGCAATATATTTGAAGACTTTTTGAAGAGGTACTCTCAAAAGACCTTGAAAGATTGTGGATGAAAGACCTACCTTCATTTTTGCAAGAAATTATTTTTTGGAGTTGTAAAGAAAAAAACTGTTGCAATTCACTGTTACCCCCAATCTCACTTGTGTTCTCTGAGAAATAGTAAGATAGAGTTCTGTGAAAACACTTAACAAAGGATGAGAAACTGTCACCTCATTTGGATCATGCTCTGGACCCTTATTGCTGTAAATAACATTGTTGAGAAAGTAGTGGGAATAACCCAAGATGATTCAAAAGCACTGAAAGGGGATATTATAGAAAGGCGTCTGAGATACTTGCACTGTATTTTAATGCTCAGATAGAGTTCTGAAAATCTCTAATAGCATTTGCTAGGAAATTATATATGTGATATAAGAACAATTATGGTCAGTTAAACAGTACTTCTGGAAAATTATTGGTTCCGGTTACATCCTCCAGGGCACTTTATAAGTGAGAAGGAGTCCCAGCATCCTTTCTGAAGGTCAAATCTGCCCACTGAACCTCAGATAGGGCCATATTTGTATACATTTGTAAGGTATATAAAAGACATTTCTCCATCTGCTTAGTCAGGCTGAGGGCACAAAGGAAGGTATCATGAACACAACAGCATGCCTGAAAATTAGCAGTGTCTGTGATTCTGTCTGGTGTCCTAGGGTATATTTAAGCACTGTGTACTGTTTTCACATGCAATTTTATACATTTGAAGACTATAATTAAATTTAAAAATAATGAAAAACTTATTTGAGTTCGAATTAGATAGAAACCATGCGTTTGCCTTGAGCCTTTTCTTCCTGAATTTTCCTGCTTGTGGGTTTTTGTTGTTGTTGTTGTTTCAGAGAAAGAACAAAAAGACAGTGGAAAAACCCGACGTGTGTGTTTTAATGGTAGCTTTTAGATTTTAAACAGATTTGGATGGGACAATGATGATGTCAGAGATGTGATATCAGAGGCACAGGGAGAAAGTTTGTAACATTTTCCTGCTATAAAGAATGTCTCTGTGGAGGAGAAGGACCCTCTAGTTGGACAGGTACCTGGGAGGTGGGAGAAAGTGTCTGACTCCTATCTCTGCCCCAGATCCCTGACTTGAGCTTGGGTGCATCACTCAGAGCAGGAGCCCAGCACTTAGTGGAAGACATCCTGCAGATAGGTATCTCAGCTAAGCTAGTTATTTAGCTCTCCTCTACCATTCAGGCAGACAGACAGGCATCTCTGGAGTACAATTCAACCTATTTTAGGATAGTTGTCCAAGAAAGGAAGAATGAATCATGTTCTGGAGGTACCTGTCTCTTGCCATTGACTGTAGAGAGAGCCTAGATGACTAGCTCTGATTAGATGCCTGATTTTGGGGGTAGGTGAAGTAAGGTGAACTTGATCCCACCATTAACATTTCTGTATCTTCACTCATATGTCTGTGAAACAGGCCAGGACTCCTTTTGTAGGGGCACGTCCAGGAGAACTGCTGAAAATATCAGGCGGTCACAAGGACCACATGAGCCTCCAAGAGGCTCTGGTCAGAGACATCTCTGGTACTTAAAATGGGGAACACCTTTTTAATGAGTGAAAACATCCCAGGTGAGAGGAGCTTTCAAAGTGAAATGACTATCTCTAGAGGAGATGTCTATTGGAAATTAATCTCACACACATAGAGAGAAATGTCTCAGTCTTTGCACACAGCATTCGTATTTCTGTCTGTCAGGTGACTACTGTATTTGAAACAGAAAATATCTGAAGTAGCTTAACAAATGGCCTGCTGAGAATGCAAGAGACCATATTCAGGAAATGGAAGAGAGGAGAAACACCTAAAATATTCAGCCTGTAGTGGTCTACAAGGAAAAGTTTAACAAGGGGCCCCACAACCAGGAGAAGACACAAAAGAAATGCCAGGGAGAAATGTTCATTATTAGTAAATAAGGAGGAAGTGAGGTGCTGCACTATGCAAGTGACTTAGCATCACAAAGAACTGTGATCCTTTGAAGAGTCATCAAGCCTTCTGCACAGCATGTCAAGCTCACAACCTCCCACTGCCACAAGAGTCTTTGGGGTTTACATACTTTGAGGGCCATGTTCACAACAGCAGGTAACAGGGATAAAAGATGCTGAGATGTTGTCTTGTACCTGGAGAAGACACAGCTCTGTGTTAAAACAGGCTGTGCCTACAAAGCAAAGGATGCTTCTCTCATAGTCACCCATGACAAGATATACTTGTCAAAAGTGACCCCATGCCACCATGTTGGAGATGTGGTCACATGGACTTTCACACTTCCTGTGCAGATCATAGAAGATTTACATGGGGAAAAAAAAGGTGTGGTAGGATCCAGATGTCCTTTCTTGTAATTGGGAGATAAAAATTGCCCAGGCAGAAGAGCTGTCCAGGGAGCGGTTTGCAAACAGGCTTCCAAGTCGTTTGATGCCCAGTCCATATACTCATGCTGGAAAACAGCATGTTGCCTCTCCTTAATATGGACTCACATTTTCACTCCAAACTGTTGATTCCAGTTCTGGTCTAAAGTGTTCTGAAATAAAAAAAGATCTATAAAAGTGTCAATGTGAATTAGTACTTCTCTTGCTCAGGCTAAGACATGGATGTAGAAAGGTGGTTTAATGGCTCACCAGTTGTGCATATTCTTTACCCCAGGTTAGCAGAAATCAGATTTAAACGATACACTGAAAATGCATAGTTCACATTCAGCTCCAGTGCATGGTGCAAGACAAGGCCCTTGCTAGCTGCAGCAGTTGTGTCACAAGGGCTACGATTCTTTTGTCTGCATTGCTTCCAAAAGACAATGAATCTGTACAGTTGGACTCCATTTGTGAAGTTTTACAAGGCATTGGGCACTTTTGTTGCAACAGACTCCATGCCAGCATGCAACTTGTTCTTTTTATGTTCTGAACATAACATTGTCCACATGATCTCCACGGCTGGCGGCCACCAGCAGCTGTTTTTCTTTATTCACCAGCTGGCATACTGAATGCACTCAGCTGCAATTCACATTTTCATTCTCAGCCATGAATACTGATACGGCTTTAGAAGCTGAGTTTGCATTCAGAGTGCTCATTTTTACTAGACCTTGCAGGAGGAGGGGAGAGAAATACCATTTATTTCAGGACTGGTCCTATATGACACTGCCTTTTGCAAGAGAGTGATGGAAGCAGTTTATATCTGCTTTCATATAATATATGTATGGCTGTATTTTAAGGGCTATGAAATTATCTACAAACATGTCACTCCTGGGTGCAATTAAATCAAAAGACTGTAGTACATGTTTATTCAGAAAAGTTCTGCCAGAATCATTTTTACTGTCTCTGACAAATGCTGTCAACGTAGGTCACCTTTTTGCATGCTCTTTCCTATCATTCATTTTTTCTTTGCTGCCTTCTCTTATGCCACTGTTCCTCCTTTTTTTGATTGACACCTTAATCTTACCGATGCCAGGTCTGACATATGATACTTCTCAGTGCCACAATTGCTCATGCATTTTCTTTTCTGCTACAGTGATTTTATGTGCTCCCAACATGTGTTGAACTCATGCTCTTGGCATATCAGTGCCAGCAGGAGTCTGAAAGAACAATGTTTGAAAAAAAAAGACATTTCAAGCCACCAAATGACCTAGATACTTGGAGTTTTAGGCAAAACCTTCAGGTCAAAAACAAACATTACATTTAGAGTCTCTGCGATGCCACAGGTTTCTATTTGCCTGACTGCAGGTTTCTGGCTTTGCATTGCAAGCCTGTAGAGCTGACATATGTGCATGTTTTGCTTAGAGCTGCCCTGTGTTCGTGCCACAGTTGGAGCTTAGATCCTGTGACTTGGCAGACAGAAGTGGCATGTGGTTTTCCAGAGAAGAGGGAGAGGATCTTACCCCCTCATCCAAAACCAGGCTCCAGGCAACGGGTAGCCCAAACTCTGTACATCAATAAGAAGGGGAATAACCTATGTGACAAAGGCAAAGCCATGTGCAATCTTGGTGTGCTTGGCTCACATTACATTTCATGTTTATCTCTTTTTAGAGTGTTGCTTATCTGCATCCCTGATTTTGTTTGCTGAATATTCATTAAACACAGTTTTCACAATAAAACATTTAGTTCCAAGATGGATAAATAAGCTTCAACAAAGAGAAAAGTCATATTCAAATACTTCAAATAAGCTCCATGCAAAGTTTTGTGTTTCAAATATGAAATGGCTAAATAAGAGACCTGTTGGAACTATAATATAGTCATTGTTCAAGACTGAGATGTTATTTTCAGGGAAGGCACTAGGATTCCATTAACATTACTGGTGCATCCTTGTGAATCTGAAAAGAGCACAACACACAAGTAATAATATTAAGCAAATTCATGCCAGTGGGGTTTTCTGAAAAAGTGTCTATTCTGTATATGCCCCTGCTCAAAGATAACATAGGCCTGTCTGGTAGCATGAGAGAATTTAGATATGAGGAAATAAATTCATTTCCTCTTGCAATACCAGGAGGAATTACAAGAATTACAGCAGGTACTATATGTTTCAGGACATTGTCTGTCTGTGTTAGAAAGATGTTGACTTTTTTTTTTTTTTTTTTTTTTTTTTAACTTGAGTCTGTCCAGATGGATCAGGTTATTTCACACACAGCTTCTTTCTCAGAGGAACTAGATTTTATGAACTGAGGTCAACTGATTCTGCTCACAGCCTGAAGTAAGATTAGCCAATCCAGATCACAGGGAAGTACCATATGATTTTCAGTATGTGTCTTGTCTCATGTTCTGCACCTTGGTGAACCGTGTTCAAACCTGAAAGATAAAGTGAGTTGTAGCCTGCAGCTGCTAATGAGTAGCCAAAGCAAGTAAAGTACATCTGTGAGATTTCCAGACATGGAGTCTTTGAAAGAACAAGTGGAAGCTTCTTTCACTAGTGTGTGGTCCTGGAGAGGATTTAGGTGCAAAGCAGGGAGCAGGTGGAGTTTCCCTGCAATGCAGGTCATGAAACAGGTAGCAGTGAATTTCCTCAGTATGATAAATAGCAGATAAATAGACAAGCTACAGCTGCAATCCTTAAAGAAACTGGTGTATCCCAATGTTTTTCTTCTCCTGACATTCCTTTCCTATCATCACCCACTACTCCTCCATGATCTCCTTTGGAAGTCCTAGACATTGTAACTAAGAATAAAAAGAACATGCATTGCCTAAATGTCACTAGCTGTTACCATGCCAACTAGTAGACTACACTCAACAGCAGACAACGTGCCAATTTGATTATAACAAATGTACCAAATCTTCATCCCTCCTTAAACTAACCCAGCCCTACCCCTGTACATAGGGACATAGCTTTCATTTCACTAACCTAAGTAAAAGGTCTAAAGCAGGGCAGCCAGAGAGAACCTGATGAGAGCAGGAAGCGCTTTCTCTGAGGTGAGTTTCCCTCTGAGGAACACTACAGAGCGGCACAAACTGGCAGAGACCAGGAGGTGAGTGTGTCAGGACAGCCGATGGAGAAGTGACATGTCTTCATGGACGTACTGAGCATACTGGTTACTTAGTGTTTCTTACACATTGTCAATGGTCCCTTTTTCTCTTTAAATATGTGTGGAGGAGGACATATAAAAAAGCAAACACACAAGCTGACTGGATGCAGAATTACCATTATTAGAGTTTCCTGTTTCTGCACAAAACTGCAAGTCAGATTTCTTCTGCTTCTGCAGCACTTGAAATGATCTAATAAAATCATAACTGCCAAAACTGGTAGTTTTGTTCACAAATTGAGATGCTTTTAATAAGTGAATCCTGTTTCACTGCAGGGTGAAGCAGTTCTTTAAATAACAGAATTGCCCATACAGAGACACAGAGGGACTGGAATGGGTCTTAAGAGGTCATTTAGTCCTTCCCTCCAGCCCAATAGGCAGAAGCAATTACACTTGCATCATTTCTGACAGATGCTTGTCTAACCTGTTCTTGTAAAGTTCTTACAGATGGGACCTCATGACCTTCCTAGGTCCTGCTTCCTTCTCATTACAGGTAGAGAAAAGAAGGTACCACTCTCCACCTAAATCTTCGCTGCAGTTTAAGTCTTTCACTTCCTGTATTCTTTCCAATGGATCTGGAGAATGGTTTATTAGAGACTACTGTGCAGTAATGTTGGAGTAGTTGGAGACAGTACTCTTCTGTTATTTGCAGCCTAAAGCAATTCTACATGAGTCTTCAATGCTATATTTATGTCTAGTGATGACCTGCTTTCTTATTTTCAAATCTAACATCATAGGCAATTTACAAAATCATACTCACAAAAAGTATAGAAAACGTGCAGTGGGAAATTTATGAAGCACCTATACCAGAAGATTTCCTTGACACAGATCTGTCCCTTGCTACCTACCTGTGTTGAGGTTGGCCTAGAAAATTTCTTAAGAAACACTCGGCCCTGAGAAGGGTGAGGCTTGGCTGCTGCTTTAGCAGTAGAGGATTCCTGAAAGACCAGTTCTTTGACTCAACAAGTCAAGTGATAATTATATTGCTGCTTGTGCTAATAGTTGTGTATATGTGAAGAATTCTGTTCATTATCAAAAGACACAATCATGATACTGACTATAAAGGGGTTATTGTGAAATATACCATGAGGCATTTTACAGGAACTCTGGGGTGAATGGAGTGCAGAAAATCTTTGGAAATGTGCAGCACAAAAAGATTTCTTTAGAATTGTTAATAAAGAATTCTACTCCTTAAATACAGCCAAACAAGAGGGGCCAAGCTCTCTTCATGCCCTAAAAGTAAAAGGATGAGGAGCACTATAAGTATGCATTTTGCTCCTCATCTTGGAATGTGAGCCAGACTCCACAAAAGAAAAAGGCACCCTTAAAAAATAACCTGCTTATTAAATGCAACTGGGAAATAGAGACAGCATATAAACAGCAATAAAGCAGAGCTGGGAAATGGGTTTAAAATATCTACTCTAACTGGAAACATAAATCAAATGCAATGTAAGAAAGGTTCTCTGCAACAATTTGTTTATGGCTGCAGGCTCCAGAGAGCCAAAGCCAGTGTGTGGTTGGCTCGGGGATACTCCACAGAAGTTTGTCAGTCTGTTTCAGTGCCTTGCTGGGAGACTGGCCCCGAGACTCACATACTTGAATCTTTCCGTTCAGGGGAAGGATAACAATGGAAAAGTAGTTCAGCATGTATGAGGAAGGCACAGAGCACAGGGGGGGGAAAAATAAAACAAAAACCAACAAAGTAAATGCATTCTGCTGATGTTTTCTTCATTTCTTCTGGGTTTAAGAAAATAAAATGCTGACAGCAATGTCCACACCAGAGCTAAAATGCAGCAGAGCTGTTCACCCACCAAAAAAATATCAGCACTTGAGTCACCTTCCCTCCCCACACTTATGCCACCAATCTCTATTCCCACTTTTCTGGTGTCCTTGAAAGTTTGGGAGTTTTGGTGGTCTTGAGTGTGATTTTGAGCTAGGCTCCATAAAACTCAACCAAACAGTAGAGGAAAGATGTGAAAACCCAGCTCACCCAGACCCAGCCCTTCTGCTGACTGATCTCAGCTGTGGTAGTGATGCTATCCAGTTATCCACTTTTGGCTAAGGTGATATTTTGTAGATGTGGGACTTGCCAAGACTGCTCAGACTCTGTGTTTGGAGAAAGAGTAAAAAGCTTACTTCTTCATTGACTCCCCAAATAACCATTGACCTCAAAGTATGCAACTGCTGAGAACAAGACTCTTACATTTGTATGAAGAACAAAGAATTTGATATAAGTATCCCTTGTCAGCATTTACCCCTGGAGATAACAACATAGTCATTGCTGTGTACTTCTGCCATATTTATGTAGGAAAGCAGATGACCAGTGCAGGGAACAGTGGAAGAAAAGGGAAAAATCTCATTCCACCAGGGCAAGGGAACTGGAAAAGGAAAGCAGTGGGAGAGGTGGGAGCTTTAAAGGAGCAACATTGGGGGAGAAAAAAGCACACAGAAAATGAACATTGAATACATTTTGGAAGTGGAAATACCTCATTTTGCTTCTGTGTCAACCATGACTCTGTAAACCACAGATAAATGATAGGTACAGAGCATCAAGTAATAAGTTGCCTTTTATTGTCAAATACCAGTTATGATCGTGATATAAGAGAGCAAAGATTCCTGATTAAAATTGAAAAACCCAACAGATAAACTAATAGGTTCGTCCTGATTGGACTAGACCATCTGGTCAGGTGCTGCCCAATGACATCAATGGGTATCTTCATGCAGAGTCATGTACAAACATACCACAACAGCACTCGGCCGATCCTAATCAGTTTATTCAGTTGCAGTTGCTGTTGTTTTCTGCTTCTCTAGTCTTTTGCTGCAGTCAAATCTGAGGTTGAGAATTAAAGGCAAAGCTTTTTACATCTCCAAATTAACTTGTATTTCTCTGTAGAAAAGAATGCCCACAATAATGGAGGATAAAGCGCAGCCCTCTGGAGGATAAACCAACCAATATTTGCTTGAAATCCCTATGAGAAAGTCTGTGCATCTTTGACAATGTCTTGTGAAGTTCATAGTTTCCTATTCATTAGCTTATTTCAAATTATTATTTGCAGAGAAGGGAACTTTCTCCACACTGCTCTGCTGTCAAAGCAGGGGGGAGTCATCACAACCCTCACAACTTGCAGGTTTATCCTCTTTCTGAAAATACTTGGGTCTGTCCTTTGGCTCTGCAGCATCTAGACACAACTTCTAATGAACAACTATGCTATTTCTCCAGAGGATATATTGTCTCAAAAGAATACACATTTAGCAAACTTCAGCTGAAAATGGGTTTTTTTTACATTTTAGCATAGCTGTAATTTGTATAAAAACTTAAAATTTATATAAAAACATTATTTCCTTGCTTATGACTAAATGGATGGGACAGAGATGAATTAAAGAGATTTAAAATCAAGTGATCATTTGGGCACAATGAGCGGGTGCAGTGTGGGAGATCTCTGGTAGTTTGGTTGATAGAGAGGATTCACTATACTTTCACCCAGCAGAATGTGGTGACTTAAGGAATAGGCGGAAATTGTGGCAAGTTCCTGCCCAGGGCATCAGGCACATTTCCTCCATAGCTACTCCACCTTTCCAGGTGCCCTTGCATAATAAGTATGAGGATCTGCAAGTGGAACTGAACAATGACAAGGATGATCGTTCATCTGAGTTGGACATGTCACCAAGGTTAAATCAGCCTACACCCTGCATTAAAACCACTTCCATAAATCAAAAAAGATAGCTCATCACCATAAGAGACTCTCTTTGGTGGGGAACGTAAGGCCCGATATGCAAACTAGACCCACTTCTTAGGAAAGTCTTCTGCTTCCCTGGGGTCTGGGTTAAAGATTTGAAGAGAAAACTTCTTATAGCCCTCAGATTATTATCCATTATTGATATATCCAAGAAGCAATTTCCCTATATGGGAAAACCAAGCTCAAGGATCTCTATGGAGATAAAAAAAGTGATTCTTTACAAGTCTAAAAAGAGTGATGATCTATTTTGGTGAGCTGTCTGTACAGATAGATTTATTTGTTAGCAATGCACAGAAAAGTGCCCCTTCTACTCCTCCCCCCAACTTCCTTTGCAAACTTGTCAGAGTGTTGAATTACAGGGAGCATTATTCCAAACAAAAAGGTCACTTTATTTAGGACAACAAGGACATGGTGCTTGCAGATAGTTTCTACTGTTCTGCATTACAGACTTTTTCCTAAATTAATGAACTACAACTAGGGATTTACCACTTCTTTCACAGAAGTGACACCTTTTGCTTTATAAGACATGATTTAAGGTTGAGAAATATAGCTCCCAAGGCTTATAACTGTGGCTTAGTTTGGACTCCCTGTCTGTAGTAATATTACAGGTCAGTCCACTGCTAGGGGATTGCTTCTCCTTTGAGGCATGTACTGCTTGGACCTGTAAGCCATCTCTGAAATTCACTCTAAAATACATGCTCAAGGACCCTTGGTCAGTAAATGTTATGGCTAACATGTTTCAGTATGAAACCACATTTCATGAAAGCAGTGGTTCACAGGAAGCATCCACTACCCCAAGATATTTGCTTAACTTCCATTCAAATGGACATCCCAAAGCCAAAAAGGGTTTAGTCCTCAGATAAAACATTCAAGTATCAGATATTCTGCTCAGTAATCTGACAATTTAAAATGGGGTTTGCTTATTTTTTTCCCAGGCAAAATAGTTCTGAGCAGCTTCAGTGAAGATGTGTGCTCCAGCCTTGCCTCTGATACAGAAAAATCAACATGGGTGATGTATGAAAGTGCTTCAAAGCAAGGTCAAGCCCAGGCACAAGTCAAAAACACATGACTTGCTCCTTAAAATGTGGATTAATGAGAGCTCTTCAGTGGTGGCAAGGAAACAGGCAGTTACATTCACAGCCTCTTCCATGCAGTTGCTTTAATGTCGTGTACAGAGAGGGAATGGGGTTTGAAGAAGCTTCCCCTCCCCGGGAAACTGCTCTGTGGCTACTCCAGGACACAAGGGGCCAGTGTCACCACATTGGGCCATGAAGTTTACGTTGTCAGGTGTAATTCAAGGGATGCTTCTGATGGCAGTTAGTCGTCTCAGGCTAAGTGGTGGCAGGAGAGGGTCTGGAGCCAGCAATATTCTGGGCAAGTCTGGTTGGGGCACTGTGCCCATCTCCCTTCATCAAAATCATGCCACTTCCTTTGCAGAAGGCTGGCCTGAGGCTCTCCAGAAGAAATTGCCCCAACAGCTGCCCTGGACTGCCTAGCAAACACATGGCAAAAATTGAAGCTAGTATTCAACTTGTCCCCACCCAGGGTTCAGCTGGGTGGGACTCAGACAGAGCTGGGCTGAAGAGGCTGCAGCCAGGTCCTCCACTGGGCAGCCCAGCCAGAGGGCATGCTATGACCAGGAGTACAGAGAAGAAATACAGATATTGCAGACCTCAGATAGTCATCTCACAAATGGCTGTGTTTCACTTCATATATTCTCAGAGCACCCATATTTTCTCAGAAACCAAAAGTTTCGTACAGCACCATCTAACTGAGTAGACTGCATTGTTCAGAGAAACAATTTTCTGCCAAGTTCCTGCCTGATGGGACTTGTGTAAGCATCAGATTTGTGATGCTAACCCTGTTAAAAAGATCAGGGCAGTTTCATACTGTCCTGGTTTCAGCTGGGGTAGTTATTTTTTTCTTCTTAGTAGCTACATTTAAACCAGGACACATGACAGGTGAATTTATACAGTGCCTTTACTTGACATGACTCTTACCTAGCAGCTGGAGCTATCTAATGCACTACCCAGTTGACTACTGGTCTCTACCTCCTGTGTAGCTTCATGTTCATATGCTACTAGTGAAAAATCCACAGTGGTACACCACTTTATTAACGAGCACAAAAAAAGAAAACTAATGGCTTAAAAATGCCACCTATAAACTAAGCCCCTGTAACTGCTTCAGTTTCAGCTCACAAGGATTAATTAAAGTCTGCTCAAAATGTGCAGAGCTTTCATCATTCAGTTTAACACAGATCTTTTCCCACTGTTCAAAACTCACAAAACTCTCTGGGATGGTTTCCATTCCTTCCATGTGGCAAACCCTCAGAAACTGTATCACCTGTCACCAACTGTCCAGTGCATCCTTATATCTGCTTCTCATTTTCCTGGGTTTTAGAGTTTCAGAACTACAGTTTAGGAACAAAAAATAATCTGGAACAAAACTGTTTATTTCTTACTGCATGACATTTTGGGGATTGTTACCCTAAATGCATTTAAATAGCATTACTTGATCATCAGAAGTAAAAATAACCTTCTGTGATTTACAACCTCCTTGGGAAATAGACCCTTCTGCATTTTTGTTTTCTTCTCTCCTCATCCTGATATAATGAGGAAAAGACTTCTTCCTCATTAACTTCACAAAGATTTTAAACACATGATCGTGGCTTATTTTTTATGGTAGTAAATTAGTTCCTTTATATACATTTGCGAAAAACATGATTTGCAAATATAAACCAATTCATAACAAATATTTTAAAATCTTGCAACTGTTCTGTGAACATGCCAGCAAAACAGCTGTACTGAATCAGCCCACAGATCTATTTAGTCCACTGCTCTGTTTCTAACAATATTGGATGCTTACAAAAATATAAACAATGGAGTACCTGTCCCTAGTATCTGAGAGTTTAAAGATTAAGATTAAGATTGCACAGTCTGCTTGATGTCTCTTGTCTAACAGTTTTTCACACTGTTTATGCTTTTCAGCAGATTATCCTCCATCACTGGGTTTCAGGATTTGACTCTGTGCTGGTTGAAAGACGATTTGCTCCAGGGTTTTTGTTCTTTCTTTATGCCGTTTAGTACTTGTGCTATGAGCCATAGTGAACTAAGTGATCCCTATTTTCCTTCTCTGCTATTTCTGAGGCCTCTGCCACACTGCCTCTGTGCTGCTTCTTTTCCAGACTGAAAGCTCTTCATTTAACCTCTCTTCACATGCAAAGTGCTCCTCAACTATGACCACCTCAGCTCCCTTCTTCTATTCTGATTCCAAGGTGCAAATGAACTCCCCTCCTGATTTGTACTGCTGCATCCCCCGCTCTGCTCTAATAATTCATTGGGTGCAAAGCCACAGGCAGTGAGGATGAGCCAAGCGGCATGCCAGGAGAGCTGGCTGCACCTTTGTGCCCAGCCGACCCAGTTCAAATAAAGCTCTTTTCCAGAAGGGCCTGGGGGGCTGGGTGTGCATATGGCTCTGAGCAGGCAGGACAGCTGGCTGCTGGAAGGGGCCATTGCTGAGGCATATGCTCTTTTGATGTTCTTCCATGCTTTGTGGGTCCAAGGCAGCACAGCACCACATCTGTGCTGCAGAAGGCCTGCACTTCTGTGATATGCCATGGCACCCATGGCTGCAGGGAGCAGCAGGCACAAGGGCAGGATAAGGTCAGAAGGACCCCTGAATGGTAGTGCCCGTTTCACTCCAACCAGGGCACCTGCTGCTGGTCCATGGTGGTGGGAGACCCTGACTCCTTGCACATCCCCCCCTCCCCACAGTAAGTCCCCTCTGATTTTCTGGAAATCCTCCAGACCAACAGAAAGCAATGGAAGCCCCATTTGCTCCCCACAGCAACCTGGCCAGTCCCTCAGAGGACAGAAGCAAGGTGCTGGCACAATCTCAGAGGAGAAAAAGCAAGTTTCTGAACTACCTGATGCAGACACCTAGGAAAGAAATGGCTGCTACTTGAAAGCTGGGGAAATTGCTGCTGTACACATCTCTGTCATCTCTGCTCCAGCCAGAGCATCATCTCCAGCCTGGGGCAGCAAGGTTGGGCATGGGACAGCATTTCTGGTGATTAGGAGTTTCTCTGTGTGGCTTCCCAGTCCCAGAGTACTCCCTGCTCCCTGACCACAGGGTATGTATTTTCTGTTCTGGGTCTATTTTCATGGTAGACAAGGGCTGAAAAGTCTTAGGCACATGTCTCTGCCACCATCCCAGTAGTTCCAAGGCTGACTGGATGTTCCTGACCAGGTGGCATCAGCACCTGGTCCTGTGTCATGCTGCAGTATTGCCTCAGCACCAGCAAGTTATGGCTGAAAGCTGGACTAGGGGGCAGCAGAAACAGCCCCTTGGCTTCATTGCACTATTACAAGTTGAGATTTTAATAGCTTGCTTTGTCCTGTGTACAGTACAGGCTAGCTCCACTGCACTGTTTTTCCTTCTCCATTTTTCATGACCTCTGAGGTGTACGACAGAATAGGGAAAATAAATTGAGTCTTTCAGAGCTGAAACATAGAAAGTCCTGAAATGTTTTTGAAAAAGAAACCATGTGAATCAGCCTTATGTGTGTTTGCAATTTTCAAATTATCCACTGAAGTCTGAATTACAACGTTGCCAAGATATGCAAGCACCACAAATATGGTCTCCTGCCCCACTTTGAAGGCACCAATATGCAGCTGTAGTTAAATAATGAAAAATGGTGTTTCAGTATTGCTGGAAGATGCAAAAAAGAGGTGGAATCTAACAACAACAACAAAAAATGTACAAAAGCAATGTTGAGAATGAGACACATTACTTGCCAGGTACCTTTTTTTTTACCTCACAGTGTGATGCAGTAGCACATACTTTAAAGATTTAAAAAATTCTCTTAAAAGTATCAGGGAAATATATTCAGCAAAGTACTACCTAGAAAATAAGAGATTAAAAGCAATTTCTAACTGAGTATCAGGATCTCTTTTCTATTTAAAGCAGCACTTTCATTATTATTTATAAGAAATCGCAGGAGAATCAAGGTGGTATGAATATAATAACATGCCAAATGGCTTGACATTTTATTTCATTTATATAGATATAAAAAAAAATGAAAACAAAACCAAAAAACATGGTACTGAACAGACAGGAAGTGTCCTTTGTAGTTCTAAACACAAACACATTTATGAGCTGAATGTTTCAGATTGTATTACAAAGCGGGATTCCATATGGCAACTGAGTTACAGAGCTGGGATGACTCAGGAAATCGAGAAGATGAAAAAATCAGCCCAGTTTATTGAACAGGTCTCACACTTCCTGAAGAACCCTCAGCTTCACAGGTTGATCAGGCAGGCTTACTAACACAGAGCTGAAGACACATTTTGCAATAGCTGTAAGTCATGAGTACATTTTTCAAAGATTGCCTTTCTAGTGAATAAGAACATACTACAATCCAGCTCCTATTCAGGTGTTTTTGTGTGGGGGATTTTATATAGGAAAATAGGCAATGGGACATCTGATTGATCACAGATGTAAAATATCTCTGTAGAAAGCAGGTAATAAAAAAGTCCAGAAAATGGACATGAAACAAATATTTTTATGAGACTTAGGAGGTTGCAAGCAACTTTTTGAACAGAGTTTTTTTAGGTAATAAATAAAGCAGTAAACTCACCTGCTCCATATATATGAAAAATAGACACATGCAGCACTGCCCAAACTGGAAATTACTTGTATTTACTTTTGACTATATTTCTACTTTGACAGTTGTTTTCCTGTCTTTACTTGTTGAAACAAAAACCAACTTCTGTGCAAACTGCCTGCAGTAATGGCACATTGAGGAGGCTGTGCATCCCTCCCAATGCCCAGTGTGATGGGCTCAAAAAGGCAGCTGTGCAGTCTGAGTGGAGAGTCCCATCTTCCTCAGGGGGAGGGAAGGTCTTCCTGGAGGTGCCCACCTCTTCCCACAATGCCACCTCATCCCATGCTGCCTTGTAGCTAGCTACTGGTGAGTGAGAAGTCACCTGCTTTACACTGGGATATTGAGTGGGAAAAAACCCATGAGGCTTCTAGTTCTGCTTATTCTTGTGAATTTCTCTTTTTGTGGTGATTGGAATTAATTTATTTCAAAACTTGAAGAATATAGTACAAGGGACCTTTGTTTTCTCAAAGAAGCTCTGATCCTTGCCTCTTCTTTCACAGTGGTCCCTATGCCCAAAAGATCCTCCCCAGATAGTTCTGAGGTTAAGAGGCAATCTTACTCCATATCAAGGCCAGATGATAGGATCTAAAAGCAATCAGCCTTTACAAACTTGTCTAAATGCAGCCAGGAAGAGATGTCAGACTACCAGAAAAACAGCAAACAAAGGTAGGTCTGTGAAAGGTGTGTTTGACTGCAGGCCTATTCATTGCTGTCCTCAGATTGTTAGTAAGCCATGACAAGGATCAGTCTGAACTTGAGTGAGGCCTTTGGGTATTTGTCTAACATAACTATGGGTTGCATTACCTTCTCCGTGCAGTATTCAGGGCAAAGACAGCTCACTGAAAGAGGCAAAGGTTTCCTCTGGCCACCTCTTCAGGTCCTCATTTCTTACAGTCAACACATCGCTCCTTTGGTTGCCCTGCTCCCCCTGCCTTGCTATCCTGAGCCACATTGGCTCTTTTTTCTGTTCAGCAGAGGTGCGGTGTGCCCTCCATAGCACTTGAGGGACAGTTGCGCAAGCCTGATAACTAAGGCATGGTGAGCTGTTTATGAGGCTGACACGTTGGGCAATGCCATCCCTGGCCCCAGGTGCAATGCAGAGAGCACACCCTGGCCATGGGAAGAGCTGCTCTCCAAGCTGAGCCTCGTAAGAGCTGCAGCAGCACATGGCAGCTGGTCCACTGCCACTCCACTCCACTCCAGCACTGGGCTTGCCATTTTCTGAACCATGTGGGAATGGAGGGGGCAAGGTGGCCAAGCTCCACAGGTGGTGGCATCATCTCAGCAAACAAAAGCAAATCATATACAGATCAGCAGAGCAAATGGAGAAACAAAAGAGCACAGACATAAGGACTTATGCCCTCTCAGGGAGCCAAGAGACAAATGCAGAGGGGGAGACAGAGGGAAAGCCTGAGAGTTTGTAGAATGCCCAAGCCAAAGCAAAGCAGAAGAGAAGGAGCTTGGGGGAAGCCTCCAGCCTGTCTCAAGCAGGGTCAAACCCCCGATTCAAATCTCAGGGAGTAAAGAGGTAGCTCCCGGGGAGTTTAAGTTTTGGCAGTAGCATGACAGAAAAACAGAACATGTGGCCGTTGGTAAAGGGAGGGAGTGACTGAGTGACAGTCCAAAACCCAGCAGAGCCACAGTGTCTGCTCTGTCTTGTGTGAATCCAGAGTGCTCCCCAGAAGGTCCCTCTGGCAAGATGATTCGACCAGCACTGATGTGTGTTGATGAGTGTTTGCATTTCTGTTTCACTGTTGTGAATCCAAATGGGAATGGTAATAGCTTGAGTTTTAATGGCATTTTTAAATGTATTTTTATGGTGTGTACAAAGAGCTGTTGATGCAAAAGCCCTTGACTTTTTAACATTAAAACTAAGGTTTAAGATTCTGCAGAATATAGGTCTCTGTGTGCTCATAAGGTTCCTGATGCCAAAACACAGAGAAAATTAATAGACTGTCACTGAAGAGTCCAAAACTGAGTCTATCAGGAAAAAAGGAAAGTGTACTTTGCTTCCTCTCATTTTCACAGTTGTTTCTTTATTTCATATTGCTCTTGGCATTTTGGTTGGTGATAGAGATATCCAAAATCCATTCTTGATTCTTTATTCAGTTCCTCAATTTTTATGTGCACTACATCATCCTCTACTTTGAGTTCTCTTTCCAGTGTGCTCTGATCAGGGAATTCCTTGTGACCTTTCTTTTATACTGCTAATCTTGGAAGCAAAGACATCCCTGGGTATACAAACCCTCATGGAAACATGCAGTGGAAAAGAAAGAAGGAAGTCCTAAGTCCACAGAGGGAGAAGCTGCAGTTACCACCTTCTGGGAGTCTTTTTCTCCTCCCTTGGTAGGGTATTTACATGAACAAGAAGGGCAGGAAAAAACAAAAACAAAACCAAAAACAAACAAGAGAAAGGAGCACTGACATGGAGGAAGAAAGCTCAAAAGCAGCAGAGCTTTTGGAAGAATTAGGAAGCTCAGACAGACATCTGCAGCCTTCTGCATGCCAAAAGATATCTCCCTACCTACACCTGCATGTGTGCCCATAAGCATATGATGCCTGGGAATTGCAGCAAGTGTTTGCATCTCTTCCAGTTTTCCATTTGGACCAGCCTGCTGAATGCTTTCCATATCCCTTCCAGCTCTGCATTCCTGCCTGGATCTTGGGCACATACTCTCACATCAACTTTGTGAAAGGGATAAAGAGGTGAGGGAAACATGGTCTCAAATCTGGAATTGTCCGTTTGTATGTCATAAGTGGAGAAGGATATAATTTCTACCAGCTGCTCTTTTCACACATTTTTTGTTTTTCCCTTTTCCTGTCTTGTTTTCTGGCTGAACCAGGTCAGATATTCAGCTAAACTGAATTCACAGAACTCTCTGACTGAGACAAAGCTACCAAAATTCTATTTGTATCACCAGGGTCTTAATTACCACCTTCTCCTGCTGTGTTTCCCCAAGATACGCAGATTGCACTCTGCAAGGTCACAGTGCATGGTAAAGCACCACTAGGGATCCTGGAAATCACTGCAGTGGTTTTTTGTTTAAATAAAGTCTGACCTGGAGGTAATAATTACAGTATTTTACTATAACAATATAGAGTCTGTATTATATAACACTAGTGCAACAGTGTGTAGACAAAGTAACGACAGAGACAAAAATGTGTGAGGAGGGGTGAGAAGTCCGTGTGCTGGGCCTGTGGGATCTGAGCAAAGACATGGACAATGTTCAGTCCCCTTCACCTGCTGCAAGTGCCTGTTCCTGCTCAGCACAGCTGCAAAGCCACTGCTGGGACCTGCTGGTGCTTAGGATCTCAACTCAGACTGAGTTGATGGCAGATGAGTCCAAAAAAGGCCACAGTGGTTGTGCAAGGGATATACCTGTTGGCTCAGGGAGCACTGAAATCATGATGAACCCCCTGCCCTGTGGCTGGAGGGCAGTGGGGTGGACAGGGTGGGCACCAAGCATATGGGTGCTGGTGGCTGGCAGGCTCTGGTCTGCTCCAGGAGCTGCCTTTTAGCTCTGAATGTCTGAGAAACTTGCAGTCAGTGCACACCCTTTTTAAGTTTTGCCCCCAGGGATTTCTCCTCAAATCAAGATCAGAAGCTGCTAATTCATCTTCATTCTTCTTCTATTCAACAAGATGAATTTATTGTTCACAGCCTGTGATCCAGATACAATCTGAAAAATTATATTATTACCATTCTTGTCTTTTTTACAACAGCATAATTATCTTCTAGCATTTTTATTTATTTTATTTTACCTTACCTTACTTTGTTTTATATTATTTAATCTTATATAGTTTTTTTGGCCTCTGTTTAGAGTTACTCTATATTGAACATAGCAAGGACTTTGGCTGGCTTTCCATTTTTCTTTCCATTTAGCAGGCAGACGGTGCTCAGCAGGAAGCTGTGATGAATGTAATCACTGCTGCAGATGGAAGGGTGTCCCCAGAAAGGGATCAAAGACAGAATTATTGTCATGGCAACTATTAGCACAGGAAGTCTGGACAGCTGAGATGGCAGAGTATTTTGAAACCAGATTAGGAAAGAGATGCAGCTTTTGACATCGATGCCCATGTCTGGGTACTAATTATGAGGAGGAAGGACTAGCTGGAGGGTGCTGGCCACATACAGGGCACAGAGGGGTTCTCCTTGAAACATCTGCTCTGTGAGGACATCTCTTGTCACACAAGCCTGGGTTTGGTTCTTAATTGTTCAAACTCCAATTGTTTGGTTCTTAATTGTTAAAAACCACATTCCAAGAGAGTCTTTCCTGATACAGTGTTTTCCAGCATCTTTATGGACATCCAGAACTTTCTTTCTGCTTTACTTCAGCTTTACTTTCCTCTGTGTTCACAAAAGAAATGGAAAACCCCAAAACCATCACAGTGCAAACCTAACCTTCCCTGATGAGCCATGTCTGTCCTGTTGTTTGAACAGCTGACTGTCTATTATGGTTTACATGAAGTCTATACATTATTCCACTTACTCAGGTTTTTGTCTACAACTTATCAATTTTTGATGGTATTCTCCCAGTTTTCTCTTTGCACCAAGGCTATTCAATTGAAATTATTCTTATCGCACATGTCTTAAAGCCTCATCTTACAGAAAAGAGGGAACATAGCAATAAACCGATGCTATAGCCCGAAATGGTAACTAGGATATAATGTATTCCACATAGAAATTATACCCTTTCAGTGTGCTGAAAAGTAGCACAAAATGAATGCTGCCCACATATTTGCACAAGACAGGCATCCAAATCTCCATCTAAAGCCAGGTCAAGGGTGAATCTCACAAATCTAAATCCAAAGCCGGATTTATACAGCTCTAAATTTAATTCACTATACCAGCAAATGCTCTCAAGAGCTCAGACATCTTGAATGTGCTGTAAATTTGAACTCCAGGGCACCAGACTGCTTTTCCCATACATCTCTGCATCAACAACAGTAAACTGTGTGTGATGAAGTTGTGCATCTTTGTCATTTTTTTTTATCAAGTTATTCTTTCTGAGGGAGAGGCTTTGTGATGCTGGTAATTGGAGTAAAGGGATTCATATTTATCTGGCTATGTAATGATCTATAAAAGTGGTAGAGAGAGCTCAACAAAAGCCATCATAGCCAAACCATAAGGAGGATGTGTCTGGCATGCAGGAAATTTGGATAACCAGGGTACAGCACACCAACCAAAGGTATATGGAACTTTTGCCAGACAAACACTGACAGAATGATACTATGTGACTTATCCAGTTCATGTGTTACCCCAAGGTTTGGTTAAGGGCTTTTGACTCTAACAGCTTCTGCTGCTGTCACAAAGCTGCAAGAATTTCTTGACTCATGAGAGGGATAGATGATTCAGGAAATTAGTAACAGGTTGTGAGACTTTGACCTTGTAGGTCACTGGCTTAAATACATCTCATTGCTATCCAGCTGTTAAACTTTTGCCCTGAATTTTCACAGGTGAAAACCAAAGATCTGACAGTTCCATATAGCACCAGCTACACTTTGCCCATGTACAAAGGCAACAGGACCCCAACTAGGATGATCCCAGCTGCAGACAGAAGTGTGACACAGAGAGGAGGATCCAGCATGCATTTTTGGCATGGGAGAGATGGGAAAAATTATCATATATGAAAACTGTGGACTGCTGAACAAGGAGAAAGTCCAGAGCTCAGACAGTGGGGAATATTTCTATGGAGATCTGTTGCAAAGGAATTACGGCCTCTTGGAGAAGCACAGTTCAAAATTTTCAAGCTACATGAAATGATTCAGAGTATCTGAGCCAAAACATCTCCGCTTTCCTTTTAAACTTCTTTTAATCTGTGATCTCAATCAAGCGAGACCTGACTCCTCTGCATTATCAGACATTGTCCTTCCCAAATTCTGAAAACTGTTTTAGCACAAGCCTGGTCACAGAAAAAAGGCAGTGCAAGGTGCACCTTGGCCCTCACCATCACTTCACTCCCCATAAAGGGGAAAACCCAAGCCTTCTCTTCCCCAGCACCAGCTCTAGCACCTGCATGACAAAAGAGATACAGCTGTGACTTTGGCCTTTGCTAGCATTTCCATAATGATGGGCGCTCAGGATATTGGACCTACTCTGTGACAGCCTTAGAAGTCAGATACTCCCTTCTGACAAAGCAGGACACTGCTGCTTAGATGGGAGCGGTTGCATTATCCCTTTTACAATGCATAGAATGATTTTATTGATCCAGTCTCAAGCACAAGGGTCCCATTTTGAGATATTTACATCCAGCCAGGGAGCATGAAAGGAAAGTCTTGTGAGAAACCTGCCCCCTCTCTGCTCTGGGTGGGCAGGAAGGGTGGTTTCTCCTGAAGGTACTCTGAGTGCAGAAAAAAAACCCAACATTAATTTTTATACCCTGTGCCTATGAGCTCTGAACCACTGAACATGTGGCATGCTGCTGAAGTCTTTATAAAACTGGGTTGGAAGGACACAGAAACTTAGTAAGAATAAGTCAAGGAAAAAAACCCAAGTTTCTATATGGCCTATATCTGACTGTCCAATTGCTCTTCTCATAGGTGTTGTTCCAGCCTTCCACAGGGATATACATATAATTGATCCTGAGAAAATCTGGTGGGTTCATTGTGTGTTGCTAGAAGATAATGTTCTGTATGAGTCATGGGAGAGTGGATAATAAACACAGTGGATTTTCCTAGTATTTCTGGTCAACAACTTACCGATACTGCAGCTTGTAATTAAGAACACTAACAGTTTATCATGCAAGAAGCTTTCTTGAACTCCTGTCCCTCTAAATGTGTTTTCTTGATAATTTCCAATTACATGTTCTTGATAACTGTCTAATTTCATTGTTATTCTTCAGTGAAGTGTTTATAACTTTATTTTCCTCCTATATTGAAAGGACCAAGAAAATTTGCAACTGTCTTTTGTTTTTTTATAAGGTGAAACATTACTGTCCACAGAAAAAATAGTCAGTTGTAATTATGTCTTTGCTGTAACATGTGAGGTTTTCTTCTGTCATTCACTTCAGAATTCTAGCTCATTAGTTGATTTTGTTGCCCCCAGACTTCAGGAGAACTACATTTCTTTAAATATTTGTATTGGAGTAAATATTTTAATTCAAACTGTAAGAGGAAAGAAACAGAAATTAAAAGATGCAATAATTGCCTCCAAAGGGCAAGTGAACAGCCTTGAGAGACTTAAGTACAGCAGTTTCTCTGTTTATATGAGCCACTGCATGTCCAGGAGTTAGTAAACAGTAAAGATTTTTCATCTGCCATCTAAAGGGCAAATAGATAACAGATTACAATCTCTGAAATTCAGAATAATGAAAATTAACTGGTCTCCAAGAGCCTCTATGAGAAGAAAATGATGACTTTCAGAGGACTTCTCAATCTCACTTAATTGATTAAAGTAACAATATTGTGGAACTCCTGCACACACAGTTCTTGACCTAACATGAAATTTCCTAAAAGTCCTCATTTGGGAGCACAAAATTGACTTCAGCTCTGTGGCTGCTGAGTGCAGACAGCCTGTTGCAGGTTGTGGCCATGAACTTAAGCATCCTCATTCTGCAGAAAGCTTGTTAGTTGGGGCACAGGCAGGGTGAAATGTTTTGCCACATATACGATGTGCATGGCCTTACAGCTATTTTGGGCTGCAGGACAAACTGACACCATGGGAATGAGCACTGCTGTAAACGAAATCAAACAATTCTGCATAAACTGCAGATGCTGGCTTTTCAACTCCTTCTTTTCAATAACTTCTCATCCCCGTGGGTGTCACTGTAGAGGAGCAGGGATATCCGTGAGGTCCTGGGACCCTGTCTAGCTGTTGCAGGTGAGCCACAGGCTTAGTTCCAGAAGGGCCAATGGGAGCAGGAAGGGACACTGAAATGAAACACTGACAGGGAGTGTCCAGGGGTGGACAACACAGGTGAGGAGAGGGTGAGCCCTGGGACTGTCCAGCTCCATGGTCAAGATGGAAGTCTCCCCTTTCCTAGTTCTCTGCTTGTTCATTCTCCCCAGCCCCTTATGCTGGATTTATTTTCATTAATCCCACTCTCAGCTCCATAAGGACTGTGCAGTGGGTGGAGGAGGGTTCTGGACAGGAACTGGCAGCTCTCAAGACCTCTGCATGGACACACACATCAGCCTTCTGCCCCACAGGGCTGAGGAACACCACTGGCAGAGCATCTTCTTCTGTGCCACTTCTGATTTTGGTCAACATACATTTATTTCAGATCTCCACAGATGCCTCTGTAAGCACCATCTGGCCAGCCTGATATTTTTAACCAAAGCCCAAGGATTTCTATCACAAGATATTTTAATATCATACTAAAGATTTTTATTGCCTTAATTTTAAGTGATCTTCAAGAAACAGTTCAGGCACAACACTGTAAATAAGCATTAGATTATTGACCCATTGCCCCTAGAACTTCGAGAAGGTCATATATCATGTCTTGAAGAATCAGCACCCCAGATACAATGGGGAAGGTTGCATGGGAGATGCAGTCAGCTCTCAACAGGAAAGGCAACACTGCCTGTGATCGCCAACATTCATAATAGCCTACAGACTGCACTGCAGATCAATTCCTGCTTCAGTCTGTTGCACCTCAGATTCACACCAAATCATTCCAGAAATTATCCACTCTTTCACTGATTGGGATTATTTCAAATCACCCTCCATGTCTATGAAAAAGAAACAAGCTACAAAGCAACATAAGTAGATGTCCAGTTCATCAAAGTATAATTTTAATCTAAACAATCCTGATTATTATTTTAAAACCTATATACCCAAAGGTGATTGGACTTATTCTTGACAGCAAAAACTTGCCATATTTTCAGTCATACCTGAGAGATTTACTTGCCAGATTTCATACAGAAACTAGAAATGACAGAGTTATGTTGCTTTTAATAGAAGCAATCTAAAAACTCGAGCTACTGTCTTCATAAATATTTATTATGAAGTTCCTATTTGAATGTGATTAGATGTTAAAAAGCAGTGGTCTGAAATACCATACTTGGCTAAGGAAAATTGTAGCTTTCTGACAACAGCAAGTTTAAAAAGTTGGTTTGTCTTTTCCTTTTTTTAAGAAGGCAACTATAGCATTATTCAGAATAGTATTAATCTTTCTACCATGGTATCTAGCTTCTTCTGTTTCTATGAGCATACAGAAATTAGACTTTGGGAGACAGATTTTGGGTTGTGAAGTACTGACTGGTTGCCTTTGGAAGGTGGGCATAATTCCATTAAACTTTATTCTGCTTAAATTCCTATATCATCATATTTGTTTTCTTGGATATACCTGTTGCTAATAAATTGTGTAAAAGAACTTAAGCATTTTTTCCCACTAGATCTTAGCAGTGTTAATGGCTTCTACAGTATTTACTGCTTTTTTTACTGTTGCAAATCCCAAAGGCTATGTTCAGGTGACATTTTGGCTCTGGAGAAGTGAAGAACTAAATAATTATTCCTGCAGATACAAAAGGTAGAGTTTTTGATCAAGGTCTGATAGGGAGTATAGGGAACATGTGAGTCATGAAGAAGAGAAAAATTCCAAACAGAGACATACATTACATTCAGAAAAGGACAATCTCTTTTTTAAACTTAAATTTTATAATATGTGAATGTTTGTTGAAAACATCACTATTATTGTCTAGTCATGTAGACATATATGGAAAAGATTCACACATATATTAATTATTCCTGCTTGAATAACCTGGAGGAACAAGAGCAAAGAGCTGCTTCTCAAGAAGAAGTCTTCTCAAACAAGAGTCTTCTCAAACAGTAGAAGAGGGAGACAAGAAAAAGAATGAATAAATACAAACATTATGAGGCAAATGTTCATCTCAGGGCTGTTTATACAAATAATGATAATGCAGGCCGTCAAAATCAATGGTACTACAGATCCTAGCAAGAGGAAAAGTGTACTCTGCGTAGAACATGAGAGAATAACAGCTCCAAGGGGGAAAAAAGCATGTATGGTTTGAGTTTAAAACTATAGCTCATTTACATTAAGAGATCAATCAGTGGGAAAATCCTTTCTGCAGTGCTAGCCCATCAGTGAGCAAGCTAATTAAATGCAGACTGATCGAGAGCATGGGTGGCCTCCTTCCTCTTTTATCTGCACTGCGAATCTTGCAGCAGCTCTGAGATACCCCCTCTCTGCAAATGAAGTGTCTTCAGACAGGGGAACCATCTGACTGATCCAGAGGAATTTTATCTGCAAGTGTGTAGCATCTTTGAAACTGACTTGCCTGCTTCTGAGCAGGGTTCAGCAGCACACTGGAGAAGCAGCTGTGGTTCACAGCCACCCAACCACTCATTACGGTGTGGGTCCAGTCCCCTGCCCATGAGGGGTGAGAGGTGGGTGACTGCTGGAGCTGGATCAGAGGTGGCTGTATCCAACACATGGTGCTGTGGGCTCTCTAAATAAACATGCTTACATAACTTGCAAAATCATCCCATCTTTCCCCTGGGTCCTTTTGGCAGGAATGCTCACAGGAAATATCCTGTTAGTGGAGATAAAGGTTTGATTTACTCTGTTCCTGATAATGCATAATTGCTGAGTTGCAAACACAATAATTAAACTCCATTGGGGAGGTTACAGTGACAATGACTGCGGAGCAAAGATGAGTTTCCCTAGAGAGGCAATCTTTGCATCAGCCGGACCCTTTTATAATGGGAACAAGGTGAAATGCATTAAAAAGCGAATATTTGGCAAAAGCTGTGGAGGCATGGGGCAGGAGAGGCTGGACACAGCCAAAGAGGCACTAACAGGCAGAGGAGATAAACTTTTAAATTAATCCCTTCACTAACTGAGCTGCTGGTGGAAGCCATCTCTCTGGAGAAACACTTTGTGTGTGCTGAGGAGGCCACAAAGCTCAGCAAGCTCTACAGAAGACAGCTCCAAGGCGCCAAGCACCCTCCCAACTCATGTCAGCACAGAGGCATACCTGGACCCACTACCCTATAGCTGTGTCTACTGTAAGTTGTTCATGGGATGGCACGGGCCACTAAGCCCAGCAGGCTGAGGTACCACCAGTGGGCTGGGCAACTGTAGTGTACTCGCCTTTGAAACAGCAGATTCAGTGGGGAGCCAGTTTCCCAATGCAAAGGGACCACCAGTTCCTAAAGTGCCCATTCTACCCCCTGTATAGGAAACAGCCCAAAAGAAGAAAGCAGAAAGCTGTTCCTCCCAGTAATGTGAGGCAATTTTGCAAACTGGTACATGAGTCATGACTCTTTTTATTGAAACCTGCTCTTCAGTCATCTGGAAGCCAGTGCTAAAGATATTTTTTTATTCATTGTCATGTAAATTCTGTCTCACTAATGCATTAGGCACCCACCACAAAGGAACAGTAGTTTGCTGAGACCATCAGAGCCTTGTGTGCATGTCCACAACTCCGAGGTTTCATCAATAAATGCATAAATGAATGGAAGAGTATTGCATTTGTTTTCATCAATGATGATGAAGGAAGTCTGAGAAGTTTAAAAAAAAAAAAAAAAACAAAACAAAACAGAAGTCTTCAGTACACAAGAGCCACTGTGTTCCTAACAGAGAGAAGACAGTCAATTCTAGTTTGGGAGAGCCAGTCTGTAAGTGCAAGTAAAGACTGTCACTTTGCAGCCTGCAGAGCAAAGGAAGAAAAATCTCTGCTTCAGAAAATGGTGCTTGCTTTGAGCTGGCAAGAAGTATGTCAGTAACAGGTTGCGGAGAATGTAACTTCAAAGTTTTGAAGTTGACAGAGTTTTGGAAACAGTTGCTGAAATTTGTATCCAAAAGTGATTTAACTTCCCCAGTAAATGATGTGTACAAATGGCACACACCACTAAACCACATATGCACGCAATGTATGAATTCCCACATTCTTGACTTCCGATTCCAGCTTTAACATTTTTTCCAGTGCAAAAAGAAATGAATCAAACTTGCAGTAGGATGTGTGTATAAATGCCAAAGAAAAAATTAAAATCATCTGTTATTTGAAAGTTACTGAGCCGGGAGTACATTGTTTAGATACTTGTATTGTTTAAATACTTGTAATGCCCTTGTAAATCCTGTATGCCATTGTAGATTACCAGCTAAAGGTACAGCTCTTTAAGTCAAAACTATTCCAGGTTTGTTTGGCTTTTTTGGTAATATGACTTTTTTTTATAGTGACCCAGATGGTTATAAAATCATCAGGATCCATGGGGTAAACTGTTCTTCTGTGAACCGACTTCTTGTGGTGTGGTAATTCAACCATTTTAAAAGCATTTTTGTTGCTGCTGCCAAAGAAGAAGTGTTGTGTCCAAAAAAGAGAAAATGCGGGAACATGCTGGAGAATACATTGCCCAATACTTTTCTTTGCCCCAACTTGCTCTGCTAAGAAAGTGAGAATTGCTGGGACCATATGGAAGCAGAATGACAACAGCCTGCAGTATATGCAAGGTTTCTGCAGCAAAGCAGAATTCCTCTCACTCAGCCTAACAGTACAATCAAATCTTCTCACTCAAAGTTTTTAGAAGAGATCTTTCTGCTGAGGGCTTGTCAGCATAATTATGGCAGAAACAAATTTACTATAACAAATTTTCCCTTAATGAATGTTGGTAGCTGTCATCTTTAAAATTGTTTAGATACAATACAGGAAGAGAATGAGACAGAGAAATGTTACATCTTGTTTAATACCCTAAAAATAACACCATCACCCCACTAAATAGAAGGGACATAATGTTACACTTGGAAGAAAAACAGGCAGTCATTTTTCTCTTTATGCTATTTACAGTGAATTCATCTGTACCCGTACAACGAGATTAAATTGTAATGCAGGATGTAAAGGCTTGAGACTCATCTCAGCTGGTAAGGGATTCTCTCCGTTGTTCTCC
>NW_020799142.1:12324384-12333228 GCF_003259725.1 Athene cunicularia | reverse complement strand
TTTTTTTTTTTTTTTTTTTTTTTTTTTTTCTGAATAGCATCTGGTCTTCCTCGGGCACATGAGAAAGTGCATGTGTCCAGTCACCATGAAATATGTAGAGACTGAAAGCAAAGCTAGAGGAAGCCTTGTCACCTGCATTGCAAGAATAGTATAGCCATCTACTGTGTTTCCTTTCCATAGTCACATTCTGAATCCTTCCTTTCAAGGGGAAAAGCAGTGCTAAGTCCAGATACAGGCTTAATTTGCAACAGTATTTAGTCACCTTAATTTACTTCAGGACTCATCTCAGCAGTGAGGTGAGGAAAGCAGCATGTGTTAGAGCTAATGTCTACCTGGCCTACACCTACGCCTACAGGGCAGGAAAGTGGATCTAAGTGTCAGAGTGAGAATGGAGAGGAGGGCTACATGTATTTTACTTCCTCCCTGGTTCCCTTACACTTGCATTTCTGTAGGCTGCTACCACCTATTGCAACATAGGTAACAGCTAGCAAGAACAAGCACATTAGAGGTTTTGGACCCAGTAAGCATACAACTGGCAAGCTATTATTCAGCGACCTAAACCATATGATGCTGGGCATGGACCCTGAACCTACCTGCTGGGTATCTTTTTGATGATATCCCCACAGACTAATCCCAAAACATTTACGAGGTAACAAAAGCCTTCTGGGAGAAAATGCAACAGCACTGCAGCCAGTTGCAATCACTTACCCCGGATAGAGTTTTGCTCCTAGGGGGGCAGGAACATAACATGAAGTATCAGGGCCCACTGAAATACCTCATGGTGGACGTAAATGATGCAAATGCAATTAATACTTCTGCCTGGTCTATAATGACTCTGCTGCTCTAACGAAGTAGTGTCTAGAAGAGCAACCTCTCTAATGGCACATAAACACTTTCCAAGTGGCTGTCCTATTAAGGTTATGCAAGACCCAGGGCAGTCCTTTGCAACGTGATGTCAGCTCTGGCTCCTGGCCTGACACGCAGTTACACAACAGAACAAGGCAAGGGGAGAAAATGGAGATGCTCTGGAGCTGTCAATTTTTTGAAATACAGTTTAAGCACATACTTTCTATTGCTGTCACTAGCAAAACATCAGAAGGGTAAACAGCACTGGGGGAAGTTAAGGTTGATCTAAAACCAACCTGGGTTTATTCCTCTTCTTTATATTATACTTTATTCTTCTTTTCATGTATCTGTCCTGATTTTTTCTCTCTCAGAGTCCTGGCAGGGAAGCAGAAGAAACTCAGAAGTACATAGCTTAAGACTGAGTAATGCTCTACTGAAGACAGGGAATCTCTTTTTTTCACTTTTTCATGGTCTTTCTTACTTTGTGCATAAACTGTTAGCCTAGAAGCCCTTCTGATATTTAGCATTCCTTCCACACTGGTTAATTTGTGCTGGTTGCAAGAATTACATGGTAGGAATTTGGGGCCAGCAATGGTGATGACGTGCTCATTATCACAAGCAGGGAAGAGAAATGTCACTGTCACATTGCACAGCCCAAGAAAGAGGAACAAAGGAATCAACAAAAACCTTTTTCCTCACTGCCCACATAAGCCCACTGCAGTGTAGCAACGAGTGTTGAACAGATGTGGAAGTGTGTCTGAAGTGGAGGAGACCCTCAGGTGCCACCCTTGAAGGATAAATTGTGTTGCTCTCTCTTCCCAGTGGCGTTTGAAGAGATCAGGACTCTCAGCCAAGAGAAATGGTCCTCTTTCCCACATTAGCCAACCTTTTTGAAGGCTTTTTTGTCCTACCTCAATTCAAAATCATCTGGGTGACCTTGGCTGAGGAAGAAATTGCCCAAGATGAGTGGGGTCTATATGCTTCTAGGGCAAAGACAAAGCCTTGCAGAAGGATGTCCTGAGGCTGCTCAGAGGGCTGAGGATGCATGGAGGAGCAGCTCTACAAGCAGCAAGTGTTAGCTCTGTCCTCTGCATGGGTGGGCATGTGGGCTCCGGCCTTGCCAGCAGGTGTCTACACTACAAGTTGGACAGCTTGGGCTGGCAGCATGTCCACGGGCAGGAGAACCAGGGCCCACAACACACATCATCTCAGCATGGTGAACAACAGAAAGAGAAGAGGGGTAGCATGTGCCAGCCTCTGTAGTCCAGCTCTTAGACTCACCACCCAAAGGGAAGGTATCTGTCCAACAGAGCTCTCTGGGAAACTTATGATAGCAGAGAGCCATATGGAGCCCAGGGCTACCCTGTTCCTCCCCAAAACTTTCCCAGCTCACTACTAAATCCCCTTATTTTTCTATCAACCTGTATAAAGAACTTGACTGTTCATACAGTTGTTCAGTCAGAAGACTGCATTTGGCTGACATGTCAGAGTCCTGCCTACTCATACTTGTATCTGTTCTCTCCCATATGACCAGATTAGGACTTGACAGAATAAAGCTTCTCAGAGAAAACCAATATTCATAATGAAGGTTTGAATTGCAAGCAGTAATAAAGTTCAGTCTGAACAAAATCTTTAGTCTACAATTATTTCCTACAATTTTATGTCTTATCTTTAATACATAACAGCTTGCATTTATTTCTTCTGGTGATAACATGGGAGAAGACAACACAGGAAAACCACTCAGCGAAGGATTTAACTGTAGATGAAGAAAGTCAGACCTGGAACCCAAATCCAGCTATTCTGTATGAAATGGGAGATAGCAAAGCCTTGGATTAGAAAACCACTGGAGTTTTGTGGAATGTTTGATTCTGATCTGCCCCCTGTGGCTCAAGCCTTTGTGGCTCATTGTATGTCTTTTTATGATGAAGAAAATAAGCAGTAAAATCAGGCCTGTATGGTCAGGATCCCTGAAAATAAATGCATTAAAATAGAATAAATCAATTCAGAAAACTGGCTGTTTTTCTTTTTGCTCTAAGTTACTTCCTCAACATCTGCCTTAACCGTCCTTGGTAACAGAATTTTTCCACAGGGTGTGTATTTTATACTTTGACAACTTGGTACAAATATTTTATTGTCAGAATTGGGAGATAGTTATGCTTGCAATCCAACTACCTATTCTGAACTGCATATGTCTGAACCTGTGCATGTCTATGAAAAAAAATAAGCTTATCTGTTCACTCTCTAGTACTCACAATTCACTTGGAACCAGCAGTATCATTCAGGCAAAACAGACCTCAGAGAAAAGCAGCTTGCTTTCTCCTGCTTTATAAAAAGAACTGGATTTCTCTGAAGAAATACAAATTCCTTGCAAAAAAAAATTTCCACATGAATGTTAATACTACCTCCAAATGACATGTGTGTATGTGTGTGTGGAGTGCCTTTCAAATAAGTCCTTCACAAAATCTGTTTGCATCAGGGGATGTAATTGGTGAACTTCCATCTGAATGTTGCTATTGTTCTAGTCTCTGTCACATTTGCTTTTCCAGTCAGTCTCAGATAAAACTTCCCAACCACAACAAATTATTTTGAGTTGTAGGCAGTCTAATTCATCAAGATTTTCTTTGTTTACAGGAAGATTTCAGTGTCCAATGAGAGGAAAGGATTTTATTGCCAGCTCTTAGTCACTGCAGGGCAAAATGCAGGCAAGAGAGTAGATTTCCACAGGTCAAGGTCCATGGGAGAGGAGAACATTTTGTTCAGGTTACTAGCTTTATCCTGGCAATAACTTTGGCATGAAGTATCCACGCTGTGCTTGGAAAAGAGCAGGACTCAAGTCATCTGGTGCTAAAGCAAGCCGCCATGTCCTCAGCCCCATTTATATCCCATTTCTTCAAACTACATGTGCAGAAACCTTTGTCCACCCTTGTGCCCCATGGCAGGCTGAGCTACACCTATGTATGTCAATTCTGGCACTAGTTTGTCTAACCTGTTCCTTAAGATCTCTGATGTTGAAGAGGCCACAGCTTACCTCAGAAAGCTTTCCAGCTTTTGTCTATCCTCACAGTCTCCACTTTCTAACCCACATCTCTTTTAGGCAGTCTAAGATCCTCAGCTTGTGGGAAATGAGATGAGCTCTGCTGACATCCGTGAAGTTGCACCATGAAACACGCTTTGAAGATGTGACCTAGTACTGTCAAAACTCAGGCCTTTGACGTCCCTCTTAATTTGTTCTCTGTTCCTATTCTTTAGCTCTTGATAGATTCACAATGTTCCTTCCACTCACTTTTACATCTAAGCAGTGTGAAAGTGCTGACGCTCACTCCTACATACCATCATCAACATTCAGCTCTCTTTTTCTGTTCGTATTCCTAAAACTTTCCGATCTTCATCTTCACACATGCCCACTACAGCATTCTGCTGGGGATCTAAAAAACACATCAGACATATAAAGAAGTTTCTGAGATCATCTTTCATCCTTGTCTTTCTGAGCAAATAAACCTTCTCTTTGTGATCCACAACTGATTTCCCAAGTTCATATTTTCAGACATTACTTTTAATACCACTCATAGTGCAAGAAACCAGCCAGTTCCTCTGTTATTATCTGTATCTTCCCACCTCTGTAGTGCCATCACTCTCCAGAGTCCATTTGACCTGTTGCCCAAAAGATACCTTCACGTTTTCATCACTTTGTCCTTCTTGAACACACAACTTTTCCAGAGAGGCTGCTTTTCTGTGCTATCTCAGATCTTTCCTTAAAGCCCATTCTAAATTCAAAAGTCTAATTAGAACATACATGGTATGATTACCTTTTTTAATTAACTTATTTGACAAGTTTGAATACAATTAATTTACAAATCATTGCCAAATGCCTAGGTGTCTGTGTGCTAACTTTTGCAAGAATTACTTCTATATTACTGCTGCTTGGATCTTCCCCTGTTTCTTCTAATTCCTTTGGCCACTCATTTATTAGGTCTTGCCTTGAAATAGCAGAATATGGCATGTAGGTAATATCATTCACTGTGTGTTTGCACAGGTGATTGTATCTCTGCATTATTTCCCACCTCTGCCTGGGTTGTTAGTTGTGTTAGAAGTCCAGCATGGCCTCATAGTTAGCTAAAACCCCTACATCTCAGCCTGCATCTTGTCATGACATCTATGCGATGTTCTTGCTATGTGTTCCTAGATTCAACAGTGTAGAGTATGGCTTGTAGTCATGGTTCAAATATTGTGCACAGGCAGACAGTGCTGGCATCAGCAAGGCACACACCTTGGAGAAAATGCTACCTTTGTCTTTTGTTCAGTGGGTAAAATACAAACACAATGAACAAGTCTTCTTTAGATTTGTCCTGAGGACAGCTGACAGTGAGGCCTTGCCCCCTGGCAAGGAGGATAACTGAGCCATAGAATTTGCATTTGATAGCAGTTCTTGCAGACTAAAGTTACCCTACCTGGAAGGTCTGCTATGAAGACTGTTTATTGGATTGTTGTTTGGTTGATTACTTTGAACTTTAAATAAAAATGTATTAACATTCAGTACTTATACTGAATTGCTTACAGGTAGCGGTTTACAAGAGATTTAAAGACAGAGAAATTTGAAGTTTGTCCAAAAATCTGGATGGTCATAATCCACATGCCCTCTAGGTATTATTAGATTTTTGTTGTTGCTGGTTTTACTGTTTGTTTTTGTCCTAGCTATGGCTCTACATAGTATTGCTTCATCCATTAGGCTCTGCATCTATTGTTATACACACCTATTGTAAATCTGCTGTGATCTGTAGCTCTGTATGCCTCCACTTGTTTTCCTGCCTCAGTGTTTCCTGTGCCTTCGTCTGATACAGCTAATCACTTCAACTAAAGGAATGTGGTACTGACACCCTGCAAATACGCAAATACTATAACCTGGAGAAAATACTGGACTTGTTGAGAAGGCACCAGCAGTGACAGGGCTGCATCAGGGGGAGTATTTGCCTTCAGGAACTGCTGGAATGACAAGAGATTACAGAGTGGGCCAACGTTGGCAAGTGCCATGTAGGAAAAGCAGATGTGCTCACTTATCTGTATTGAAGATGCAGCCAGCCTCACATTGCTTCCTCTATCCATCTGAAAAAGCATCTCTACAAGGCAGCCACAAGTGGTTAAACATTAATGAAAGGCAGTCTTGTCTAGTCTTTTCAACTCCTGCAGTGAAGGAACATTCAGAAGGTTACTGAAAAACTAATGAAAACACTTCTGCTTTGGGCCATGAGCAGAGAAACCTGTAATCAAAGAAAAAAGCTTCTTTCTGTTTTTTCTCCACCTGCAGAATCAGTGGATATCTAAATGAGAACAACATGTACTGGCAGCATGGCCTGAGCATGGGCATGGCTTGGGGCAGAGCCAAGCCTGACTGCTGTGTCAAGCAGCCTCACGCACCAGTGATCTCTGAGATCTGCTCTTTGCAGGGAATCGAAGGCCACAAAATACCGTCTCTCACACTCTCCCCACATTTCTCAGGAGCAGCCCAGATCCTCCTAATTAAACAGACTGTCTTCCAGGAACGTCAAGGTTTGCCCTGAATATGGAGGAAACTGGAACTGCCATGAATACCTTGTTATTTGTAGCACTGCTGGCAAAGCAATAATGCACAGCAAAGCAAAATGTAAGCATTTTCTGAATCCATCTGAGTGCACCACAACATGCTGGTAGCATTGGCATTTTCTCATCAATCTAGGAGGAAAATACTGTGCAAGAGAACTAGATTTGCTTCACTGTCAGTGGAAGTGTGTTATTACAAGCACAAATACAGGGAAGATTGTTTTCACCTACTGACATTAACTTCAAGAAGCCCTGGCAAAAAAAAATTAAAACTCAATGTGGCCAGTGCCTGTTATTTTAAGAATATTGCTTGGCGTGTTAAGGCAGGTAGCCAGAGCATTATGAAAGAGCCTTATGCAGTTTGATGGATTTGGCTGAATTCAAGTGGTGTGTAGGGGCTGCAAGTGACTTGCTGGTAAAAAAAAATACAAATGAAAGGAGTCTGAACCTCCATTTAGACAACCACATGTGAGACAACCAGGAAAAACTTCATTATTTCAAACATACCTTTGATTTTGGGCCACTGTGTTCATTTACTTCGACTCTTTTCTCAGGACAGTTTGAAGACTCATCATGTTTTGTTTGACCTTTGTGATGTATTACACTGAGAAGGTTAGAGAAGTTAGGGTAACACCATGAAGTTAGGCTCTTAACGCTTTCCATTCCCTGATTTTCAATTGTACAGACAATTTAGGCCTTTAAAGAAGCAATTAGCTTATTGTCTAGAAAAAGCACAATGCTAGAAGTGAGTAATACCTTTTTTTTTTTTTTTTATTCCAGTGGAATATACATTGATGCCATTTCAAATTTCTGACTTCTAATCTTCCATTTTTGTAGTGTCATGATGCTTTGGAAACTGCACTGTAGCTTCTGATACATGCACAACAAACAGAAACAGAAGAAAAATAATGGCCTGCTGTTAAACAGAAGATGTGGATTAGACACCAACTACACTGAAAGGGCAGAGGTTCTCAACAGATTCTTCACCACTGTCTTTACCAGCACTGTTGGGCACCAGGCCTTGGGAACAAAAATCCAAGTCAATGTAAACATAGACCCACTGTCAGTGAAGGAAGAGTTGGTATGTGAACTACTATAGGAACCTGACCCCTGCAATTGATGGGCCCTAACAATATCCACCTGAAGGAGTTAAGAGAACTGGCTGACATCATTGGAAGTCTGTTCATAATCTCTGAGAAGCCATGGAGATTGGGGGACATCCCAGAACAGTGGAAGAAGGCTAATGTCACCCCCATCTGCAAGAAGGGCTTAAGGGAGGATTCAGGAAATTATAGGCCCATCAGTCTTACTTCAGTCCTGGGGAAAGTTATGGAATTAATCCTTCTGGGTGCTATCACAAGTCAAATGAAACACATGGTTGGGAAAAGCCAGCACGGATTCACCAAAGGCAAATTGTATTTGACAAACCTGATCACCTTCTACAACTGAGTAACCT
Organism: Athene cunicularia; assembly: GCF_003259725.1. NCBI lineage: Eukaryota > Metazoa > Chordata > Aves > Strigiformes > Strigidae > Athene > Athene cunicularia. The sequence goes on along the minus strand of NW_020799142.1, from coordinate 12,325,352 downwards.
GCTCTGTTGATGTGGGGTGAGCTGTGGGCATTGTCTCCCTGGATTTCTCCAAGGCTTTTGGTACAGTTCCCCACAGCCTCCTTCCTCCTAGAGAAACTGATGCGTTATGGTCTAGCCAAGTGGTCTGTGCAGTGGGTGGGGAACTGGCTGACAGGCCGCACCCGGAGGGTGGTGGGAAACAGCTCCTTCTCAAACTGGCAACCTGTCACAAGTGGGGTACCTCAGGGATCGATCTTGGGCCCAGTGCTGTTTAATATCTTCTATGTGATCTGGATGATGGGATCAAGTGTACCCTGATGAAGTCTGCTGATGATACCAAACTGAGCGGGGAAGTGGACACTTCGAAGGGACAGCCACCCTGCAGGAAGACCTGGATAGGCTGGAAGAGCGGGCTAACAAGAACCTTATGAACCTTATGAATTTCAACAAGGACAAGTGTAAGGTCTTGCACCTGGGAAAACATAATCCAGGAGTGCAGCTCAGACTAGGATCTACCTGGCTGGAGAGCAGCTCTCTGGAAAGGGACCTGGGGTCCTGGTGGACAACAAGCTCAACATGAGTGAACGGTGTGCTGCTGTGGCAAAGAAAGCCAACAGGATGCCGGGTTACGTCAGCAAGGGCAACACCCAGAAGAGATAAAATAGTGTTGTGGTTTGAGTGAGTGGCAAGGGTTTCTTGGTAGCAGGGGAGGGGGCTACAGTGGTAACCCCCTGTGAGAAGCTTCTTAAAGCTCCCCGGCTCCAAATCAGACCCACCTTTACACCAATGCCAGGCTGATTAGCTGCATCTCCCCAGTAATGTATTTTAGAAGGGGAATCTGGCAGGAGTGGAGGGAGTTGTGAGGAGAAGTTATGAGGAGAACATCTGGGCAAACACCAAGGTCAGCATATCCCATGAAAATAAACAGGAAATTTTTCATGTCCGTTTGTTCTTTTGAGGCTCTTTACAGATTTTGGCAGACATCTCTG
>NW_020799142.1:12272387-12324334 GCF_003259725.1 Athene cunicularia | reverse complement strand
AGTTGGATTGCAAGCATAACTATCTCCCAATTCTGACAATAAAATATTTGTACCAAGTTGTCAAAGTATAAAATACACACCCTGTGGAAAAATTCTGTTACCAAGGACGGTTAAGGCAGATGTTGAGGAAGTAACTTAGAGCAAAAAGAAAAACAGCCAGTTTTCTGAATTGATTTATTCTATTTTAATGCATTTATTTTCAGGGATCCTGACCATACAGGCCTGATTTTACTGCTTATTTTCTTCATCATAAAAAGACATACAATGAGCCACAAAGGCTTGAGCCACAGGGGGCAGATCAGAATCAAACATTCCACAAAACTCCAGTGGTTTTCTAATCCAAGGCTTTGCTATCTCCCATTTCATACAGAATAGCTGGATTTGGGTTCCAGGTCTGACTTTCTTCATCTACAGTTAAATCCTTCGCTGAGTGGTTTTCCTGTGTTGTCTTCTCCCATGTTATCACCAGAAGAAATAAATGCAAGCTGTTATGTATTAAAGATAAGACATAAAATTGTAGGAAATAATTGTAGACTAAAGATTTTGTTCAGACTGAACTTTATTACTGCTTGCAATTCAAACCTTCATTATGAATATTGGTTTTCTCTGAGAAGCTTTATTCTGTCAAGTCCTAATCTGGTCATATGGGAGAGAACAGATACAAGTATGAGTAGGCAGGACTCTGACATGTCAGCCAAATGCAGTCTTCTGACTGAACAACTGTATGAACAGTCAAGTTCTTTATACAGGTTGATAGAAAAATAAGGGGATTTAGTAGTGAGCTGGGAAAGTTTTGGGGAGGAACAGGGTAGCCCTGGGCTCCATATGGCTCTCTGCTATCATAAGTTTCCCAGAGAGCTCTGTTGGACAGATACCTTCCCTTTGGGTGGTGAGTCTAAGAGCTGGACTACAGAGGCTGGCACATGCTACCCCTCTTCTCTTTCTGTTGTTCACCATGCTGAGATGATGTGTGTTGTGGGCCCTGGTTCTCCTGCCCGTGGACATGCTGCCAGCCCAAGCTGTCCAACTTGTAGTGTAGACACCTGCTGGCAAGGCCGGAGCCCACATGCCCACCCATGGGGGTCTACAATGGAGCAGATGCCAATCTGTGGCCTGTAGGAGGCCCCATGCCAACCCAAGTGACTGCACCTGAAGAAGGTCAGAACCCCATGGGAAGAAGGCCCCAATGTAGTTCAGCACTGGGAAGATTGCAACACACAGGTGTGACACACACACATGTGGAAGTGATTCATGTTGGAGCTGGTTTGTGGAGGACTGTCTCTTGTGAGAAGGGGACTGCACTGGAACAAGGGTCTCACCTCCCTGAAGTGGAAGAAGCAGCAGGACTGACTGCACACCGCATTTCCTGTCCCCTGCACCTCTGGGGTTGAGGACTTAGAGATATTGGGAGCAAAGCTGAACCTGGAGGGAAGCAAGGGATGGGGGAAGGTCTTTTCAAGATGATAATGATTCTCACAGTCCTACTCTGTCAAGTGTTGTCAGTGTATGTATTAAATTGATGTTCTTTATTTTCTTCCCCTAACAAGTCTGGGGTTTGCCTGTGCTTTAAAAGGGATAACATCATCCCTCCTTGTACTTACCTCAGTTTTCTGGGCCCTTTTCTTTCACCCTTCCTAGTACTAGGGGTGAAGGGAGTGAGCAGTGGTTTTGCTTATTTTTCCCTTCTCAACATTGTGGGAGAAGGGGAAAGTGAGCAACTGTATGGTGCTCAGTTGCCCTCTGAACTAAAACCATGACAAGAAGTCATTATCCCACTCTACTGGAATACTGTGTTCAGTTCTGGTCCCCACTATACAAAAAAGAAGTGAACAGGCTGGAGAGGGTCCAGAGAAGGACCACGAAGATGATCAAAGGACTGCAAAGCTTGCCATGTGGGGAAAGACTGAGAGAATTGGTTTTGTTTAGCCTTGAGAAAAGAAGGCTTAGGGGATATCTCATCACCATGTTCCAGTATTTAAAGGGTTGCTACAAAGAAGATGGACACTCCCTTTTTACAAGGAACACATGGAAAAGACAAGGGGTAATGGGTACAAGTTACTCCTGGGGAGATTCCTATTGGACACAAAAGGATTTTTCACAATGAGAACAAAAAACCATTGGAATAATCTTCCCAGGGAAGTGGTGGATTCCCCAACTCTGGACACTTCTAAGATTCGGCTGGAGAGGGTGCTGGGCCATCTTCTCTAGATTGTGCTTTTACCAAGAAAGGTAGAGAAAGGTAGGACAAGATGATCCTTGCGGTCTCTTGCAACTTGGTATTCCATGATTCTGAGGCCCATGTGCTGCAGAAAGCTTTTGCAGTAAAACAACTTTGCTTGGCAGTAGGTTCATTTTGCTACAAAATCAGTAACTGACCAAAATGACACCAGTTCAGAAATGTCATCACTCACCTTGCTGTCACACAGAGTATAAATCTTGCCATGTCAACTGCCTGCATGCCCGTCACTTTTTCTAACGAGCTCTTAGGTGAAGAACACACTTTATGGTTATTACATGTGAAATCAGAGTCCCAGATCCTCTGTAGTATGAAGAAATGTACTGCAACTTCACTGTGGGCTCTATCAATTGCTGTGGCACACAATGAGTCTTAGAGTGCTTGGTTTAGACCTTCTTCATGGTGGTTTTGCAAATGCTCCAAGAAAATGTGGTATAAATTTCCTGTGGTTCTCTCACAGCTTCTGCACTTGCATTCATCTGATTTTTAAGAACAGCTGAAAATATTAAGCTGTTGAGTAATAGAAGAACAAAGTCGTCTGCAGGTTAGGTCAAAGTTCCTCCAAAAGGATCACATTACTGAACAAAAGCGACAGGTAGGCACCACAGGGGAAGTAAAACCAGGCAAATCAAAATCACCATCTTTGTCTTCTTGAAGCTTTTCATCCCAAGATATGCAGGTGCATCTGGTCTGTGTTTGGGTATTGGGGTACTGCCTATGGACATGAGCAGATACACCTTGAAATGTATTAAAGAACGAGGACCAGTGAGAGGTTATAAAAAGCTTTTAAGTGATGTGCGGATCTTAGACCTAAAGCAGGGCCATTTTCATTTTCTCTTTTCTTGTCTATCCATTCCTTTTTGAACTCACACTTTCCATGAAAACTGAATCTTGCTGAGATTTAAGCACTGGCAGAATTAAGTTTGATTTCATGGAAGGCAGAAGATGCTCTGTTATGCCAGCTCTGACTCTGACACCATGGCCCTTTGTTTTTTTGAGGAAATGACAATGAATAGAAAGACTTGCTTGCCCTTGTGTGCAGGGGTCAGCTCTGCTTGTACTCTTGGTCTTTTCCTGGAAGGAGAAGGATAGGTTTTTGTTCTTTCCTATGCACCATGAGGGAGAGGGGAAGTTTAATATGATAAAGAACCATGACGGTAATAGCTATGACCTTCAGTGATAGCCTTCTGAGAGGTGGTACAAGGAAGAGATGGAAGAAGTTGAGTTACCTCCTAAGATCTGGGGTGGTTTGGAAGCAACAAAAGAAGAAATCCTGTCAAATCAGATGCAAAGTTGTGAGGCCTGGTGAAAGAGGACAGAACTGGAGAGGGGACTGGGAGGGAAAAATGTTCCTTGATATGTGGAACAAGTTTTGATGCTATAGATCTGTGACTTGAAGTCACAGCCTTTCTGTGTACTTCTGCCAGGCTGTTGATCTTGAGTGTGAATGGGAGAAATGACTGCAAATCTTGACAATCAGCAGTCACATTGCTTGGATATGTTGATGTTCTTGGGCTGTGACTTCTAATATTTGAAGAGTTGCTGCCTTCGTTCCTCGATCCAGATGAAGTTATTGTAGAGGTGGGAGAGAAACACTCTGGTCTAGAGAATGCAAAGAAATAGGATATTATTCATTGTCACTATGAAGCAGAGACATTTTTGGGAAAGGGGTGGTAGAGACTGTGAGCTACCCCATTTCCTTGAGTCTTAGGGCAGGAAGCCATCCAAGGATGACAGAACAGTAGAATAACTTCTGCACTTTTTTACTATCACAGAATATTTTGAAGAGATGCAGAAGACAATTAAAACAAATGGATTTCCCTTATTTTGCCCTGAGAACTAAAATGCATATACAATACATATATGTATACAATATACAATGCCTATCAAACACTGATATGTCTCCACCCTGCCTTTTTCCTCCATCACATTTCTTACTTGTTTATAAGAACAGATTGTCCTTGTGAGATGTCTCTGAACCTGGTGATGGCTAAGAAGCATGTTTCCCTGTTATACAAGTGACATTCATGAACACCAAAGCTGGATGGATACATTATTTATACAACCAGGTTATCCAAAATGTAATTCAAGACAGGACATTTGTTCGGTTCAACTACACATAAAGCAGAGTGACTCTGTGCAAGAATGCGCATGCTCAGGAAGGAGATCTTAAGTGGTGTTCATTCGTGTTTGCACATGTCTTCTCCGCTTGTAGAGAAGTACAATATGTTGGGGATTTTCTTGGCCAACTGCTTTAAGTTGCTTCAACTTACTATCTACTAGATAAACACAATAAATCACAAGTTCATTTAAAGGTAGAACAAGACAATTTCTCTGATAAGCAAACCAGCCTCTGCAAAGCTATTTCCTTTTGATCGAGTCTTGTTTACCTATTACAAAACCAAATCATGTGGCATTTAATGAAAGAGAAAGATTAGGAGTGAACAGTACAGCAGTTTAATATTTTTTCCATTGCCCACGGATGTGGGCAAAACAAGCAGATGTTGAGCTTTGTGCTTGGCTACCCAAAGACAGCTACACTGTCCTTGGTTTGTATGTTAGCTGCTTCTTGCTCTCACCTCACTTCTGTCCTTACCTACTTTGTTTTAGCATTTAGTAGTACATTGGTCTGTAGGGGAGGAACTGTCATTTGTAACCCTGTGGGAGCTATTGATCTTCCATAGATTATAACAACCTCCATTGACTGAAAATACCCAAGGAAAAAGAGTTAAATCCACCATGCAGGTATGGATGGGTCCTCAGGGAAACATGAAAGGAGCTTTCTGTGTCCCTGGGCAGCAGAAATGATCAGGTTAGCCACAGAATTGATTGGGTAAGTCTGAGGGGGCACACAGACCAGGGCAGATATGAGAGACCCAGGCACAACAGGGAGTCCATGCATTCCCTTTGCAAAGAGGCAGAAACAGCCCCTTTCCACTCTGCCTGCCCAGGTACGGGGCCTCAGAACTGCCAAACACAACACTCAGGACTTCATGGCTGTCAAGATTCTCTCAACATTTGCTAATAGGTAGCAGTTCCTCTGAAACTGAAGAGCTTAGGTTGTTTATTAATGAGAATTAAGCCATGCAGAAGGCATAAAACCCCACATTAGAAAACTAGTTTATGACACCATTCATTAGGCAACCGCTCAACATCAGAAAGATAGTCCAATGTGGCATTTCCATTACCTGGTTTTGTTATACTGAAGGGTTTTATAACGTGTGTAGTCCCTGCTGGGAAAAGTGACTTCTGAATGGTTTCTTCACCCTCAGAGGGTGTTACCACTCTCTTGGGTTTCTGGAAATGAGTCTTGAATCCAAAGCACCTCCAGAAAGACTTTGACTCATGTACCTACACAGGAAAAGAAGGGTTTTCTCACAGGAGAGGAAAAGTTATCCTGAGCCCTCATGTGATTTTGGAAGAAAAAATCATCTCACTAGTTCCCTTTATCACAGAGTTCCTTAATATGCCAACACTCATATTCATGTGCATACACCCACCATGATACCTTGGATGTTTTCCTAAAGGCAGTGTGAGAGCCAAGGAAAAACTCATGCTCACCATTATCACGCATTAGAAAAGAAGAAGTGGATAAAAATGTATTGTGATGTTTGAAGCATTTGTGACCTCAGTGTTGTTCTCCTGGGAGGAAGGGGCATGACCAACAGTAACACTGGCCATGCACAAAACACATTAAACTATTTAATTCCTTATGTGTATATTTGTGTGTGTGTATATATATATATATGTAGATATAGATGTAGATGATGTAAATGATGTAGATGATGTAGGCAAACATGAACATGAATATGAATATGAATAGACAAATGCTACAAAACATGAGCTACAGCTAAAAAGAAAAACAAAGGATCAAATAAGGAAGGAGAACAGGGAAAGGAGAACTGAAAAGGGTCAAAAAGGCCTCATCTAGTCTATATGAGCACTATAAAAATGTCTCAGTTTGCCACTTCGCTGGAGGGTGGAGGATAAGAAGGCAAGTGTTATATTATTCAATCAATAACAGTTGCAAATGTGAAACAGTTTGAAAGAATGAGTCATTCCCATTCTCATGGTCAACTACCAAAGTCTGCTGAGGCAGCTGATACTAGAAGCTTTGTCTGTGAAATTCACAATCCATAGTCCTTAAGGTGACACAAGGTATGAGCAGTCAGACCTCAGCCCATCACATACAGGGGGTTGGAAAGGGATTTCCTTCCTTCATGCATCTGAGGGGCCAGGGATAATGGCGATGCCACTGCCTCACTGCCCATTCTGTGCCAGGGCAGGGGAAATGCTAGCTCAATTGTGAAATCCCATCACTGAAAAGAAGTATCAATGCCACTGTCCATCCTGGTTTTTTGGAGGACGAGGATGGAAAAGAGATGGAGCACACTAACTTGGCTTTGAGACCTTCTCTTCCTAGATTTGGATTCTTTTGAATGTTCATGTTTAATGTTTTCCAGAGCAAGAGGAGGAGAGGGGTGCAAAGGAACCAGGGAGTGTCTTCTCATGTTTTTTGCCTCCCATCAGTAAATACAAGGGCCTTGGGGCCACTTTCTCAATAGGAACAGGAATCAAGACAGACATCTCAAAACATTTCTCTGTGGTCACTTGGGTATTTGCAGCAGTCTTGGTTCCTTGAAAGAGCACAGAGACAATTTCAGCTCTGAGAAGAAAACCAGCTGTGACTTCACTGTGAAGGAGCAGCTCCACTCAGTCAGGTCTATTCAAGAGCAGCTACTTATAGCACACTTCCCCTTCCTTCCTTGGACCTTGAGGTTGCTACTAGCTCACAGCCTGAGACTTGGCTCCTCTTTCTGCAGCTGCTCTGGACCAGAGGAATCGAAGAATGTCTGGATAGCACAGACAATGAAAAAGGACTGTTTGCATGTACACAATATCTTTATCATCTAGGAAGTTTGGATGTCCTTTGGCAGCTTTAACTCCTTGCACAGAGTTTCATCATGCGTGTTTTTACACTGTGGATCTTTGAAGTGAAAGGCAGTAGCACTTTTGACTGAGTCATATTGCAACAACATCTTCCTTAAATAGCCACAGTCCCTTACCATTCTCATCCCTCTATTTTATTCTAATGAGGTGTTACCCCTGTACTTCTTTTGCACATTTTGCCAGGGAGGGAATCTGTTAATTAGCCAGACATTGCATTTTTAGTGGAAGTCTGCTGCAAGTCTTGTTTTTCTAAATCTGACCTGTTGAGTGATTCATGAGATCCATATTAATACATGGCATAGTACAGCTCCATTGGTTACCATCCTAAATCTGCCAGATGGCTCAGTAAAAAGATAAGTAGCAGGAGAAAATTCACTCTCAAAAATAGCATTGTGACAGCAGCATCCATTATCCTGAAGTTTACAACATAAACCTACCATGCTACGGCATTTTTGAGTACACTGCACTCTCAACTAGAATGCAGGGGATGATCAAAGTTAGAAAAGAAGAGTTTTAAATAGAAGTTCAGTTCAAAAATAAAGTGTACCCTTGGAAGTTATGTTCCTGTAATAAATTTAGAAACAAGAGCAGAATAAAAAATTTACTAGCATTCTCAGGTGACAGGCAGTGTAGTCAGGTGGACATCCCTGAATATGACATGCTGTTTCAAATACAGACTTCCAGGAAAAACAGGGGCAGGACCATGTCTTCTTTTTCTGTTTATTATACAGTGCTAAGAACTTCAGAGATGTGTGAAAAACTATAAATCTTCATATGTAGGCCATCTGGCTCGAATGGCATGACAGCTCATATCAATAGTTTTGTGTACTCGCCAGTTGTCTCCTGGTTTCCAAGTAATGAGTATATATATGGCCAAATTTTCAAACCTCTGCTTCCAGTGAGGCACACAAATAAGTGCCTCTTCAGATGCACTCTTCCCATAACATCTTCCAGTCTGACATGCCTGGACAGATTTTTAAAAGCACTTGGCAATAATATTCCATCAATAGATGAGAAGAGAAAAAAAAAAAAAAAAAAAAGATAATGTAGCCAAAACTTTTCTGGTAGAAAATGTACAAAACTTCCAACATTTAAAATTAAGTTCAAAGAAGCTAGCTTGTTTATATCAGAATCCAGGATTGAGGAATGGAACATAGAAAGAGAAATTAAAAGGAGTGTTTATATTTGTTTTGCCTGCAGAAGGGATTTATTTTTCTGTTCACTGATATTTTACTGGGAAATTCTATCCAATGTTTTGTTTAATTCTGAAAAATATTTGCAACCGAAATGCAACATTGTGTGAAATAGCAATACATTAGCGCTTGTGAGTTTAAACTACAAGAAGAGTATTTTCTGCAATCTTTCAGGTTGTTGAAGATGTTGAAAAAATGAATTTGCTGTTGACCTAGGCTGATTTTTTTTCTCAGCTGTTGGAAGAACTGACACAAATCAGAAAATCAGTTATACACATGGTCTGAATACTATTTTGTATGTTATTGTTTTGGTTTTTTTTTAACCCACCACCACTTTTAGATGAGTTTATGATGAGACACAAAATTGAGTCCTATGTGTTTCCACAAAAACACAATTCTTTAGATGAGCTGGGGAGAAAGAACTTCACACCCCTGCAGTGATTACCTTGTCAGGAGACATGAGGACAAACTGTCATTGTTATGCAGATAGTGGAAGTAGAATGGATTCACTACTTAAAGATGTCCTGTTCTTCCTACTGTATTTAAAGAATTTCCTTAAGGAAAAGAGACAGGGTGGATTTGTGTATTGCACTTGTCATATTATGTAACAAGATACATCACACTGCATGAATCATATTCCTGATTGGTGACTTTTTCAAGAGTTCATCTCACTGATTATTTAGACTACTGCTACAGTTAAAAAAAGAAAAACTTTACATGTATATTCTCTTTTCTGGAAGAGAGAGTAACAATGTAGTGATGTTTCTTTTGGTAACAGAAATACGATGTTGAATATAGGAGAAAATATATTGTGTTGCATTATAATCATTAAACTTCTGTTAATTCTAGTAATATTTCTGACAAATGTGGCCTAGGCAGACCTTTAATTTTGTAGCAGATAGTTTACTTTTTGGGTATAATCAGTAAATCTACATTGGACTCTCTTGATTATTTTAGTTTTGCATTAAGAATAATGATCATATGAAAAAAACCTAGCAACATCTCCTTGTGGGATGTCCAGGAATTCAGCTCCAAGTCAAAAATCTGGAGACCCAGAAGCTGATGAAACTCTGGCTCTGTCAGCACAACACTGAGCCTGGTCTGCTGGCTCCTTGGTAGGGGGTGTGGAAGCCTGTCCGGAACTTTGGATTCCTGGCAAAAAATCAGTTAAAAAATGTCAAAAAACTATCAGTTTAAAAATAAGTATTTTTCAAATATCTCTTCAGGAAAAAAAAAAAAATCTGAATTTCTTTTGAAGATATTTTTTTCTTGGTGATTTGAGGGTTTTCCTGCATGGAAATTCCAGCTTTCAGTTGTCATCTTTATTCTGCCATCTGTGCTTGAGTTCCCCATATACTGAGGACAAAGTCACTTTTCTATTCCACACAGATAGTTCTTTTGTGAGCATAAAGAGATACTGGACTGTGAAGTAGCCAGGTAAGACAGGACTGGAGTGCTAGAGTTACCACAGCTCATCTCTGGCTGTAAGCCTGTCAGGCTGCATTTTAGTGCCTGGTAAAATTATGAAGAAGATTACTCTGGAAGTTATTGAAAAACACTTGAGACACAATGCAGTAATTGGTCATAGCCAGCATGAGTTCACAAGGGGACAGTCTTGCTTAACCAACTTAATTTCCTTTTATGACAAGGTCACCCATCTAGTTGACTAAGGGAAGCCAGTAGATGTGGTGGGTTTGGATTTTAGCAAAGCTTTTGATACTGTCTCTCACAATATCCTGAAGACAGAATGTCCAGCACACAGCTAGACAAGACCATAATACACTGGGTGAGAAATTGGCTGGTGGTTCGGGCTCAAAGATGTATAGTAAATGGGGTTACATTGAGGCTGGTGGCCACTCACCAGAGAGGTTCCCCAGGGCTCAATTTTAGGGCCAGTGCTCTTTGATGTTCTACAATTGATCTGATGCAGAATTCGAATGTACATCCAGTAGGTTTGCCAACAATACTAAACTAGGAGGATCTGTGGACTGTCCTGAGGGTAGAGAGACCTTTCAGAGAGATCTGGGTAGACTAGAGAGTTGGGCAATCATAATTCATATGAATTTTAACAAGAGCAAGTGCCAGATTCTCCACCTAAGACAGCGTGCTCCTTGTTGTACATACAGACTGCAAAATAAGAGGCTGGAGAGCAGCTCTGCAGAAAGAGATCTGGGGGTTTGCATTGATGGCAAGTTGAATATGAGTCAGCAGTGTGCCCTGGCAGCCAAAAGGGCCGGCTGTGTCCTGGGATGCATCAAGCACAGCATAGCTGGCTGGTCAAGGGAGGTGATTGTCCCCCTCTACACTGCACTGGTACAGCCCACCTCAAGTACCGTGTGCACTTTGGGGTGCCTCAATGTAAGAAGGACATCAGGCTGGTAGAGTGTGTCCAGAGGAGGACAACAAAGATGGTGAAAGGTCTTGAGAGCAAGACTTAGGAGGAACAGCTGAGGTCACTTGGGTTGTTCAGCTTGGAGAAGGCCAAGGGTTGACCTCACTGCAGCCTGCAACTTCTTCAGGGGAGCAGCAGAGGGGGAGGTGCTGATCTCCTCGCTCTGGTGACCAGCAATCAGACACAAGAAGATGGAATGAAGCTGTGAAAGGGAACTTCAGGTTGGACATTAGGAAAACATTCTACATAGAGAGGATAGTCAGTCACTGGGACAAGTTCCCCAGGGAAAGGATCACTGAGCATGTCAGAGTTCAAGGAGAATCTGGACAGTGCTCATATGGTCATATGGTTTAGTTTTAGGTAGTCCTGCGAGGACCAGGGATTTAGACTAGATGATTCTTATGGGTCCCTTCCAACTTGAGATAGTCTATGATTCAATGATTCTACCATCTCTTCTCATCTATAGTAAAAGCATCTACTAAATCTGTGAGTAAGAAGCCAAAAATTTGAAAAAAAAAATGTATAAAAAAGGAAAATAATAATAGAGCTGCAGAAAGAGCAATGCAACCACTTCCATCTCCAACTTTTAATATTTTTCAGGATTAGCAGACAATCCACAATGAAAAATATACATAACCAGTCTCAGAAATTTGTTGAATCTACACAAATGCCAACATCTTTGACTAAAATTAGACCAGCTTTTGGTGAAAGTATGTGTTTGAGTGTTAGTTGAAAATCCTGCTGAAAGACATTTTTCTTTTTTTTTTAAAGTTGGGCATCTTCAAGGTCACATGATTTTCACTGGGAGATGTGGCTTCTCAGCACATTTGAAAAATTAAACAGGCTGAGTCTGGAGGTAAGAAACTAATCAGAAATCAAGGGGGTAACTTACAAAAGTCTTTCCATTTAAATAGTTGAAAGAAGCAGCATCACTCATGCTACGCAAGAGTGAGACGTAAAAGCTGATCCACTTAACAGTAAAACCAAACTGACATAAAGATACCAGAGGGAACCACATGTGTCTAAAACTAGAAGGCAACAGGTAGATCACTGGAATTTGGGAAGGTACAGTAAGCATTAGAAGAGGCACTGGCTAGCTAATTTGCAGGTTTTTGACTGTAAATAATCTGAATGAGGTTTATTCAGGAAGCGCTGGAGAGCACCTACCTGAAAATCCGCTACTTTGCCTGTGAAAGGGACCACAAAGTACAGAAAATACACAGAAAGCAACAGCAAACACAGATGGTGTACCATCATACAAGCTGACCATACTTGAAAATCAATTTGTGATTAACAGAATTTTGCTTTTACAAAGGAGAATTCACATGCAGGGTGAGCAAGGGAAAAAGCACATATTCTGGAAGAAGCATGGAGATCAGGACTCAGAAGCAAAACGGTATAAACCAGCCTGACATTATGAACACAGCCCAGCCAGGCACTGTCTCAAAAAAAAAAAAAAAAAAAAAAAAAAAAAAAAAAAAAAAAAAAAAAAAAAGAAAGAAAAAAAACAGGCAGCACTTGAGCCCTGTTTCAGAAAACACAACTAGACATAAAAGTTTTTCTTGCATTTCCCCAGTCCTAGAAGCTTCCCCTCTGTACAACATTTGAAAATGAAAGCAGAAAATAATCAATAAAAACAACCAAGGGGCAATAGAAAAAGAGAGAAAGAAACCCCCAAAGAGAAAAAGCAAAAAAGCTTTGCAAGAATGCAAAGTCAAGACTACACATGCTGCCTGGTTAAAAAGAGAACTCAAGATGGCACAAGAAAGTCCTGATAGCTTTCCAAAAGCAGGGGTAAAAAAAGGTGTTAAAACATGCAGAGATGAATAGAGCAACCAAAGAACTCATGGCAAGCACAGACAAAGAGAATCACTTTGCCAATACATCCTGCCTTCTCTTCAGGGGCTTTCAAGGACACCAGAAAAGAGAACAAGTTAGTTCATTGAGGAAGGAAAAATTCCACCACCCCACCATTGATCCAGGAAGACTGCTGGTGGCAAAATGCCTTTGAATCATACCAGCCTGTAAGAAATCTATCTAAAGCATGGTACCTTGGCCCTACTAATGGCACTGCCAGGCAAGGAGACTTTTGTATGCGGTCAGAATGTTGGGATATTAATGGGTTTCACACCTGCTGTGGAGATGGTACCTTTCAGAGAATGGTATTAGGGAGGTCCACACACAGCTCTGCGGCTGGATCTCTAAAGTGGGCAACGGAGGAGGACATTTCTGGAAAGGCACCAAGAACTGGCTTACACTAATCTTCATGACAACTTCAGAGTTTTTCGCTAAGCTCCTTCTCTTTTGCCATCTGAGCTATTTATGAACCTGTCCCAAAATAAGTCCTTACTGACCCCCATAGCTTCTTTACCCTGCATTGCACAGTGTGATCCCAGCCCAGGAGAAACTCCCTGCCTGAGCATGGGGCTGCTGCTCTGCAGACAGATGAAATGGGTCTCATGCCTTGAATACTGCTCACATCTTCAGGGCTTGTCCTTGTCAGATGTAGAGAAGACAGGGATTTGCCTGTTCCTTCTTCAATAGTAATCTGAAGACAGACTCCTCACAGTTCTAGCTGAGCTGGTGGTCTGATGACTGGGACACCATCTTGCAGACTGGTGTTAGTTATCTAAGCCATTGACAGCCTCATGACACCTCCCTGAGATTGGATACTCAAGTCAGTCTTTCCCTATGTGTAGTGCCAGGGTCTGTGAAATTTGAGACAGGGGGTGCTGCAAGCAGTAAGCCGGAAAGAGGCGGAAGTACCCCATGTAAGCAGCTGATGGGTCTTTTGTGAGATGCATTCTGATCATTTTGCCTGCAAGCCAGAAGGCTGCAAGGCAAATGGAAATCGCCTTTACATCCATTTTAGAGGGAGAACAAATACAGTGATCACTTTAATTATATTAACATTTATGTGTCAGACAGCTTGACTTGGGCAGCCACTTTCGCATCCTGACTAGATTTGATTGGATTCAATTTACACTCAGATTCGACTCTTGGATTACTCCTTACTCCTCCATCTCTTCATCATTTTTCATGTAATTTCATTCCATACAACCTACTCAGCAAGAGCTCCTGTCATGACAGAGGGTGGATAGGATGTCACCGTGTCCTTCACTTAATCTGGGCTCTCCCCCAAGATCAAGGATACAGAGTTAGTCTGTTTGTTTATTTATTTATATATTTAGCCAAGCTGAGAAATCCAGCATTTAAAGGGGGACACAAGCAGCCTTTGATCATTGAGCAATTAGCAATGAGGTTTTGATTCCTGCAGCTGCTTACATTGATTTGCCATGGCTCACAAACTCAAGGCTGTCTTCCCAAGGAGAAGGACAAGAAACATCATCTTTGTTCTTGTTGTTCAGTTTGTTTGTTTGTTAGCTTTTAAGATAAAAGTTTAGGCTTTCCTTTTTATTTTCTGGTCCCCAGAGCTGGTGAGGAGGAGCTGGGTAGCTAGGAAGCTGTAACTGTGTAACTGTTCCCCACGGACTGCGACTTCTTTCTCCAGGTTGTCCTCAGGTATCCTTCCCCAGAGATTGCTGGATTGCCCTGTTTCCTCGAGCTTTTACTCTAGTCTTACGACTTTTATTCTAGCTCCACAGACAGACTTTTCTTCTGCTTTATAGCAATGACTGCTCTCAAATAGTTATCAGACTTTATTTCCTAATTAGAGAGGTGTAGGCAGTACAACATGCACAATGCCAATAATGTGGTATTATGTACAGCTTATGGATGTTTATCTAGCATCTGCCAAAACTGTGACTTTTTTTCCTGCCTGGCATAATGTTTTGGCAGTCTTTTGACATCAAAAGAGAGATAGCTAAGCCTCATCTATGCCTCAGTGAAAATCAAAAGATAACACTCCCCTGTAAACTTGGAAAGCCGTTACCACTCTGTGCTACACAGAAATTACAATGCAAAGAAGAGGGCAAAGCAAAGATGGGATTTGATTTGAAAGTTCTGCTGTAGGACCCCAGAATTTTGTTCCATCCATGCATGTGTATGTGATGGAAAGGTTTTAGCAGCAACAATTTTTGCTAAGTAAACAATAACAAGTTAAGATAGAAGAAAAGTATTTCCATTCTACTGACATCTAAACAGCAGTAAGTTATGCCTAGCAATGTTATGAATAGCTTTCATGATTTGAAACTTCACTGTGCTCTTAAATTTTAAGTTGCCTGTATTTAAGGAGATTTTTTTTTTAAACTAAAATGAAACCACAAAAGCTGCAGAAATGACCCCATGCTTTTCACTTTTCACACCTACAAAAATATTAGTGTTCTGTTTTTGCAATCACATAGCAGTTTACCGTTGCTAACAAACATTAGTTTTATCAATCCACATGAAAAAAAAAAAAAAAAAATTAAAAGAATCTCTACCTAACTAATGAATACCTTGCAGTTCTAAAAGTTCAGTTTCAGGTTTTAATTTTTTTTTGTAACCCAGCATATTGTTTAAAACCAATGTTCCAGATAAATTTCTAATGTGAATACTGAAAAAGAGAAATAGAAGCAATAGAGAAACTAGTCACATCTTCTTGTCAAACTGTTTTCAATTTTAAATGTGTATACAGAGGGCAACATTCAGAATTTCCAGTTTCATGTCTTGTTACACCTTCTGCAAATGTGTCTCTGTCTTTCAGAATAGAGTGGGAAAGAAGATCATTACAATACCTGATTTTGCAGTTTTGTTCTTAATGGAAAGCGGTGGAAATCTTCTGGAAATGTATCTGACAGGAGGATTTAGCTTCCAGATTGTATAAGCAAAGTATTATTCATGTACTTCAAAAAATAGGTACGGCATATCTTATGTAACCATATATATAAAACAATAAATATATACCATGACATATCGAACAAGCATTATGACAAAAATCTGTTCATTCAGGGAAGGGTATCAGAATAAGGGAGTTTCAGCCAAATTGTATCCTCATTAAGTACTTAAATCCGCAGCAACACTGAAGTAGGTAAAGATCTTGGGAATTGTATAGAAATTGTCTCCTAATTAGTGTGATGTTTCTACCTCTCTCCTGCAGAACTACAACTTGTGGGCTAGTATGTACAAAAGGAGAAGGATTGTGGATTCTGAAAACAGACCTCTCTTGCACACAAATGAGCATAATTCTATCTAAAAGAATCCCTGGAAGAGACAACAGCAAGACAAAAAATACCACAGATTGTATACCAGGATGTATACCTGAGGTAGTCTCAATGAACTTCTGAAGGTGTTGGGTATTTGATGGCTATATTTTCATTAAACAGTGAAAATATCCACAATCCCAGCCTTTCACAACCCCATCTGTCTGGGCAGTTTAACCACCTCACTTGTGTTGCTCTGCAAGCCTACTTTATAAATGCTTCTTACCTGATTTGCAGTGGCACTGGTGCAAGCACAAGGAACGGGAACTTACATGGCTCTGGTAATTCTCACAAGCTCCTTGATGCCTGTTCCAGAGCCATGAAGTATTCTTGCCATGATCTTTTAAAGAGTTTCTACCTGTTAGCTGCAAACCTACATCCCAAAGTACGACATGCTAGGAAGCATATCATGATTATACTGCTTTTAGCCACTGCCCTCCTTGGCATTCAGCTTTCTAGCAAATTATTTTCCACTACTATTTCTGTGTGAAACTTGTAGTATCCTATATAGAAAATTTCGTGTCAGAGGGCACAGGACTCTTAAAAAGTGAATGTTGTGGATAGTTAGAGACAAAAGGGATGTATCAGATCAAGCACACAGCAGAGAGACAAGAGGCAACAGTCACAAGTTGCAGCAAGGGAAATTCCAGTTAGATATAAAGGAAAAAATAATTTGACATGTGAGTGGCTTAAGGACAGGTCAGGTAGCCCAGAGACATTGTGCAGTCTCCATCCTTGGAGACTGCCAAAATGTGATTGAACAAATTCCTGAGCAGAGTGAGCTAGCTTTGAAATCAGACCTCCCTGAAGAAAGAGGCTGAACCAGATGACCTGCAGAGCCCATTCCAGCCTCAGCTACCCTGCAGCCCCATGTCCTTTCCACAGCTTCACCCCTCATCACAGTTGGTGTGCTAGGCTACATCCCAGAGCAAATCCTAAGAATGAGCTTACTTCATGGCACTGCTCAATTCATGGTACAGAGATTTTACTAATACTCAGGCAAAACACCTTAATCTCACCATTATTTCATGGTAGGCTTTCATGTGGTGGTTATCATTTGATTCAGACTTGAGCTTTACAACTTTTAAATATATGAAGCATTCCTGTCTGTTACCAATAAAGTATTCATTCATATTCAATGCTTAATCTTCCCTCTTAAATGACATCAAAACCCCAAAATGATTTTACTTTTTCTTCTATTACTTCTGCTGCTGTCCAAAAGCATACAATAAGGGTAAAATCTTGGCTCCTTTGCATTCAGTGGGACTTTCAAAATTGATTTTGATTAAATAAGGTTTTATCCTGTATCTCAGAGCTCTGTAAGAATGATCTTTTCCCTCCCAATTTACAAGACAACACTGTGTACTTAGTACTGCAGCAGCTAATTTTTAGTTAGCAGTATTTGTTTAATTCCATGTCTAGTTCTAGATCTGACATATTACCTGCAGATTTAATATCTATATCTGGGATTATTTTTTCTCAAACATTTTAGTTAGCATTTTTTGAAATTATCTCAATTTACTATTTTATAATTAAAACTGCAAACAGAATGTGGTTTTACATCTCTGTATGCATGTCTGATTTCTCAGTACAGTTCTTTTCACAGTGTTCTTCATTTGTCTCTCTGGAAACACTGTGTAAGATGTCCTCAGCCTCTGCATGTCTTTTAACTAAGACTGGATTTAATCCTATATGCAGAGACCAGTTCTAGTTTTATCTATATTCTGTGTCTGGAGTCCCAATTACATGGTCTGTTGTAAGCTATTCACAACTCATGTCTGTTAATTATTTGCTGACAAAAGTGCTGTATATCCTTATTCATGACTCTTCTTCAATCATTCTATCAGGGAAAATGCCAGTGCAATATGTTCTGACAGTATGTGACTTCCCAAAAGGAAGACAGACCACAAGGCCAGTCTGACTTCCTTGGTTATCTGCTTTTACTGCATCTGACTTTCTTCTGTTAGATACATGCAAAATTAGATCTGTAATTATGGCTCCTATTATCCCACCCTTTCTAATCTAGTGACAGATGTTCCCTCTGGCATTTGGTAGTTCTTAGCTACAAGACAAGAAAGATAAGTTTAGGAAGGTAAGTTATTAACTTGGATTGTCAACACACCATTGCCCAATAAGAAATAGAAATGCTAGAAGATCAGTAGAAGTGGAAAAGGAAGTCTTTATACCCATAGACACTGAGATTCTAATAATGATGAAACAGTACATGTGAGACACATATACAGAAAACCAGCAGAGAGCTGTGTGACAGGTGGAGGTATGTTCTCAACACCATTATGTAGAAAAATCAAACTGGCTGGGAAAAAAAAAAAAAAAAAAGGGAAAAAGCTTACAGTGGGAGGAAGAGGGGGACGAAAGGAAGAAAATTTGAATTTGTTCTTCACATCAACTACCTTGGTTTTTCTGGGTTTTTCCCGCCCTTCCAGATTTCTTTCAAGCTTACTTAACATGAACTGTTTTGAAGATAATGGGTTTGTCTGAGATTGACAGGAGGTATGAGTACCCTCTCATTTTAGGAAACAAGGATCTGTCTTCAACACAGCCAGTTCAGGTCATTCTGTAGGGTGTATGTTTAGGATCATACATAAACTCCCAAAGAAGCGATATGAAGTTGCAGAAGACTCAACGGAGAACAACTCAAAGGAGAGGTTCTTAATATGTGATTATTCTAGAAAATGTGGAAACAGGGCTTTACTTCCAAGAATAGTCAAAGGCAGCAAAGAACCGAGCAGGGGAATCTGGATACATGCTGTCATCTATTTGGACTTAGCAATCACAGTGAGGCAAACCCTCATGCATCTTTTTGCAAGATCAAGCTGTAGTGTTGGTTCCAGTATAAGATGAGGAGGTGCAGGGCAGAGCAGAAGTATTCTGTATATTTTTTTCTGGTAGTAACATTCCATAGAAACTGAAACAATTCATAGAGATTCCTGTAGCAACTTAATAAAACAGCACACAACTAACATAAAAACCCCTAGAGTTAAATCAAGCCTTCAGTGAACTGAGCCTCTAGACTAAACTGCATCTTCCATGGTCAGTACAGATTTCTGTCTGAAATATGCTTCTCCAGCTGGCCTAAATTTTCTGTGCCAGAGTATGTTTCTGACTAGACTAAGGAAGGTCTTTACAGGCTCACCAGACTGCCATCCAGGCCAAACTTCAAGCTTAGACTCCTTCAAAGCTGGGGTAAACAATACAGCTCTTTCACCCCACCTTTAATAAAACATCAGCTATCAGTCACTTCCAAAGGCAAACCACACTAGTACACTAGTTTTGAGCAAAATAAGAAAACATGGGAAGGTTTAAAGCAGAGAGACTGCTGTAGACCTGCTGGTCCCATGTACACTGCTTTCTGAGGTACACCATGGAGCTCTAATACCCTTCCTCCCTCCCTACTGCAGGCCCTTAAGTCACATCCATAGCATATGAGGCATGTCTGCAATGCAAGCAGTTTTTCTGCTTCTGTCCCACAAGCCACTTAGAAACAAGCCACAGTGGCCTCTCATAGAAAAAAAAAAAAGAAAAAAAAAAAAAAAAAAGAGTGCAAAGAGGGAGAGGGAATGTGAGTCAGAGACCAGTTCTCCAAGCTGTCAACCACTCATTCCCATGGACCCTTTCTGGCAGTGGCAGTACCTGTTTGTGCCCATAACTTGCATCGTCTGGTAGGCTGGCACCCCGTCCGGAGGATATGTGCATGCGCATGCCTATGTGCATGTGTGTGTCTGTATATATGCATATGCAGAAGGCTAATTTTAGACAGAAGGTTCCTGCTTGGGTGCTGAGTCAGGAAACAAGCTACTTATTGTCAGGTAAAGCACTCTTCTTCTCCAACAGGATGCAAGGTAAGTCATTGTTCTCCCAGACAGTCCATGTATAATTTCCTTGCTTGCAGAAGCCAGAGCCAGTCCCTCTGCAGCCCCCATGCTCGCAGAGCTGTGTGGAGTGCCAGGCAGGTGAGTTCTTGCCTCAAGTCCCCCAGTCCTGCATGCTCTGTAGCTCACACCTGATAGGAAGCTAAGTCCAAATGCTTGGGATGGAGATGGCAGTGGAAGAGAAGCAGTTTAAAAAGCTGCTTATCTAGCACTGGACACCTACCAGTGAATGTGTGTTGGAACTAGCAGTGTTTTGCCCAAGGAATCACAAGCCCCTCAGAAAGCGTGTGTCATTGCATCCCTTCAGATCAGCCTCCAGATCAAAATGACAGATCTCTGCCTGGAAGATCCAGGCATGTGACCTAGAAAGAAAAAGGCAGTATATAGTTGCTACAGGAAAGTTCTGGGGGGAAAAAGAACATAATGGCAGTGTAACCCTATGGCTGTCCTGACTTCCTGCAGCTGCTGCTGTCACCTGCATAGTGTTCCCATCTCTGAGGCTCCTGAACCACCATATGACCAAGACAATGGGAGACCTGGATCCAGAGATGATCCAGGGAAAGCTGGAAAAGGCTTTTCCCAAACACAGCTCTGGATCTAACACTGATGAACTCCCATGTCCTCTGAATCCAGCTGTCTCTGAGAAAAAGGGATGCATCCCCCACCTTCTTCAGGACGGTGAAGAACCACATGAGAGTAACTTGTGACAAAGTGGTTTGGGTGGCAGTCCCTAGTTGTTGCTTCATGGCCTGGAATGGCTGCCTTGAGCATGGGGTGAGTGCAGACAGGGGGATGGGTGCTACTTGCAGAGCTGGCAGTCATCCATGTAGTTGTATCCTTCAGATTGTGCTACCAACACACACTGCAGCACATCAGCTTGGGGAGTGCTGGCAAGGTAAAAAGAACCGGTGCACAGCACAAAAGCTGATATGCAGGAGAATTTGTGTCTTTGTGAGATGATACACATCTAGTGATGATTTTGAAGTGCAGAGGTATTTTTATCAAGGGAAGGCCTCTGTGATGTCACAACCTCTTTGCCTTAACTGGAGACGACAGGGTGACCCCTGTGACAAGCTGGATCAGCAGGGGTTGCACACTCCTGAGCTGTCCCATCTCTTCATTAAAGCAGCTCTGCCAAACAAAGGGAAGAGAGACCATGTCCAAGGGAAGGCCTTGAGGGAATGACAAGGTCTGTGCATCCTGAAGGATGCTTGATGTCCTTGATGAAACCACTGGTGCCTGGCTTTCCTTCACATGCAGGCATGTCCACTTTCGTGCATCAGCTGCTGCCAGCTGTGCTTCTTGTTCCCAGCTGGTGTTGCAAGATCTGCCCCACACCGCTGCTCGACAGAGCAAGGGCAAATGCTGGGGGATGCTGGATGGTTCTGCAGAAGCAGCAGCTGGAGGGAGAAATGGGGTGCCCATGGGCATGTGTGTAGCCAGCAGCAACTGCTTATGACTGCTGTGAATGGCCTGTGCTGTATGGCTGGCAGCTGAACAGAGCCAAGTAGCCCGATCAAAACAGTGTATGTGAAAAATGTTTCTTTGTTCCATGAAGACTTCAAGTAGGGCATAGAGATGCATTGGTGTGGAGATAAAGGCTGTACTGACCTTATTTTGTTGGATGCATCAGTAAATCACAGCTGGTCTGACATAGCCATTCCCAGAGGTGATGCTCAGGGGAATTCCATAAACCTGGATGTTTCTGCCCAGAGTGGCACTTGGGTGTTTCCCTGATGCTCTGGATGTGATCTAAGACAGGACTTCACAGAGCTACCAGGTGAAGTCGTGGAGCTGTGGTAAAGCATTCAGGGCCTCATCACTTCTTTAGTGACCCTGAGCCACTTCATTACTTTTCCCTCAGGTTTTCAGCTATAAAAGAAAAATAAACATACATTATGTCTCAAGGGTACTTTTAAGTTAAGCCTGTTAATTACTATATCATGTACAGTTATTAAGGTAATGGAGCCTATATAAGCAGGTAAGAAATTCTGCTGTGCTTAAGCAGAGGAAAATATCATTAAATAGTTGTCAACAGAAACTGTAAATATCTTGACTTCTTCATAAATTGAGTGGTCCAGTGTTGTGATATAAGTAAGGGTACCCCACATGAGCTGAGTCCACACTGCACAGAAATATGCCTTTTGCAAGGCTGTATGTTTACACACTATAGCCTGGGCAAATGCAAGTTCTGACTGCTCCTGCTGCAAGCTAAAAAAACAGTGAGGCTCTATTAGTGCAGATAACATTAGGTAAACGCCACAGGTAAACTCCAAGAGCAAACTGTGCCTGCCTGCACAAACCAATGGCTGAACCATTCTCCGAGCCATTCTCATATGTATAGTACAATAGCCTTCTGCAGAAAGCCCCTGCATCCTCTTCTATTCCAATGCAGCAACAGCTGATCTGGGAAAAGTGGTTTGAAGCAGCAAAAAAAGAAGCAAGTGAGAGAAGGGAAGTGGAACTCTCCCATGCCTATGATGGCTATTTGCTAACTCTGCTCATAGCAATATTGCAGTGCTTTTTACTGAAGTCAGAGGAAGTCAGTCATTTTCTTTAAAAGAATAAAATAATGTTTAAAGAAGGGCTGTTCGCCTTCACACCAGACAGATTTTTCACAGTCCATTTCAATGTATCTGAAGCCAGGCATTGACAGTGAGAGCCCTGGCACAGAGCACCTCTCTCAAGTGAGTGGTGCCGGTAGCTGCTGATGCTGCTGTGGACTCCACAAATGGGGGAGCAAATACTGCAGACTCTGTGCAGTTGCAGCTACATTGTTAAATACGGCCAGATTTGGCCTTATTTTTTCATTTTCCTCCAGTTTTTCAAAGATCAAAATTCTCCTCAAAAGATCCCCACTTTTGAAAAGATGGTAACTAATTGACATAAGTCTGTAGCTGATAAAGTGTGTTTCTGAATAATCTGCTGGCATTTGCTCAAGAAGAAATATGATCTGCTATAAGTAAGTGCCTAAGGAGGTTCTTTAAATATACTTTTTCTCCTCCAAAATCTCTACTGTCAGGGTATTTTATGAGAGGAAAAAAATCCTTACTCTTATTAAAAATACCTATGG
This sequence comes from Athene cunicularia, assembly GCF_003259725.1. Lineage (NCBI taxonomy): Eukaryota > Metazoa > Chordata > Aves > Strigiformes > Strigidae > Athene > Athene cunicularia. The sequence goes on along the minus strand of NW_020799142.1, from coordinate 12,301,459 downwards.
TCAGACCTCCCCTTTTAATCCAGAAGATTTTTGTTTTAAGGACATTTTCTTGTTTAATATGTTGCTAAAGTACGCTGTTGACAGATACTCTGCCAGTAGCAATTTCCCCTGGGAAAGTGAAGTAGTATAGACTTCCTTCCTCATCTGAGAAAAAAAAAAAACAAAACAAAACTGAAATGTGTTTTTCCAGGCAGCTGGTCAAGGAAGCAGGTGTCAGGCTCATAAGAAAGTCTGCAAGTTCTGCATCATAGCCCCCTTCTTCCCCTGCTCAGCTAATGACAACATCCAAATCACACTGAGACTATTCCTTGTGTGAGTAAGAAAATACTTCCTTGTTGCCCCAAGGCACATTTAGCCTATGCTATATATAATTTGACAGTCATTGCTGCTGCAAGTTATAAAAGCAGCTTCAAGTTCACATTGCCTTTATTTCCTGCCACAGATATCTGTCATTCGTGGAAGCTAATGTCTCTGTGCAAGTTCTCTGGCTGCTTGGTCTGGATACTTGGCAGACTTGGTTATATTTTCTAATTTCATTAATCTCCTTTCCAGCCTTCCTTCTCTTTCTTCCTTGCTGCATGTACACCTATGTCTTCGACTAGTCTACTACTCTCCCCCTTTCATTCCCAGATCAGTGTCAAAATACCCATCTTTCCTGCATTTGAATCATCTGAAGATTTGCTTCCCTTACACACTGAGCTCCGTTATGCTCGCCCTCACCCCACTCCTCCTGCTTGTGTGGTACCAGACTCCTCTCTGCGCCAAAGCACAATCTTCACTTGTTGAAGCAGCCACCACCGGCTCGCCCACCCAAGCCATCTGGGCCTGCAGCCCTCTACTCCGCCAAGTCCCACAGCATTCAGCTCTAGGAGATTATCTGCAAGCCATTCCCCTGACAATTAATTTCTTTTCTCCCTCCACTACTTTTTGGACTGTAAATCCACGATTACTATTGTGCTCTGCAAAGTGTTTTCGAAAGCAAGCTGAATCGGGCACTCTACAGATTGAGATGAGATCATGTTGCACTTTATTGCCTTAAGAAGTGTTTGGCAGGCAGGTACTACATTGTGTACCATGGTAACAGCTGATGGAAGGGAAAATATTATAAATACATGCACCACACCGAAGTCACTAGAAAAGTTGGTATTTGCAAGGGTTACTTTGTGGTGCTTTATAAGACATCATTATTTACTTCCTTTTAATATTTTATTCTTTTATATACTATGACTTTGCAAAGAGGAAATAAAAAAATGCCAGCTTCTCAAATTCAGTTAAATTTTGGTAAAAGTCAGATTTCTAATGGTGATTATTGTATGCAGGTGTTTTCTTTCAGTAAGGGTTCAGATTGCCTTTTGTTTTTTGGTGGATAGTGTGAATTAAATCTTTAAGAATACAAGGAATAAGATAAAAACAAGTGGCACACAGACTTAGAGAAACAGATTTACTGACACAAACAAAGCACCCAAATCCTGTTAGTGGTCATAGGAAGTGCCAGCAATAAAATAAGAGCTCAGTTTGTCATTTTGTCATTACTTCTTTTTTTCAGGTGCATGGCTCAAGTCTGTCTGCAGGTCTGTGGGTTTTGTCTTCTAAATCTTCATCTCTTACCAAATCAAACCAGCTCCTCCCAAGCTTGCATGCATCCTCACCACATAAAAACATGCTCAGCCTTTGGTCCAAGCTATTCCTGGCCACATGTTGATGCATGCCAGCCAAAGTGGTGCTGGAGGCTCTACTAACAGGCTACTTCCTATGTTTTAATTCCCAAATTAATCAGTAATTTTGTTCTCTCTTCTATCTGGTACCCAATTTCATAAAATTTAAAATAATTTATTTATCTTTAAGACTTCCACTCCTCTTCCAAACATGGCTGCAACTGGCCAATGGACTTAAAACATACTTGCAGGAAAATCGACAAGATGGGAGTTAACAAGATCTCTGAAACCTTGCTCTGGCAGGAGGCCATGCTGCCACTCCAATGACACCACCGCTTGATGTTAATTTTAGTGCTCCTCACTGAGCAGGTTTGACACCCCAGCAGTTGCACTCTTCAGGTAGAGCCAGCGTATATGTGAGGAGAGGAAGGCGGATGATGTTTGGTTCATGCAGTGAAGCAAGATACTCAAATCCACATCTGGGTCTTGGCCATAGGGCTGGATCTGAAAAACGATTTACATTTTAAAAAAGATATAGGAGAACTTTTCTCCCACACTGCAGTCCAAAGCCTGTCTGGTCAGTTTAAACTTGAAAGGATACCCTCGACCAAACTGCCATTTATACAGATTCCAGAAGGTCTATCTGCAGGGCATTTCTCAATCCAACTGACTTGAATATCAACAGCTACATCTGCTCTAGGAAAAAAATCCCAATTCTGGGACACTGATAGATGACCTAGCCATGTCCCTTTGTGGTACTGGGGTGAGATCTGGTCACCCCTGAGTCCTGCAAAGAGAACCATGATGCGTGCCATGGATGGGAGATACAGTACTCCTCAGCTAAATGCCCAGAGCTGGGATTTGAGTGCCTCTCCAGGAATACAGTGTGGCAAAAACCTGAAGATCCTATGTGCTTCCTTGGATTGACATTTTGATCCCTCTGTTCCTCATTTAACCCTTTACAAAATACAGGTGATAATAATGCTTCTGACTTGCCATTTCTTTCTTGCCCAGGAAGCAGCGGGGACTGTCTCTAAGCCTGTGCTTTGACTACGCCCAGCACAACTGTACCTTGACACCAATATGAACTTTTGCGTGCTACTTGAATAAAAAAGCAAAGTAATATTACACATTGCTAGTGATAGAAAAGTATCTGTGCATGATAAGCAGTGATCCAAAACCTATTTCCAGCTTTGAAACTCAGTGTAGTTGTGCCTTGTGTGATTTCCAAGTAACAGCACTTTGCTGACATTGGTAAGAAGGAGGGGAGGATGCTTGCCAAGTTCAGATGGCAAAGTGGGATAAACCTTGCTGACAGGCTAGACAGAGTCCTTGATGGTCCCTCTCAGTTACAGTCAAGGAAAATCTGTTGAGGTAGCTAAATCACTAGTGACAAAGATATTTGTTCTTCCCTAGGAACCAGTTCATACATGTGCCAAAGTACCAAGAAGCAGACAGTGATATTCTTTTTCCACATGGGAGTCAGTACACCATGTGTCCAGCCTGCTTGTCACCTATTTGTAGCTTGAGTACATATAGTAATCATAGCTGATATGTACTTGGTCTTCTTCCAGGACCCTCTAGAGAGTAACGCAATTACATCTCCAGTGAGTTAGAAACGCCAGCTTCAGCCAATATTTTGTGAGACTGTTGGCGTGCTGAAGTTTATGTCCAAACCAAATCCTGTCAGTAACCTGGACAGAAGTTTAGCATGTCACATAAGTGGTTTGCATGACATCTGCAAAAAGCCAAGAATGGGTTTCTCATTTATTTGGAGGGGGAAAGTGCATGAAATGCTCTATTTCCTATCAGCATTGCCTTTTATGGGTTATTTTCAATTACAGTCTTAGGCTCCCTGTTACGCTGTTGATTAGTGTGCAAGCAACAAGACCTTTAAGAGATTAGACAACTCATTTGAAGCTACAGCTAGCAGCCTGATAAGAGAGGTGACACACAGATCTCTCACAGTTCCTTATGTTATTTTCCCTGTAATTACAATAGTCATATCCTAGTTAATAAGCTTTGAGTCAAACTTCCCTTTAGCCATGATGAAAGAACACTGCCGTTGATTAGCTACACATGTAACTGCTAGTGAAACCCTGGAAATTACAGCTGAAGTAAGGAAAGACACTATCTGAGTGCAGCTGTATTTTGCTTTCCTGCAATGTAAATGCATTTTTTACAAATATGTTCCTGTATAATGCAAGTTTTATTTGTAAGGACTTACTTTTGATGTAATCAAACTTACATTCAAGGCAGATTCAAAAGGCTCCCAGAACACAAACTGAGAAAATATGAGCAAGATTAAAGCAGAAAGTATATACATCATCTAAAATGATTTGAGGAAATTAAATGAGCTGTGCTATGAAAACTAGAACTGAGCAAGCTTCATCTTCCAAAGATTTGTATGTGTTGTCTTCCCCTCAAGCAGTTTCCTTGAAATAAACCCAGCTCCCTACAACCCACTCCTGCTTTGCCGCCTTCTCCATGCCATGAAGGGCAGCAGGTGTCGTAACCCAGACAGTGACTGCCAAAAGCAACATAAAACAGTGAAGCTCTGCCTAGCATTGCCTTCATGGGGTACTCATTTGATTCTTGCTCATTTTTCAGATGTCTCCTCCTGTACTGCATTTCCTTGAAATCTGCGAACAATTATTGGGATGGAGAGGGAGAAATGTCAGCAAAAATAGACAGGCAGGCTTATGGTCAATGAGACTGGAAATGTTTTCTTCCATTAGAAGGTCTGGTTAAGACAGAGCAAAAGTTGTTAGTTATGAGCCAGCACAGCAGAGGCACTTCCTGAGGTAAGATAGATGTTCTCAAAACAGGATCAGTACTGCTGCTTAGTACATTACTTTATCCCTCACTGTATGATGACTCTTCTCGTTTTCCTTTTCCTGACCTGTCACCTGGAAAATTGGGATGGTGATTATAGGGTCATTCAAGAACTTTGAATGTAATGTAGCTTTTGATGTTAGTGAGAAAGGAAGTAGGATTTTTTCCATAACTTTAACAGCTACAATAGTCTAATAATTTACTGTTAATAATAGACCTTCATTTATAGGCTTAGTTACCTTACCAGAGTACTTCTGATATGTATTTGCACATCTTATGTGCTACTTGCAGCTGTTGCAGTCTTAAGTTAAAGATGGGCCAGAAGTATTGCATTCCTGAGAAATGGCCCCCGTGATATTTTTCAGTCAGGGTATCTGTGTTGCCAGGCATGCTCCATAGTGAAGTGATAGGCATATAACAAGCTGGTTGTCTGGCTGCTACATACCACAGATGAGTTGTCATGCCTTGGTCAAAACAACAAAGCATGAAATACTTTTCCCTTTACTGAGAAACACAGCATGTCATAATAAAAGACCAACTCCTCTCCGCTCTTACAGAAGAAACTTCCATTATATATTTTTCTTAGGAAACTGGATGAAGGGTCAGATAAACCGCAGAATATCTTGTGTCCATAAGTTGTCTTGAGTTACATGAATTAAGGGTATCACTTGTATCTCTTCTGTCATAAGATAAAAATGACCACAGATGAATGCAAACAATTCATTTTTATGGACTCCATGTTCAAGAGTTTCATCAATGTCAGCACATGATGTAATTTGCATCTGGATATATTTCAACTGAAATAGGGCTAAAATCACAAGTAACTAGGCAACTCCTACTTATATTCTGGGGTTTTGTGCTATTCTGGTACACAGAGAAAAAGTGTTGGGCTTGTGAATGGTGCTAGTAGGAGTACAACTGTAACAGACAGTTAACACCTTTTCAGATTTCTTGAATGTGGCATTTCCTAATCCACGCTCAGAAACACCATGCTACTCTTTGCACCTTTTGCCCAGATCTATGGGAAAATTCTCAAAGGTCATTTAAAGAACTAGTTTTGATGGGAACAAAAAATGTACAGTACTAAAGAGGCTGTTTACATTAGTTCTAAAAAAAGTCCAGAACTTTCTATTCATTTCATAGAAACACAGTGCATTTTGCCTCTCTTGGTACACTGTACATGAAATGTAAGACCAGAACAAAACCCTGCCTGAGATGAGTCTGCAACAAGGAAAAAGCTAAACAAATTTTTCACAAACAAATAAAAAAATGAAGAATCCAGAGGACAATTTATGGTTCACTGAATCAGTTCGGTGCGTAATTTGTGAGCCACTTTTTATACTAAGTTGAGCATAACAGGCTTTAAAAAAATTTTTTGGTCATTATTGTGCCACAGTTTTCCTGTGTATTCTCCTCTTCATTTACTGTGCAAATGTACCATAAATCCTTGTGCTATACCATTTGATCAATGCAAAACGATAATGGTAGGCTTGCTTTGAGCATCTTATGCAATTGTAATTTCTTATCTGCTGAGTCATTTTCCAGGTTATTAAAAGGTGACAGTCACCAAGTAGTTTCTTGTTAAAAACTTGCCTTGTCTGTCATTGGTTGAAAACCCTTTCAAATACCTTGTCACAGTGGTAACTGCAGTGTTGCTGCAGCTGTCATGGTCTGATGACACAGGTGAAGAGAGGTCTGTGGGAAGTGAGAGAATTTCTTTTAACAGGCCAACTAGTACAGCTGGAAAAAGTAGATTGAGCTTGCAAGGCCCATATCCTTTTCAGGCCAGAAAAATTCAGAGAAAAACTAAAATCTAAATACAGGTCAAATAAAAGGAAGCTAATACCTAGGGAGCAGTAAAGGTTAAGACTCTCACTGGTTTCACCCTCACACTTGATGGAGGTAAAAAGGAGCAGTCTCAACAGGAATATCTTCCTGACTTCAGTTCCTGCTAGGTCTTTCATCCACACCTCCTCCCTAGGACTAGCTATTTGAACTCAGTAGACGCCCACTATTCAGTCTAAAGCTGAATTCATAACTAAGTATGCCACTGGCTGTGTGTCCCCATCTTCCAGCAGGAGAACATCTTCTTATTCATATTGGATTTCCACTTAACTTTATGTGTCTTTTTCTTGAGCTTTGTTGATAACTTGCAAGGAACTTTTGTTACATAGAGAACCACAATGGACCACTCAAAAATCACAAGCAATGCTTAAATGGGAAATACGCATTTTAAGGTTACTGCATGCATGGAGATTTTGGCAGTTGATTAAAAAAAAAAAAGAACAGAAATAGAATTACATATGAAGCAGCAAAGAAAGCTCTCAGTGTGAAGGAAGGCTGATGGTACAAATTTTAAATAATATGAAAGAAGAAACAGACTTCTATGTAGTTCCCTTTCATTCTGCCCCTCCATGGACTTAGCTGCCTTGTCTTTTATGTTTATGTCAACAATCTGCTTCTTGTTTCAATGTCTCTTTATTTTTGCAATCCATACTCATACAATACCAAAGGCTCTTCAGACACTGGTAAAGAATGGTGAGCTAGGGAAGATCAGGAGCTTACCCTTGTGCCAGGGTGAGGAACATCCTGGGGCTGAGCTGTGGTAGCCATTGCCCCTTACAGAACTGGCTTCTGCAGGAGGGGCAATGAATGTGTAACCAACTACTTTCAGAACAAAACACAAAACTTAGGTTCATCTTGGCTTTTCACACACTCAAATCTAAACAACACAACTACTCTCTCATGCGAAGAGAGACCACAAAGCTCACAAGTAGAAATGCATTCACAGCCCCTTTGCCACCTAACCAAATATTATTCAAAAAGTTGGGAAGGTGACCAAGAGAGAGAAACCCCTTAAGGTGAATGGGGTGAGATGCTGCCCCTGACAGACACACAACAGACAGAGCTTATGAAGAAACCATATGTGTACACTGCTTAAGAGACTACCTAGTGCACACATCTCTATGCTTCGTGGTGAAGAAGTAAATTCTGTCACTTTTTGGGTGGTTGCCCTCAGTTTTCAATGCCAGTTCACGTGCTATTTGGGGCCTCCACAGTGTGGATGCTAATTTCTGTCAGATCCACTGCCTCTTGCTTTTTGGCTTCTTTTAGGTTTGTGGGTTTTATGTTTTTTTTTTCCCCGGAAATACACAAGATTAAGAGTGTGCAGAAAACCCTCAAAACTTGCCCAAGACTTCAGAGTCATTTTATTCAATGATGACAGCTGCCTGGCCCAAGGACAAGGGTGTTTGCTCAAGCACATCAGATTCACAATCCCATAGAAATGAAAGTGGCCAGTGCTTCAGCAAAATAAAACCCCAGTGAAAGGATATCTTTACCCTCAGCACACATCCACCAGCTCCTTTGTTTCTCTTTCTGCTGCTGATGCGATGATGGAAAGCACATAGAAAACAAGCACAATTACCTCTTAAAATTCTCATATTATGATGGCATACAATTCTTCCTGGATTGTAAGATGAAACTGGAAGATGCTCATTGTTGTAAGAGAAAAAGCGGCATGAGTTCCAGATAAAGTTCAAAGGAGCCTATGAAATATGTAGCTCTAAAATGCAATGTTTCAGATTAAAAGACATAATTGTTAAAGGACTGATGACAGTTTAGTATTTAAAAGAAAGAAAAATCTAACATTTTTTAAATGATACTCAAGCCTGTCTCCAGCCCATAAATCTAATACGTGCACTGTAAGATCACAGCAAAAACTTCTGAACAGTACTCATGTTGGTGCAAATCTCCTTGAAATGGCAGCCATACTTGGCAAGCGAGTCCTGTGAATAGTTACAGCCTTCTCCCATTTCACAGGATTTGAGGAATCTGTGGCAGTGCTTCGGGAAGGACTTCTGAGGGACTTTGGTTTTCAGCAAGTGCAGAGGGTGTAACTTTCCCCAGTGTGAGAAGTACTGGCAGCATGATTAGAAGAAGATTCTCCACAGTACATGGTTTTCAGTTCACTAAGAACATCAGAAAGAAGGTGCTGTCCTGTATTAAGCAGTGAGGGCTTACAAGTGAGGCATTTGAGGAGCATAATTTGACAATGTGAAATTTCACAACAGGCACATATCTAATTTAAAAGTGATCATCCATTGCAATGAAAGAAAATCGATTTGACATTAACCATCTTCACACTAAAATTCACTGTTACTGGGACAATTCAATTTAACAAAGTTAATCATCAACAGATGCTTATATCTACTGGTGTACAGAATGTAATGTGCCTTTGTTGTATTTTTTCATCTGTAGCTTGAAGTAGCATAAGAGCCATGTGTTTTGAATGAATGTTAAGGCAGAGAAATTGGATGACTTCTTTTTAAGGAAAAAGTATTTTATCGTTAAATGTGATGTGCAATTGAATTAAATTGTTTTCTCCTCTTAAAAACAAGTGTAACGAAAATTGTGAAATTATGGCAACCTACATTAAAATTTAAGTCTTTGTGACTTAATAACATACTTGACATTAAGATTCAGGCAGTGCATAATTACTACCAATATTTTAAAGAAAGCAGAAAAAAAAACAAATAACCAAAAGAACTAAGAAAAAAACAATGGAGTTAGAACCAGTTTGCTGAAGTGATAATCTGACTTTGGACAGGTTCAGCATCCTCAGAAACTGTAGAAAGACTGTTTTTGTCATTTTATTTATTCAGCATGGGTCATGTCAATGAGGTATCCTCTCAAAGCTGAGAAACTGCAAGTTAAAAGGAAACTATGCTTTCCCCAAAACAAGGTGTGGGAGTCAGGAATCATAATTCTAACATCTGAAAGAACATAGGCCTTATGCCAGCAAGTGTCCAGATCAACAAAGTATTTGTGGCTTCTAGAAAGAAGTTAGAAACCTGAAGACAAGTTAGAAGATGAAGTATTTTATTAGTTCTATAATGTTTTCTGTATTTATAAAATTGTTCTGCTTTAAATGCAGAAAGAAAATAATAATCAAAATGAAACCTCAGTGTTAAATGGCTCAGATGACAAAGCCCCTCTGGAGAGTCTTCAGAGCCATCCTGTGAAAATGGAAGTGCTACAGTTTTGAAATCCTGGATGGGACATTAACATACTTTCTCTTAATAAAGAACTGTTCCTAAAAAGAACAAGGTAAAATATATTAAGGTAGCATGTAGAAGGGGAGGTGTACTAGAGGAAAAACAAAGAGAAGGTGAAGGACCAGCGCCCCTACCTCTCATGTGTTACCATTTGAAATGATACAGGAACATCCATCCTGTGTCAAAACTGCATGGCTATGCAGAGACCTGCCTAAACATTAAAGAGACAACCTTCCTTCTTAGTAACACAGCTGAGAGAATGAGTTTCTCCTTGCCTTTTCCCTAAACCTCATCCTATCTTACACTGTAAACTGTGTGACAACATACTATAATTTTCATGCAGTATAGTCTGCCACATAAAGGTGAGTGGGGCAGGGAGGACCCACAAGACATTTTATGATTCAGAACTTTCGGAGATATTCAAGGAGCAGATCAGCAGTGATCAATGTTGCCCTTTGTCATTTTCTTTTACCTGTGGACATCAACCTTCCATCTCTCAGTGGATTTAAGTTTGACTCGCTTTATGTATTTTACAACTGAGATCAAGTAACATATTCCATGATGATGGTCAGGAGTCTATTAAACCCATCACCTTTAATTAGTTAATTAATTTATTACTTCACCTATCAGGACAAGAAAGAGATGCAGAGTGGAATGAAGTTAACTGGTGCTCATTTGGCAATAGTTACAATTTTTGCTTCTCTAAACATCCAACTGACATGACAATGAATGAAGTGGTTTATGAATATTCTATGTTTTACAACTTCAAAAAATACATGTAGTGTAATACTGTTTCTAGTATAGAAATAGCCATTACCAAAATGTATGAACAATTCCCAGGACTCCAGTGTCAACATGCCATAGAAAAGCAAAGCTGAGAGCAAATATGAGTATGGCTTGCATCAGGAAAGTTTCAGTCTCATTTTATTTGCTTTATTAGAATTAAAAGAAGATCTAATCAAAAGATTTTAAAAGAGTGAAACAGATCAGAAATAAGCAGTTTCTGTTTCTTGTTAAGCTGAATATGTTTTCATTGCTACATTCAGATGACAAGCAGCTTTGATTTTCCCCTGATAAGCAAATGGCCATCTCTTGGAAAGAACATGTTTTGAGAGATGAATAGCTCATGTGCATATCTATCTACTTTGAATTGATGCAGTGTGGTTTCTTCAAAGCAGATTTAAAGCTGAGAAAATGTTATGGTGACCTAGTTGTACATGCCAGAAATAATTAATTTTGATCAGCAAAGTCTCAACAAAGTAAGAGATGTCAAATGAAATACTGTGAGCCTCTTCAGTCTATTTTGAAAAAATGAACTGAGTCACCCTGATAGAAGCAGAGCATTTTCAACAGTATTGAAACAGAGTTGATTGAGTATCTCTGTGTTTTGAACGTGGGTGGAGCTATACTCAATCCGTATCTAACTTTAATGCATTAAGATGATCTTTCATTCATACTCATCAACAAAAAGAATGCAGCTGTCAATCAGAAATCCCCAGCAGAACAGGGAGAAATCTGATCAAAGCCATATTTATTTCCCTTAAAACTAAACAAGGAATGATGGCAACCTGCTCAGAATGTCTCTGACAGGATAAGGCATACAACAAAAATCCAAATTTTGTTCCAAATAAACAGCACTTTATGTCATTTAAACTATAGATTACATTAAGCAGTGACTTAATACGAATAAAACTGATCTGTGGAGAGTTATGTAAACATCCTACTACAATTATACATAATTTTCCATTGTAAATGTTCATAGGAATATTCATTCTTACTACAATGGCTGGATGTCAGCTACCAAAAGTTATACAAATGCATTCAAGACAAGGAAATCCTAAACTATTTCTTCTCAGTAATGCTCATTCCAACTGAACTCGATGAAACCAGGACTTTGGCTCCACAACAATGAGGCCATATACATAACATTCACTAGCAGCCTTCATTATCCTTAGAAAAGCCTGTTTTCTACAACTTTGCTAGCAGTAGCATAGGGTTTGCACATCAGGGCAGTTTGGACTTTGAAAACTTTCTATAATCCAAATTTTCGTTATAAGCACATGAGAAAACACTGGATACTGATTAGGAAAAAAAAAAAAAAAAAGAGAGAACCTGTTCCTTCTGGATTGCGTTTCTCACATATCCTCCATCCCTTCTCTGTTTTGTCAAGCTGTAGAAAGACATTTTATGCCCTTTCACTTTGTTCACTTTGCCTAGGCAGACAGGACTTCTGTGTCCTATGGTCCTCTGACCACCTGCTTCTTCCAGGCTCTATCGGCTCTGCAATTTGGACCCTATTTAAGTCCAGGAAGTAATTTCCTGTGTCAATGATGGATTTGAAACAGACTTAAGCAGTACATATTTGCCCATCACTGACAGCCTCTCATTAGTGTTGGCACCACTGCTGACAAATCCCTCCCAAATTTTTGCTACTCTGCATTTTCCTCTTATTTTCTAAGTCTGCCACCAAGATAATGATTCTTTGTTTCCAGTCTTCCCTCTTTTGTACTTCTCTCCTTAAGCCTATCCTGGTGTTGATGCCTTTCCATTTCTTCATTTCCCACACCACTGAATACCTTCTTTAATTTCTTCAGTGGCTTTTTTTTTTTTTTTCCTGTTTTCTATATGTTTGAAGTATCCTCTCCACCTGCACAGTTCTCTGTCTCTTCATGTCTTATTTCCCTTCATGGTTAAAAGAATGTTTTATCTGTTACAAAGCACCACAAACACTCAAGCTGCCATATAAATTACACAATGTGCCAATGAAAATAAGAAAAGAAAATACTGCAGCACAAATACTCACTGCTCAGCTGCCAGAGCTTTCCTTGTTCTTTTAGAGCTGCCTCGGATGCTGACTCCCATTTATACCCACTTGATTGACCTGCTGGCACTGCTAAAATGGTGTAATGTGGTTTAAACATAGATCTGAGTCAGGCTGCAATTCTGCAGTGGAATGCTCTCTCTGAACAGAGTCCTATTCAATGGACTTGGGATCGGCAAAAGGGTTATCCACAGAAACAGCAGTGCCATACCAGGCCCTTGGTATTGCAGCTGCAGTTGCATGGACAGGATGGCTGTGTCTGGTCGAGGCCAGGAGCTGTTCTCCTGAATGCTCTCATAAAGTCTCCTCCTCCTCTCGGTGATGGCAAAATTACATTTCAGCCACCATACATCTGCGTATGGCGGTAACAAGCATCAGCTTCTCAAACATACGGATTTTTTTTGTAACTTCCAGGTCACTACCACAGACAATCATCCCTGTCCCTGCCTCCCCATATCGACTGTTAACATTTCATCTGACTAAAGCACTCATGCCTCCATCCTCCCAATATCCAGCAGCAGCACCTTCCCGCACTGTAGCAACACAATGCACTTGTGTAGGACAAAGCACTTCAGCAGATACACCTAGTAACACCTCAAAACATGACCAATAGAACCCCAACCACATGGCTCTGACTGATAAAAACATGCTTGTTATTCTGTTTGAAATGTATCCAAAAAATCTCTCAAAAGGAAACACATCATACAAAAATAATGTACATTTTTGCTATGTAAAATGGCACACTCTACTTCCTCTTTTAATGCTATTGAAAATCATCCCAGCTTACATCCCATCTCAGAGGGTATATACAGTGGGAAGAAATCCTTGCCATGGGATTTACTCTTGAGGCCGGCTTTGTAAGCTTCAGAAAAGGAGTAAGCATTTGAATGGGAAATAAGGGTCTCCATAGCTGAGAGATCTAATGCCCTAGATCTAACAGTCCCAGGGAGTCCAGAAATGGAAGCTTTCTGAGAGCTTTATACTTGGCATGCCCCTCTTGATTTGGCATGCCATGCCATGTCTTATCCTTTCCTAATTCAAGCTCCTCTTCCAGACCTGTTTTATTTCTGTGCAACCACATATTATTTACCTGACTCTGAGACTTATTTACTTCGTTACACAATAAAATAAAAACCCACTGTATCTTAAAGTGTGTGTTTCATTGTGACACAAAGGGAGAATTGCCATGGTTTTACCATAAGGTGCAAAATTCTTGTTTTACAAGCAGTACTTTGTCTTTTTACTTTTTTTTTTTTTTTTTTTTAAATTCTTCTGCCCACAACTATCCTGTTATTCCCTTCAATGGCCATTCAAAGCATGCAGATTTACAGGATGTGCATCATGCATTTTTATCTCTTGAGAGACACCTAGAAAGCTCTTGTGTCGCTATGATTACTAATAACTAAAGGTCATACAGCCCATCTTCTAACAAATTAATTTCTTTTGCACCTAGTTGTCTTGTCCATTTCAGAACACACTGTGAATCCCCAAAATAACCAGAAATAAATGTCACCAGAATACAGGCTTTTACCTCATGTTTAGGGAACGTATTTGTCAGTGTAGCAAAGCTTGCTGTCAGTGTTTTGTTTTAATTTAACCCTGCATTTTTATTACCTTATTCACACCATTATTTATAGGTCTCTAGAAAACTATGCTAAATAATTCTTACAGCAACTGCATAACTCTGGGGTACATCCCAAATCAGCCATTCTTGTGAAGCTCTAATTACTGAGATTTGCCCTGCAGAAGTTACTTCTCCCTTAGGGCAGACGTTGTCCTTGCAGCTCTACCAGAACTGCCTGGATGTGGGCTATTGCTTGAACTCTCAGCTGCTAGCTACCACTGCTCAGCTGAAGCAGTTAGCATAAGCACTTCTTTCCTATTTCAATCAGAAGTCAAAGAGATTATCTTACCCTCAACAGAGAGGTGGTGTGAATGAACCTGAAATTGCACCAGAATGGGTTAGGCTTGCTCACAAGTTCAGCTATAGAGACTAGGCAGTCTATGAAGATGGTCTCTCCTCTTCTGCTCTCTGCCTCTTAGCTGGTAGCTGCCGCATCTTAGCTCGAGTCTCTGTGATTTGCATAGACCCCATCTGCTGTCTAGACGGCACCCAGGAACTCACAGTTGCCCAGCAGGGTGGTCTCTCTCTTAGCCCTTGGCTCCAAGAAATTCTCAGCAATTGGAAGCAGTGAGTGTCAGAGGAGCCTCGAAGCCATGCATGGTTGAGTTAGAAATCCAGGTTGGATACAAACTGTGTTTAACTAATGAGTTGAATAAACTTCACAGGGAATATTGTCACCTATTCACACTGAGCTCTTTATAATCTTTCCTTGTAAAAGCTCTGCAAAATGTAACTTTATCATTACATCCATAGAAGTGCCTAAATTCAGTATTCATCGAACAGCAAGCTAAGACTTCCAGAGGGTTCTTAGTAGCCTCCCAGTAGTAGACAAGGAACATTTCAGTGTTCAAATAAGTAGCAGCTCAACACAAAGTTACATGCAAACATAGCAGTGCTGTGGAAGTGCCACCATTTTTATCCATTTCTGTCAAAGGAGACATTGATACCTATTTACAGCGTAGACATTGGTCCTGTCTACACTGTGTGGTCAAACACATTTTCAAACTAACATCATACATGATAACTGCAAAGAGAGAGCTGCACAGTCACTTCAGCCTGTTAGGTGAAGCAGAGAAAATACATCTGTTTCACAGGCTGCTTTTGGTAACCAAACTGATGCACTGAACTTCTTGCATAGCTTCCATTGCACTGGGTAGACATGGCCCAAACATCTCTTGTAGCAACTGCTAGTAAGTGTGGACATTTTAATAAAGATTAATGTACCCCATGCATTGAAAGGTCATCATGACAAGTGACACCAAATTCCATGAGACTGTTGATGTGATGTAGTAGCCACCATGGTCACAACCCTGTCCTCCATGATGCCACTAGCACTCTCACAGTGATATCACACTTCAGATAAATGCTATTCCAGCTGGTTGACAAAACCTCCATTCACCCTGATGGATTCAGAGTTAGATTTGTGCTGAGTATTAACCCAAATTCACAAGTTACATATTTCCACCTGTCACTGCTGCAATGAAGGATCCTGCAGGAGTCAGAAGCAGAACATCTTACGAAGGTTTGCTCGCCTTCCGTTTCCAACGGAGCTGGAGAAAGAGCCAATTGCACAGTTATGTACATCTCTGAATCTGCTCTGTGTTTGAGAAAGTGTAGGGCTGCTGCATCAGTCTGTTGCTCCAGGAGGTTTAGTGGGACTACAGCCCCGCTGCTGTTCAGGTAGAACAACCTGGCAGTATTGGGAGTTAAGGAAAGGATTGCTTCGCTTTCTCTTAAAGAAAAAAATCCTTGCCTGTTTGCTCATGAAAAAATACCATCTGTCCTTTCCCCCACCCTAAAGCCACAGCTCTGTGCTATGTCAGACAGAGCAGTGCTCAGTTACCTCTTCACAGCAAGAACATCAATACCATTAAAAGGTCTGCAATGGCCTTTTAAACTCACCACCAGACATACTATACCCTGGATTAAAATCATGCACAGACTTCACTGTATGTCAACAGGTGGAAGATTTCACTGTTTCCAGACCTTCCTCATGATGGAGAGCAATTATTATGATTACATGGCAGAGATGCAGCAGCACAGAGACACTACATCTGTGAGTCATTCACAGCAGAGGCACAGCCTGGATAACGGGATTAGCAAGGCAAGACGGATACATGCCTTGGGAGTGCACACACGTGTGTGTGCTTATTAGGTGTCAAAATAGATAATTAAGGATTACATCGTATTAAGAAGACAAAGTAGGATTTAGGGCACATGTCAACTGCATTGGTAAATTGACAACAATACCTACAAAGTACTTTCCTCTCTTCTCCCTACCACACATCTTCCCTGTTGTTTAGTTAACGGAAAGCCTCAATGCCAAAAATAGAAGCTTAGGCAAAAGAAGTTATGTCAGTACATTTCTAAATTTCATAGAAGTATTCAAGATTATTGCAGTGTATTAGTTCAGAATCACGTAAGACAGTG
Source organism: Athene cunicularia (assembly GCF_003259725.1). NCBI lineage: Eukaryota > Metazoa > Chordata > Aves > Strigiformes > Strigidae > Athene > Athene cunicularia. Next base: position 12,285,037 of record NW_020799142.1, on the reverse strand, counting down.
CTATGCATTTTTTCTCTTCCATTTCCTAAAAGATGGCATGATAAAACTTTCCTTCCTTCCTTTTCCTTCCTTCCTTCCTTCCTTCCTTCCTTCCTTCCTTCCTTCCTTCCTTCCTTCCTTACTTCCTTCCTTCCTTCTGAAATATATGTTTTCTATTAATAATTGTTTGCCCACATGGGGAGGGAATCAACGTGACTGAGGGGTCAAGTATCCCTCATGGCAACTGCAGATTGGAATCACTAACCATGCAAAGCAAATTCCTGAGAGAGGGACAGGAATATGTATCAGTGTGCTTACATTTTTGATACATACAACAAATGGCTACAACAGGGCATTCATCTGTTCTTTGACTATGGTTGTGCATTGCAGACTGTATGTTGGAACTGAATAACAGTTTCCCTCAGGTTTTTCTCCAGTTCTGCTTTATAGAAGTCTCCTTTATGTAAATTATGCTTTTGCATCATCTTTGTTATATTCTCCTCTTGCAATTAGAAGAAAGGTGATAAAACCAAGTCTGTTTCTGAAAGGATATTAATATCACACAACAAAATAACTGCTGTATTGTGGCCGAATCAAATATTTGTAAATAGTTTTCATCTCCCTAATGTCAGTGTATTTTCTATTTGTTACATATCCTACTACTGTGTGCAGCTAGCAGCGGTCAAGTGATGGAAGCAGCAATGGTCAGACAGTGCTTGTGTGGAGAAAGGAAGTAACACTCTGCACTGAATCTCAGAGCATGATTCTTTGTGCTTTCTCCTAACAGTTTTAAAATTGCATGATGGTGTTATTTGGTACATATCATGTATGTTCTCAGCTAAACACCTCTAAAGCTTTCACATCACCCCATGATACATTTCTTATGCACTCTGCTTCCAACTGGGAGGCATGCAGTGTCTGTACCAGTTGGGAGCATGTGGCTGTTGATGCCTCTACCACAAAGCAATCTCATTAATTTATCATGCTCAAGAGCTCCTGTACACCCACATATCTTCTCTAACACGAACAAACCCAGCAGTTCTGATTCTAATCAGAAATATAACAAGAAGGTACAAGGGGTTTTTTTTCCTTCCAAAGAAGGAGGGGAGCAAATACAGGCTCTCAAGAGTCTGTGGGGATGTATAAGAAGGTTACTTCTCTGTGGACCATCTTATGACTGACATGGTGTAATCTGTAGAGTGGAATTGGTGAGACTAATTCAACATTTGTGCTCTTATTTACATGATAAAAACTGGGAATTGCTCCACTGGAAAAATGCAGGTACAGTGCTGTGATTAAGAGAAGAATTATGCCCTGGGCTTCCACACTGATCACCTGTGGGAGAAACTGCTGGCCTGAACCTTTATGTCAAAACTGAATGAAAACCTATCCAGTGGCAGGGAGGGCTTTGCTTTCTGTCTGCAGCAGAGGCTGTATGTTGACAGCCCACAGCACAGGGAGGCACCCCCACACTGCACCCCCATCACAACAGCCTCATGCGGCTGCGGAAGATGAGGAAGGGAGGAAAGGAGGGAAGGGAGGGTCTTTGCACACAGCCTTTTTAAAATGTCACTGAGTAGGTTTCAACTGAAGTGCACAAAAATAATCTAATTCCACTCCTACTCCAAGAGGATATCATACATTGTTCTTTCTCTGCATCTATTTTCCCTGAAAGCTTTCTGCACGCAATTGCATTAATGAATGCTGAACTGATGATGACACAGATCAGATCAATATGGATGTATGGAGAATTAGGTAATTCTGATGGAGATCAGGCCCAGCTGCTCCAAGAGCTCTCTGGCAGATGAGAGACAGTGAGCCAAGCCTGAGCCCTCATCCTTTGCTTTCACTTTTCTTATACGGTATGCAGGAGAGTGAAATCTGGCATGCTAATGGTGCACTTTCTCTGAATGTGAGTTTAAAACACAAGTATCTTGAATGCTAAAGTACCAATACTTGGCCTCTAGGCTAGGTAGGAGCTGGTCTTTACAAGCAAAGAAGAGGGACAATTTAGAAGGAGGAGATAAGGATCTGTTCATATGCTCTGTGGGGGGAAAAAAACAAGTCTTCAAGACTGGGAGAAGAGCAAGAGTGAAGCCAAAGGGATCAGTCCCTGAATAGATTCATTGTTGCATCCCATCTTCTGCCCTCCAGTAGGACAAACGAGAAAGTGTAAGGCAGTCCTAGAGGGTCAGCTAATGAAGAAAGAGATGTTCTAGACAGAGCCATTTTAGGGCAGTCTTCAGGACCAGGCAGGAGTTGAAGAGAAGGTCTGAGTTGAGCCTTGCTTCATGATATTCCTATGCCAACATCTCAACCTCCCAGAGAGCAGCCCAAGTTTTGATATTAAAAGCTATAATCTTTATTTCTGAGCAAACTGGAAAAGTCATGCTCCTGGACTTTACCTCAAAGAGTTACACTAAAAGCTCCAAGAAGATATCTTGTGGTGAGGGTATGATATACTTCATTAATAATAAATACAATATAAAGTCTGAAATTGTTACCCAGCAACACTGCAAACATGTTATATATAATGGCAAACTGTTACCCAGCAACACTGCAAATGTGTCATACTTTATGGCACGTAAAGCTACCGTTATACTGGTACAGCCACCTCCTCATACCTTACAGTAGCAGTACTGAGAAGAAGCAGGTAACTTCTTGGAGCACTACAAGCCCCACAAGCTAAAGGACCTTAAGGGACAGCAGCAGTAATACATTTCTGTTACACTGATCATGGTCCCACCATAAACTGCACAGACTATGAATGAAGGACATGACAGTGTTTGGGATCTCCACCCTGTCTAAACTCTCAGCAGTGCAGACCAAATGGGAAGTTGATATGGACTACAAGGGCTACCAGAAGGTCATTACCTATTCAGACCCTGAACTATGATCTAACAAAACTAAGCAATGAAATTTGAAAGTCTTGGTTACTCTGATAAAATGTTAATTACCATGATAATATTTCAGTTCCCATATGGTCTACTGTTTAAACAAATACAGACAGAGTTTTCCTGATGTGAAGAATGAGAATTTGAACTGTATATTGGTGTATGATGAGTAGATGCTCCCAGCAGAGGCATGCATGCTGACTGTCAAGACAAACAGCAAAACATTCCTGCCTGTCTGGAGCGAGAAACACAGCCCATGCAGTATTAAGTGGCCAGTATGAGACTGAAGTTTGCTTCAAAAAAAGCCTGTGCTAATGAAGAATGAGGGGGCTGGGATTTTTCATTTTAAAATAGATCTTTTCCCCATTTGTAGGTTGGTCTCATTTTGCAGCAGCTATATTCTGCACTAACATGTGGTAGACCAAAGATTAAGTCTCAGATTCCCAGACACTGGGTTAGAAGAGGCCAAGGATGTCACAGAAGTGACAAGCTTAGTGTCAGGAGATGGGGATTTGGTTGCCATACTTTTCAGCACCTCTTGTTACTCGAGACTTCCAAGAACCTTGGCATTCGTAACAGAAGTGGCTAATTCCCACCTCTCTTCCCTCGCAGTCAGCTCTCAGTGGGAGGCTTAACTAAAAGGAGACATGTAGTTTTTTCAAATGCTTGTGTCTTACACCATCCCACTGGCAATATTGATGCTGTCCTTTGCTTTTTATGAAGTGGTCAGGACTTCATCAGTGTGCACAGAATTGGAAAAAGGAAAATATCAAAATAAATACTACAGTGATCAGCCAGAGTTCAAATATGTGCCAGGTAGTTATTCAACTGCTTTATGAATTTAATACTTTGTTGTAAAATCCCTTGTAGAGTATGTGTCTGAACATCTTTTGACTGCAGAGAAAATGATTATGTGCATTTCCAAGGCCAAACTTTTGTCTGAAGTTAGCAAATACAAACTAGGTGAATAAAAATATAAGATCAAAGGCATACAGCTACACTACAATGAGAAGGACATTTCTAGGACAACCTGTAGCCTCTCTGGACATTTGATAATAATCACAGCCTGCAGTATGAGCATAGGCTTCTCTCAAGGGGATGTGGCTCTGCTGGTGTCTGAGCTCACCTCATGGCTTATTACATTGCAACTACTTTTTTAGGTGCTCACACAAAGTTCCTGCTGCCTGCAAGATATCAAAATGTACAGGACACATGCGGATGTGGGGATCACACTGTTCTTCTGGATGTTCCTGAGAGCACTCCACAGTGGCAGGGAAGGCACAGCCCTCCAGGTTTATTTGAGACTTTTTAAAGATAAGAGTCTATTTTCCAATATCAGTCTTGTTCTTTAATCCACATGCTTTACCCTTAGCTCAAAATTTCTAAACTTCAACATTTTTGCTGTTCATATGGAGTCAGGAAACTGCAGACTCACCCATTTTTATCCGTCAGTGCCCCAGGATGGAATGTTATCTCAGTTTAGTTCAGAGATTTCTAATTATGTGCTTCATTCTTAGAAGCAAAGGGCTGAGATATGCACTGGCTAAAAGCCTACTTCACATCACTTCAGCAGAAAAGCAAGTTCAGTTCTGGAAAAGGAATGTAGGATACTTTTCAAATATGTTTTTCCTGGATTGACATACCCTAGAGTGTCTGGAGAACCAAAAGTCAGCTTCACATCTCACTGGAGATGGCAGAGGAATGAGCTCAGAACATCTCAGTCTCTGCCAGGATTTCTGTGATGGTTTGACTCTGGCTAAATGCCAGGTATCCAGCAAGTCGCACTATCACTTCTCCCCTCCCCCCCCCCAACAAAAGCAGTTTTAATATAAGCAAAACGAAGCAAAAGTCCGCACGCGGAAGCAAAAGCAAACAGATTTAGTCTCTACTTCCCGTGGACAGGTGATGTTGGGCCTTCTCAGAAAGCAGGGCTCCAATACGCGTAGTGGTTGCCTCAGAGGACCAAGGGTGACCCCACCCCCTTCCTCCTTTCTCCCAGCTTTATCCTGAGCAGACATCACATGGTCTGGAATATCCCTCTGGTCAGTTCGGGTCAGCTGTCCTGGCTGTGTGCACTCCCAAGATCTTGTGCACCTTGTCCCACTGGGGGAAATATCAGAAAGAGCCTTGGTGCTGTGTAAGCACTGCTCAGCAGTAGCCACAACACCAGGGTGCTATCAACACCCTGCCAGCTCCCAACATAAAACACAGCACCGTCAGGGCTGCTGTAGGGGAAAATCAATTCCAGTTCAGCCAGACCCAGTACAATTTCATACCTTTTCCTTTTACAATCCAAATGCAACGACAGAAAATAACATTTAATTTTACCAACATCTCTGAATGGGAATTTCAACTTTTTCGATAGAAATGCTTATCTATACCACAATAAATGATCAGCAGTGCCTTGGAAAGCCAAATCTATGGAAGTTGCAGTAATCTCCACATATATTTCAGATGTGAATTTTTCCCAGATCATTAAACAAACCCAGTACTGATGCATCAGCCTTTTCTACTGATATTCACTAGTCCTCTCTCACAGCTGCAACAGCCACACCATTTGTCCTACTGTTCAGATATCAAGTCTGTGTTGGGTTCCAGCAAGTTTCTGGGTATTGAATCTATTTCAGTCTACTGTCAGCACTGGACTTGCAGAGTTTATCTTATCATCATCATAGAATCATAGAATGGTTTGGGTTGGAAAGGATCTTAAAGATCATCTAGTTCGAGCCCCCGTGCCATGGGCAGGGACACCTTCCACTAGAACAGGTCACTTAAACAAAGCCCTGTCCAGCCTGGCCTTGCACACTTCGAAGGAGGGGGCATCTATAACTTCTCTGGGAAACCTGTTCCAGTGTCTCACCACTCAGAGTGAAGAATTTCTTCCTAGTATCTAAGCTAAATCTACCCTCTTTCAGTTTTAAGCCATTACCCCTCATCCTATCACTACACTCCCTGATAAACAACCCCTCCACATCTTTCCTGTAGGCCCCCTTTAGGTACTGGAAGGCCACTATAAGGTCTCCCTGGAGCCTTCTCTTCTCCAGGCTGAACAAGTCTCCAAGTCTCTCAGCCTGTCCTCATAGGGGAAGTGCTACAGCCCCCTGATCATCTTTGTGACCTCCTCTGGACCTGCTCCAATTGGTCTATGTCCTTCTTATGTTGGGGGCCCCAGAGCTGGACACAGTACTCCTGGCAGTGTCTCACAAGAGCACAATGGAGTGGGAGAGTCACCTCTCTCGACCTGCTGGCCATGCTTCTCTTGATGCAGCCAAGCATATGGTTGGCTTTCTGCGCTATAAGCACACATTGCTGGCTCATAGTTTTTCATCCACTAATACCCTCAAGTCCTTCTCCACAGGGCTGCTCTCAATCCACTCATCGCCCAGGCTGTATTTGCCCTTGGGATTCTCTTGACCCATGTGCAGGACCTTGCACTTGGCTTTGTTGAACTTCATGATGTTTGCATGGGCCCACCTCTCAAGTCCCTCTAGATGCCATCCCTTCCCTCCAGCATGTCAACCACACCACACAGCTTGGTGTCATCAGCAAATTTGCTGAGGGTGCACTTGACCCCACTGTCCATGTCACCCACAAAGATGTTAAACAGCAGCAGTGTCAACACCAACGCCTGAGGAACACCACTTGTCACAGCTCTCCATTTGGACATAGAGCCTTTGACCATAACTCTATGACTGTGACCATCCAGCCAATTCCTTATCCACCAAGTGGTCCATCTGTCACATCCAATTTAGAGAGAAGGATGTCATGCAGAACAGTGTCAAATGCTTCGCATGAATCCAAGTACATGATGTCAGTTACTCTTCCCTTATCCACCAGCGCTGTAATTCCACTGTAGAAGGCTACCAAATTAATCAGTCATGATTTACCCTTAGTGAAGCCATGCGGGCTGTCACCAATCACCTCCTTATTTTCCATGTGCCTTAGCATATTTTCCAGGAGGATCTGCTCCATGATTTTGCCAGGCACAGAGGTGAGACTAACTAGCCTGTCATTTCTGTTACATAAAATCCTTGCTCTCCTGTCAGATGGCAGCAGGAGATACAAGTGTTATCCTCCTCTGTAAATCAGTTCAAATCCTTGTACAATGATATTGGTCTATGAAAAGCCCTTTCAGTTTTCCAGGGTAGCACAGGGAGTTCATGAACAGCAAAGAGGGAAATACCACCTATCTACACCAGCCATGAAATCAGCACTTTTGAGAGGCAAGTCACATTGTGAAAGGTGAGAAATCGTGACCAGTTGTGAAGGGTGAGATGTGTCTGGAGAATTTACAAGATCACCTTTTTGTTAAATAGTGTTGTCAATAATGCTTTGAGCATTACTCACTTTGTAGCAGTGCAGACCTGAATCTACTGCTCTTTGCCTAGCTAGGAAAGACAGCAAAGCCTGCTGAGTTATTAGAGGTGGAAGAAGAGAGAGAAGTTCAGATAGAGGTTTTGCTATTCAGTGCAAATGGTGGCAAAAAAACAGTCCTGCTGAATTCAAACCCCAATTACCTTCCCATTGTAATTATTTTCATGTTTCTCCAAGTTTCATGTCTCTAGTGAAAAAAAAAGAAAAAAAACAACAAAAACCCAACAAACCAAACCAACAACCAAACACCATTTTTACAGGTTTGACTTCATAATTCCATATTTCTGGTGCACACTAAATCAAGTCATACATGAAATGCAAATAACCTGAGACTGAAGTGTCAGGTGCCATTTGAATGGTTTCCTGTGTGCAAAGGGGGGCAAAGTTCACGGGCTATATAATTTATCTCTGTGCCAGAAAAGCACCAGCATAATGGAAGTAATGCACAGACAGGCACAGGTAATTATTACAGCAGCAAAATGTGTGAGGTCAGCTGGGAACAACTGGATGTGAATATGTCCAACAAATGACAGTTAAGTGCTTCAGAAGGCTGTAGGGCGGAGCAGCCCATGCTTTGCAGTGGGAAAGGGTGAAGCATGTGCTGGCGACAGACAGCCCCAGCTCTGCTGCCAGGTAAGTTGGGTCTGTGGGGTCCTTGCTCTTGCACCGTGTAAACAGTGTGATTACCAGCACATCATGACCAGGGAAAGGATCCTCACCTCCTTTTGGCACCCATGCACAGGCTTAAGCAGACAAGCAAGTATCCAACTCAAACCCTCATGTACCGGCCACTGAAACCCTACACAGCAATATATAATTAGTGTCCTTTTTTCTGTTAAAGGACTTTGAATAACTGAACGATGATTCTTTTATTCCCTCTCTTCATACCTTTTCTTAGCTTTCCTTTTTGTGAATTAATGCTAGATTTATTGCCTTGAGTGAGTTTTTCAAAGCACTCACAGTCGGCCTAATCCTGTTGCTGTTGAAGCCACTGGGAATTTTGCCAACACTTTTAATGAGAACAGAGTTAGGCCAGTGTTGTCAGCTTTGAAGCCCCCGCTTTGTGTGTACTCATGTGAAGGTGGGGAACAGGGTGCAGATAAAATGAGAACCAGTCTAAACCTGGATCCAACAAGGGAAAATAATGCAAACAAAACCTTTCCTGTGGTTCAAAAGAATCTCTTCAGACATTTCTTGCACCGTCCCCAAAAAGTATCAGACCGATTTTGTAATCAGTACCTGGTCTGTGGGCATTCTTCAATCTGTGGGGCTATAGCTTGGTTTAATGGTGATTTACCTTTCGAGGCAAGATGTTTTTCACTTGGGAAAAGTGTGTAGAATCCACCTTTTTTCTCCAAGTGTACCAATGAACTGTCTGCTGGCAATCCATATTTAGTCAGGAATTTTAAAACCCGAAGGGACCATCATGGTCATATATTTACACTTTCAGCATAAAAACAGTTTGTAGAGTTGCAGTCAGTAGTTTTGATATTGACCCACAACTTCTGTTTGAGTTATAACAACATGTAGAATACTTGAGTGTGTGTGTGTGTTTTCAGTGCTATAAATAGGGAAATATATACATAATCTACCTGGGTTGGGTGTGCAACAAAAAGAGAAAGCATTACTCAGACTGAAACAGGCAAATGATTGTGAAAGAAAAACTAAAGCAAAACAGGGATTTTTTTGTTCTTATTTCTGAATTGCAGTGATATTTTCTTGTTGTCCTTACGTATAAAAAATTCATTGATTTTGATTGCCATTACTAGATAGGACAAAGATTCTACTCATCAACACAAAATACTTTCGTAAATTCAATTTCTTCATCTACATCCTAGGGTAATACTAAGAACAGCATTTCTCCATAATAGATTATTACATTGACCTGACTCAGGCTTTGCCAAGACAGATGATAAGCAGGCTTCAACTTGCTTGAAATTTTCTTGCCAGTGTTAGTATTTCATGCAAGAAAGAAATGACAGTTTTTACAGATTATAGCATTTTTCATAACCTGTCAAAGGCAGTTGGTTGTAAGATATTATTGTCATAAAAGCCCTCAAGCTCTAGAGAATCTTTACCAAAAAAAAAAAAAAAAAGAAAAAAAGAAAAGAAAAAAAGAAAAAGTACAGTTCTGGAATAAGAAACCTCCAGATTTGAATCCTGTTCCTATGGTCAGATGCTCTGTGGCCTTCTCAATGTGACTAAGTCTCATGATAGCTCAGTTCACTTCCTAAAGCCTTTGCTGCAATAGTCAAGGAATTGCATGAGAAATACAGCTTTTAGGTTAACAGAATCAAAAACTGTGGCCTTCATGACAGTAGAGGATATCTTCAAAGCAAACTCTCAAGGCTCAACATAGTACAAGCAGTTAAAAACTCTTTTTTTCTTTTTCCAAATCCCAGTAAGGGTGTGGGGTAGGGCTAGAGTATCATTTGCACGTATTTAGGCAAAGTTCATGCACAGTTTCTTGTAATTATAACAAATATTTATGTTATAGAAGCTATTCAACAGAAGTAAACAATCTCTAACTCTGAAAATCCTTGAGGATAAAATATTAGGGCATAAGAAGTATCACTCTTTGATTCATTTGCATGTTCTAATACTCCAGGTTCTATATTCTTAGCCAAAGAAGTTGGGTACAATGGTTCTGGTGGATACTGGGCTGTGTGAACCTTCACCTGACCCAGCTGGTATGTCTGAAAAACTAAACACAAGAGGCCCAGGGAACAATGTCAAGGTTTCTGGAAAGAGGGCCTGGGACTTTGTCCAGGAATGTGAAGAATGTTCTATGCCATAATGGATTTTCATAGACTGAAATTCAGGATATGGCTGCATGCCCTGGGGTGTAGAAAAGAGGTATGAAAGGACATTATGAGATGCGAAGGCTGGCAGGATTGCCTTGGAGGACTGTGTACTGTGGAAGGAGTGAACTCTGGTGCAACACTTACGCTGCCATTCGTGGGAATGCTCCCTGAAGATACCTGACCCTAGAACCATGAGTACCTTCATCTTGGACAAGGCCAGTCAGAGTGGCTCAAATAGAGCAAAGGAGAGAGTTGGTATAAATTTGTCTCAGCAATAAGGATTCCCACACTCCTACTCACTTTTCTAAATAAACCCTGCTTATTTAACAATGTTAATGCAGACAATGTGACTATTCCTACAAGTTTTGGGAAGAACATTTAATTAGCAATTACATTGTGCTCTAGCACTGTACAAAAGTACTTAGTGTTATGCAAAATTAGAAAAAAATTGGTTTCTAAAAATGGTTATTAGAATTACTCTTACAGTGTTCGATTGTTTTACTGTCAAGACCACCCTCATCTCTAATTTGCAGGTATCTTCTCAAGCATTATTCAAGAGCCTGGAAGGGTATCTCTTTGGAATGTGTTTCCTGGTCTATTTTAAATATTTTCACTTTTGAATTAAATGTAGTATTTGACTGTGTTTCTTTAAAGGTTTTTTTTATGTACTCTTACTGTAAGGCTTTGAATGTGCCTCTGAAAACCTCTAAACAACAAAGTTGTTGTTGCCATTGCTGCTTGATCTTTCTGGGAGGCCAGTCCCACACAAACCTCCTTCTCTGTCCAGAACACTGCATATTGTAAATACAACAACAACTTACAGTTTAGTCAGAGGAGAAAAATGCAGTAGCTTTCTCTTCTTTCAGATCGTGAATTAATTTTTTGTTTTGTGAATATCATTTTCAATAGTTGCACAGCCATTTACATTAACCAAAAGAACCTCAGATATAACAAAAAGCATGAGTGATGTGGTGAGATGCCATTTTGAATTTGCCATTCTGGGACTGAACAGAGCATTATTTTAAAATGTGTTCCCAGATGTTTATTCCTTTTTATACTTTTAGAGCTCTTCATGTGCAGTAATCACAGGTATTTAGTTGAGAAATTACATAAAATGGCTATTTTCATCGTATAGTAGGAAGTTTTATGCTTTCTGCCAAAATCAGTGAACTCTGACACTTTATGCTGTGATAGCTCTAGTCCTATCCATGTGACTGTAGAGAAACTAAGGAAAAGAGAAACTAGAAGAAGAGGAAAGAACAATATTATTCATGTTATATCTGCTCTCCAAATCTAAATGGAAAATTATCTTACCATTCCATAAGAGTTTTTGAGATTTTGCAGCTTTTTTCCCATGTTGAGATGGGAGGAAGATATCATAAGGGTAGGAAAATATCATAAACTGACACACCAGGGAAAAATAATTTTGACTAGATGAACTGTCCCATTTTATTTAGACATGTTAGAAATCTTTCATCTTAATTGTGGCCTTTTTTTATGTGATTATCATTATAAGTGGGTTAAAATTTTAAAGGAAAAATGTAAAATTAAGGGGTAAGTTGAAACTTGTGTGTGTTTGAAATATTTGAGAATGGTGTTAATAACTTCCAACAAATTTGAAAATTCAGGTTAGTTTTTAAATCAGAAGGTTTATTAAAATAGTTCCCTTCTCCCTAGCAGTTTCATTTTGACTAGTTGACATGGAAAATGTTAGAAAGTTTTTAACCAGCTCTAGCAGTATCTTCCTTCTGTTCTCTTTTCTGCCATTTGCCACCTCTGGTCATCTTTACTACAGAAAAGGTTATTATTTTCAAAATTGTTCTAAGCCTTGTGGCTGTGCTTCTCCTTTGAGCATTGCTCTGCCTGCCCTGCCACTGCATCTGAAACACTTCCTGACAGCCAGGGAGAGCAAAGCGATACACAGCTGAGATCTTGGTAACAACTCCAGCAGGCAAACAGGGAGGGATGGGGGCTAGGGGAGAGCCGTAGGGGACATTCCTGTTGCACTACTATCTATTTTAATACTGTATCCAAGCTACAGGTAGGGAAATTGAAAATACAATTTAGAAGGCTAAAGTGGGATTGGACATGGTATGGCAAGTAATTTGTGACAGTGAATGAAATTACAGAAAATTGGATCAGAGGTTTTAAACAGTTTGCAGAAGACAAGAATGAATCCACATCTGAAAAGAGAAAAGGGCAGGCAATTCCAATTGTATCTCTTCTCCCAGTATAATTTTATTGCACATTTCTGCTCTGCTAACTGTTGCTGCCTGACCTAATGTACATTTAAAAGCTAACAATATTTTAGCATGAAAGGTGGATAACAGCTATTTGTGCTGTTATTTCAGGTTTTTTAGCTCCAACTCAACTAGTCAATTAAGTATGTTTTCAATATGTTAAGGTTATCTGTACAAGCTGGAAACGGCTGTAAACCTCAGACCAGAACTGCCCCATGTATGCCACAGGAGTATTGCAAGCTAAAATATCTTGTTCTTACACCAAAACAAAAGCTGGAGTTCTGATGAGGGCAGAAAAGGTCTGTTTAGTTTTGTTTGTGGAGGCAGTGCACACCTGCTTATGAGGAAGGGAGGGAGGG